>NC_138380.1:28448685-28478303 GCF_054177405.1 Leptonychotes weddellii
TTAAAGAGGGCATGTACTGAATGGAGCACTGGGTGTTATACGCAAACAATGAGTCATGGAACACTACATCAAAAACTAATGATGTAATGTATGGTGATTAACATAACATAATAAAATTAAAAAAAGAAAAGGCTACTGTGGTGGGATAATACACAGAAATATTATTAAAGATATTTTAGCAATGGAAAGAAGATTCCTCTTTTAAAGGACCACACTAGCTATGTATTTGAAATATACCAGGTATATTCAAAATATACCAGGATACACTGAATCAGGAGACAGCTTAGTAAGGTAGTTTGTCATTTGATGCCTGAGTGATATATGGGAAGTTACTTAAAAGTCTTGGTTTCCCCATCTGCAATAATAATAGTATTTACCTCACAGGATTATAGTGAGGATTAATAAGCAAATACACATGAAACACATAGAAAAGAGTCTGGCACATAATCAGTACTCAATAAATGTCAGCAATTATTCTGTGTATATTAGGAAAATATGCTCATGAAGCTACTGGTTACTATTTTTCAAGGAAAATATGGAAGTAACAGCCTCAGATGACAAAAAAATTTGGAAATGTTGAAAAAAAACCCCACTAACATAGAATTCCAGTAAAATTATCACCAAAAAGTGAAGGAGAAATAAAAATTTTCAGAAAAACAAAAATTGAGGGAATTTGTGGTCAATAAACCTGCCTTGTAAGAAATGTTAAAAAGAAGTTCCTCAGAGAGAAGGAAAATTATATAGATCAGAAACAGATTTACATAAATGGTGTTAGGAATGGAATAAATGAAGGTGAAATATAACTTTTTGTTTTTCTTATGTTCAATCTAACAGAAACAATTTGTTCAAAATAGTAATGGCAATGATTATCATAGTAATTGTTACTTATGGATATATGAAATGAATGACATCAATGTCATATCAAACCAGAGAAAGAAACTGTCAGTACTCTGTTATAAAGTACCTGCACCAACTATGAAGTGGTATAGTGTTATTTGAAAATGGACTTAAAGTAGTTGTAAATGTATATTGGAAACTCTCAGACAACCACAAACATTTTTTGCTTTAAAGGAGGATAATTGATAGGCTAAGAAAGAAGGAAAAAATGGAATCACATAAAATGCTCAGTTAAAACCAGAAAAGGCAAAAAGAGCAGAAGAGACAAAAAGAAAGAGAGCAAGGGCAACAAACAGAAAATAGTTACAAATATGTTAACTGTTAAACCATATATGTCAATAATCACTTTAAATGTGAATGATCTAAATATACTAATTAAAAGGCAGAGACTGTCAGAGTCAATTTAAAAGTTATGACCTAACTTGTTTATATGTAAGAGATCTATTTATTTGTTTGTTTGTTTGTTTACTTATTTATTTTTTAATTTTTTATTTGAGAGAGACAGAGACAGCAACAGAGAGAGCAAATGGGGAAGAGAGAGAGAAGTAGGCTCCCCACTGAGCAGGAAGCCCGATGCAGGGCTGGATCCCAGGACCCTGGGATCATGACCTGAGCCGAAGGCAGATGCTTAACTGACTGAGTCACCCAGGCACTCCTAAGAGATCTATTTTAAATATAGAGTCACAGTCAGATTAGAAGTACAGGGATTAAGGAAGATATACCATGTTAGCACTAATCTATACTGCAGGTAGGCATGTGAATTGGTGCAACTATTTTGGAAAAAAAGTTTGATGGTATCTATTAAATTTGAATATATGCATAAACCTATCATCTAATAATTGCTTTCTTAGGAATAGTCTCAACAAACTATTTTCATCCATATTTTCCCCACAAGAAATGTATATATATATTCATTTCAGCACTATTTGAAATGGCCCCAAACTGGGAACAACTTAAATGTCTATTAATGATTGAATGGATAAATATGCTTACTATATTCATACAATGGAATACTGTACAACAATGTGAATGAATTATTGTGCAACATGAATAAATCTTACAAATAGGCTGAGCAAAAGAAGCCAGGCACAAAAGAGAACATAGTGTATAATCTATTCATGTAAAGTACAAAACATAGAAAGTCAATCTAAGATATTAGAAGTCAGGATAGCGGTTACTTTATTTGGGAATAAATATAGGTAGTGACAGAATAAAGGCATTTAGGGTCTTGAAATGTTCTACTTCCTGAACTGGGAGTTGGTTATATGGATGTATTCTCTTAGTGAGAATTCATTGAGCCATATGTTTATTATTTGTATACTTCTCTATGCATGTTTTATTTCAATAAACAATTTAAAATTTCCTATTTATGCAAAATAATGTATGATTAAACATTCTAGAAGGAAATCAAGCTGAAGAATAAAGAGAGTTGCTAAAATACAACATAAATCCTGCAGTTGTAAAAAATTTCAGGGGTAGAAAAAAAGAGTCATCTAAAGATACTGTACTAGAGATCATTTTGTTAAGCTCAAATTGTCAAAGAAAATGTTCAAATTTTATAAAGGGGGCAGGCATATTAAAATGTTGATAAATATTTTATATTTTTGTGTATCTCTACAAATAGCCTCAGGAAGTTTGAAGAACAAATTAGGGATTTTGAAAAATGCTAACAGCATCAGAATGTGTTTGCTGGCTGAGGAGAAATAGTATGAACAAAGGAAGGATAGGACACATAGTTGGGGAACATAATCTGATATTATATTAAAAATAGCAGGCAGAACTGCACACCTGCTTTTATTTTGTTCTTTTCTCTTAAACAGATCACTCTTCAAACTTGAATGGGCTAGACTGTGCATGAAAGGAGTGAAAATATGAGGGCTATTCACCATTTTAAAGTAGATTCAAAGTATCAGATAAAGGCAAATTATTTTTGTGATACTGAAAAACTTGTTTAAATTTTATTAATGTTTGTAATCTCTCAGGAATCAAAGAAGGTGGGAGAAGAATCAGAATTCTGGAGAGGGGTGATATTTTCTAATTTTTAAAATGGTTGTTTCCAGCGCATCTGGGTGGCTCAGTTGGTAAGCGTCTGCCTTTGGCTCAGGTCATGATCCCAGGGTCCTGGGATGGAGCTCTGCTTTGGGCTCCCTGCTCAGAGGGGAGACTGCTTCTCCCCCTACCCCTACTCCTGATCTCTCTCTCCTCTCCTTCACTTTCTCTCTCTCAAATAAATAAGTAAAATCTTAAAAAAATAAAATAAAATGGTTGTTTCTGGAAGGTATAGGTTGATAATTTTAATATTGATATTTTTTTAAATTTCCAGGGTAAAATTTTAAACTAAAGTATTTTGCTAATACTGAGTTTGGTCAGGGAGGTGATGGAGGTAGTTAAAGCTATGAACATATTTTATTTAATTCCTATAAGAATCTATCATACTTGTTTTGGTGATTTTTTTTCCTTATAGATTAAAAAATTATAATTATTCCAAGATTATGTAGCTAGTAAAAGTATAACTGAACCTGAAATTTGTGTTCTTTTCACTATGTCCCATTCCATAGATTCATGTGTTTTCAAGCAGTACTACTAAAAAATATTGCAGATACAGTATATTGTAATTTTATGATGACTTCTGGCAAAGCGTGTTAGGAAATCCATCTAGAGAAAATAGAACAAATAAGATTCATAGCATAACTATAATATCATCTAAAAAATGTTAATTAATGAAATGCTCTAGAACACCATTGTCTCTTTCTTGTTCGAAACTTTATTACCTTAACGGCTATTAAAAAGGTGATTGAACGATAGCAGATAGAGATTGCTGACATACTGCATATTAAAAAAAAAAAAATTCACATTGACTCTCATTCAACAGTTTACTTATCAAGCGCCTACTAGGTGGCAGCTTTTCTGCTGGCTGCCTGGATTGCACTCGTAGACACAGAGCTCTCTGCTTAGTGCAGGACACAAATGTTTAGATTGAGTGTTAGAATTGAGTGCTTCAGTATATAAGAACATAATAACTGGCAGTAATCCCATCCTGAGTGATTGCTGGGGGCCCTCCAGGAGTATCTTTAAGGTTCAGAGCTAAAGAATAAGCTAAATTTAAAAAGCTAGTTGGAGGGAGTTTGGCAAGTGTCGAGGGTGGGGGTTGGGGTGGTGTTGGAAAGAGTCAGGCAGAGGGAACAGTAAACACGAAGGCCTTGGGGTAGAGGAGAACACTGTTTTTCCCATGGGAAGTTGTCCAGTGTGCTGGGAGTATGGAGGTCAGAACTGTAATGACGAGCTGAAACCAAAGGGCTGCAGTGCAGGAGAACAGTATGTAACATTTTATATTAGTGTTTTCAAAATACATATAATTTATAATGTAAGATCTGGATTTGTAGGAGGAAGTTTTATTTGGCCACTATTTTTGATTAAAGTGAGAAAGTTAACAGATATGCTGCTCAGAAAAAAAAAATTCAACTGCATTTGTGGTGATTTAGCGTCTAGAACTAGGAAACTTACTCTTCTACTGTGACTCCATGTTTATCATTCTGGAGGCGGTGCATTAAATGTTGTAGGTGCTCCACTGGAAGAGATGATTGAAAACCATTATTCATCCAGTAGATTTGGAGGGTCCATGTGAGGAACAAGTTAAAGAAGCTGCGAAGGCTCAGTTTGCAGAAGAATAGATCAAACCGAGACATCATTGCGTCTTTATATATCTGAAGCATTAATGGTCAAGTAGAAGCAGCAGTTGAAGTATTTTGTGTTTTTTGACAATGCTAGATTTCCAAGTAAAGGAATGCTCTCCACAACACACTCCCTGCCATGGACACATTTAAGGGGAGACTGAAGGTCATTTAAGAAGGCTATCATTCCTTCATTGAGATAGAAATTGGGCTACATGACTTTTCCATTGCTAAGAGGCTGTGATTATATTTTCCTGTACTATCTTTATTTTATTTTTACTGTGTTATACTGCTATGAGATTAAAAATGGGAGAGACTTCCAATTAACTTGCAAAGTGGCTAGTTTCTAATTCTCTGCTAGAACACTGGTTGCTGTCTTGTGGATGATAACTTTGTTATTTGCTCAAGTGGAAGTCTTATATATGGTTACAGCTGAATTAGTCCTGCTGAAGACCCCTAAATATGAGGCAAATACAGAGATGTTCAGTGGTGTTTGGTGACTTAAAGTATAAGAATGGTGGCAGGGAACTCACCATTTAGAAAACTATTTCAAACAATATGTACCATATACTTCATTATCCCTGCTTTATGTCTACTTTCCAAATGGCTAGAGGAAACATTCTATTTAATCTTGTTGACCTATCTGATGTTGCCCTAAATAGAGTTGTCTTACCCCATAATAACTTTCTTGTCATTCAAAAATAGTTTTCTCTTCTCTGTTTATGACTCCATGTCCTCTGGAGTTTAGTGTTTACAGCATGATCTGAGTCATTTACTTATGAATTCTATTTGTCATCACTTTTTTTCCACATTAATCTTTTCAAATGCCTTAACATGTAGTCTACCTAATGATTCTATACTTTGTTGCATCTGGGATTCAACTATGAAATACAATTCCATTCTTTGCAATACAATTTTTATTAAGTGAAATCTCATAAGGTTTCTCACTTTGCTACTATTTTGCAAAAGTATTCTTAGAATCTTGAATTTTGTAAGAAAAGTTAGTGTTCCACTGCCCTCTAAGTAGAAATATAAATATTTAAATTATTCTTCATATTAATCAAGACATTAAGACATTTAAGACATTATCTTAAATATCACTGTTACTGATCATATTTGGCAATAATGAACAGGGAAATCCTGCAAACAGAATTATGAGTGTGGTAGGAATCTATTGAGACTCGCAGTTGTTGATACGTTCCGCCTGACAGCAATTGTAAATCTTGGAAGGCCATAGATGGTTGGTTACTGGTTATTGCTGTGGGTAATTATCTAATTTTCTCTATTGGAAGAAACTGATATCTACCAAAAGCACAACCTTATACTTGAGAATGACCAAATTGACTTAGGTTGGTTTATAGTATCCATTAACATCGTAAGAGGGTATTTCCAATCTAAAATTGGTGGTGAGTTTTAATAAGATAATAAAATAATATAGTACATCTGAGTTATTTCATTTGTCAGCAACCATCCTCACATCATTAAAAGGTAGTTAAAAAAAGTAACATCATAATTATTTTGAGAGTGTCATTTAAATAGTTTGATGTAAAATTTCATAGTTTGAGAATATAATTTTGTTCATCTTGACTTGTCATATTTTGTCATATTAAGAAAAGGAGCTTGTATTAGGGAGAAAACCAAAATGAAAACAAAACATCCCTCTCCAGGACCACACAGAAAACAAAACCCACAACAAACTGGATCATTAAACTAAATCTATTAACAACAAAAATAATTGAAAACTATTATTTATTTATACAAGTAAATATATATATTTTTGGTACATATACCTAGTTTTATAAATGGTGTCTTCTTTTTTGAGATTTTTTCCTGACTACTAAACTTCATCTCAGAGTTTGCCTCCTGGAAAATCCCTTGTGGCACTGTTTTTGTTGTTGTTATTGTTTTGTTGTTGTTTTGTTTTACTTCCAGTGTTTGTTTTAAACAAAGCACTAAGAGGGGTGCCTGGGTGGCTCAGTCGTTAAGCATCTGCCTTCGGCTCAGGTCTTGATCCCAGGGTCCTGGGATCAAGCCCTGCATTGGGCTCCCTGCTTGGCCGAAGGCCTGCTTCTCCCTCTCCCACTCCCCCAGCTTGTGTTCCCTCTCTCGCTGTGTCTTTCTCTGTCAAATAACTAAATAAAAATCTTTAAAAAAATAAATAAAGCACTCAGAAGTATAGATAAATCTGGGTTTCTTGATATCTTTGGATTTTCTGTGCACTAGAACTTTATTAGGACATTTATAAAAACTATTTGGCTTCAAGTGATAAATATTAAGATATAATATATGGAATATTTTTATTTTTAAAACTACCAATGAAATAAACATAAATTTCCTTTTTTTTTCTTTTACAAAAAGGACATGTATGTCTTTACAGCCCACCTTCTAAACAGAAATACATTGTTTTTTTAGAATTTGTAATGGTCTAATAGTCAAAGGAAAAAAAAATCTTTGAAATTTAATTATTGAAATGTGTCTGGTACTTTACCAGCTTTTGACCTTCAATTATTTAAATTGTTTATATGAGTCTTATGAACATCAAGAGTATTTTATGACTTTTCCTTATTATGAATTATTCACTCACAAATATTAAAGTATAATTATATTATGTGATATGTATTTTCCCCATGGTATTGATTATTATTACTTTTTGCCACTATAATTACCATTCCTTTTTTTTTCTTTTCTTATTGATTGCTATTTCTTATGTCATACCAAATACCAGAAGTTTGGACAACTTCTCAGATAACTGACAAAGGAAAAAGTTATTTTTGCCTTATTAAATTTCTCAGTTATCTGCTTTATTATTCATTCCTATTAAAAGAATATAGTATAGTATGGTATAAAAAACACAAATTGAAAAGAAGTCTTTAGACCTGGGTTCATATCTTTGAGAAAGTCAATCATTTATTCCCAAAAGGTATATGACTCTCCTATATATATATAAGATAATGGGACATAGTTTATGAATTATTGAGTCAAAATGAAATAGAAAAATTTCCCTATAAGAATGCACTAAGGAAAAAGGAGGGAAAATTATGGAATGATGACAGAAAAAGGAAATTAAAAGGCATGGAGACATGGATTTACAATTAAGTTTTGCCACTATGTTGGTTGAATGACATGCAGCAAGCCAGCTAACATTTTCAAGGCTGTGTGTATGTGTGTTTGCCTGTGTGTGGTTTTAAATCTATGTAAGTAGTGGAAGAAGGGAGAGTTCAACATGAAATCAAGTGCACCACAAAGTGGTAATATTGCAGGAGTTTAAGTTACTCTAATGATTTTTAAAATGTTGTAAAAGAATGAAACAATCACCTTTCTTTTGCAATTCTTCTTTGTATTAAAGATGCATACAATAAATTCGAGGCAATGTGAATCATTGCTTACATAGCATCCTCTAGTCAGGTATTTATTCAAAACTTAGATATTTTAGGTCAAAATTAATTGCTGAAATTTCTCTGTTGGGAATTGTTTTCTTTTATCCTTTTTAGTTCTTCATAATATTATGTATTTCTTGCCTTTGGAGAATTGCAGAGAAGACAGTTACATCAACAGAATTTGCACCACTCTTAAAGATTTTGAATCGTTGACTCCTCAAGGCAAAGTGTAATTATTTTGCAAATGTGAAGACAAAATGAAGTTAGCATGTTTAATGAAGATATAAATTTGATGATGGAGGAATCGTTTTCTATATTTTTGCAGCATTTAAATAGTAATTATGGAGTTGTGCTTTTAACAAAAATTGGCCCGTTCAGTACTTTATGAGGCTTGGCCTATAAAAGATCTGGCTTTAATATACAGCAAAAAATGTAATCTACAAAACAACTGCTATCTTCCTGTAAAATTAATTAGCTGTTTAACCACTTTAGAACTTTAGAAGTTACGTTTTTAAAACCCTTGGGTGAATTTCTGTGGGAGAACAATAGGAACAGATGTGTGATTAAAAATGATTTAAAAATAATAATGGCCCAAATAATTGTGCTTAATGTAGAGAATCAGAAGGAATGTTGTTGTAAAAAACCACTCCATCTGGGACATGAATGGGCAAATCCTCTTTTTTTCCTCCTTCTTGGGCACTCAATAGGTATGATTTGTTTTGCTTTGCTGTATTGGCAAAATCTCTATTATTAAAAAAATTCAAAGAATAATGTGTTGGTTCTCAAATAAGTTTAGGCTTGGGCCTGGGGATTTGACAGACATAAATAATTAATCTAAGCATCACAATTACTGCATTTAGAAGCATTCTCATTATGTAGGCAGCCATAATTTATTTCCTTCTTTCCTTCTTCCTTCCTTCCTTCTCTCCTTCCTTCTCTCCATCTGAATGATCAGAAAGATACTGAGGATTGTATATCTTATAATACTTTATTGTCATGATGATAGGGGGTATTGATTTGTTACATATGCACTAATAGTAATTTTAAAACTAAAACTTTGTTTATAGCTGGGTTCTTGAAATGCCTTTGTTATTTATTGGAGTGTGAATAAATTGAAAGATATCCTTGTGGCAGCTTACCAGTGGTCATAACATTTCATTGGAATTTTTGTTTAAGTTTATTAAATGGAAATATTAATCACAAATATCTTGGGATTGGATAGTCAAGAGGACAGAAGAACTGCATGATAAGACTACTCAAGATCAGAGAAGTATTCCAATGGGTTACTTGCAGACCTAATCAGATATATATACCCCATCAAAAGTACTGGAAAAAAAAATGCAACAAGTTGAATCAATAAAAGGGACTTTTGAACCTAGAAATTTTCTTTAACAGAGCAAGAGCACCTAATCATTCAGCTCTTTCATGTAAATTTTTAGCCAAAGCAAATATTCTAATCAAACAGTCAATAGAGTGTCTGTCCTTCCTGTGGAAACCTTTTTCATTTCTGATTATTTAAATTTTAATTCCTTTTTTTCTGGTACTGAATTTGATAGAGAAGAGGGAGGAATGAATGTATTAAGAATTAGGTGATCAGGGTTTTGGGCCTAAATTATGTCACTAACTCTTTGACATTGATTATATGAAGAGACTTGTATTTACTCTTTTCTTACAGAGCCATTGGGACAAATACATAATATAAAATACTTGCAGAATCTATGAAATATTTGAAATACTATAATAATATGAGAAATTATTATGAAAGAAAAAATATAGCAAAGTACAATGTGTTTTGTGTACTTTTTAAAAATCAGAAATTAATATTCTATCTCTACTAAATTGAAAAGTAAGTGAATAACATTATAATGTCTTCAAATAACAACAACAACAACAAAATTACATTATGCCTTTTCAAACCCAAACTAATACTTAGTGTTGTAGTAATGTTAACTATATTTAACTTTATTCTGGTCTATAAAAATTGATGCTAATTTTATCATGAGAACCCATTTGTTCATTCCACAGATATTATGGGTGAGTATTGGTAAAACAATATGAAAGAAGGCAAAAAGAACTTGTAAAAAACATTGTCTTATAATCAAGAAAGTACATATACATATATGTGTATACATATATGTATGTATACACATATACATATATGTAGATATTAAGGAAAGAAAATTATCAATGAAAAAATTATAAAAATATAGAAGAAGATACAGCTTTGGAGTTTAAAAAGAAAAGATAGTTCTTGTGATTGTCAATATTATGGGAATCTCACAGCTGAGATTTCTGTTAGTTAAAATTTAGAAAAATTACATATTAATAAGCCATTTCAGTACTAGGCCAGATAAGAGAGTCTGCAATATGATTTTCTAAATGGAGTATTTAGTGAATATAAAGTAATTATTGAAGTATTAAGATTTATACCTACCATTTTGCAATTTATTTTGGGCATTATCAAGTTTCCTGTTCTCTGTCTCTAATTTCTTACCATTTTATTTTATTTTTTAAAGATTTATTTATTTGACAGAGAGAGAGATAGCAAGAGCAGGAACACAAGCAGGGGGAGTGGGAGAGGGAGAAGCTGGCTTCCCGCTGAGCAGGGAGCCTGATGCGGGGCTGGATCCCAGGACCCTGAGACCATGACCTGAGCTGAAGGCAGACGCTTACCGACTGAGCCACCCAGGCACCCCTTCTTACCATTTTCAAAGATTAAACACTTAACATTATTTAATTCTTTATCTTCTATTATCTTTTTTTTTTAAAGATTTTATTTTATTTATTTGAGAGAGAGAATGAGATACAGAGAGCATGAGAGGGGGGAGGGCCAGAGGGAGAAGCAGACTCCCTGCCGAGCAGGGAGCCCGATGCGGGACTCGATCCCGGGACTCCAGGATCATGACCTGAGCCGAAGGCAGTCGCTTAACCAACTGAGCCACCCAGGCGCCCCTATCTTCTATTATCTTATTAGAAATTCTTTTACTATTCTTTTGTGGTTATCCTAAAGAGCAAAACTTGCAACTTCGATTTTTTTTTTTTTTTTACACAACTTAGTATGAATTAGTTCCTTACTCCTTCCAAGGCAATGCAGATATCTTTAGAACTTCAATAGTTACCATTAGACACATGTGGCCACTTAAACATGAGTCGAACTTAAATAAAATAAAAAATTCAGTTAGTTAGTTGCATTAGCCACATTACTAGGGCTCAGTGGGCACAAGGGACTAGTTAATGTCTACCCCATTGGACAACTCCCAGTTGAAAATTTACATAATGTTGGCAGTTCTACAAAGGAGCACTGCTTCACAACACTTGAATTCTTTTCCCTACTTTCTGGTATTATGTATTGTTATTGCCTTGCAGATTAGTTTTCATACATTTAACCGTAGTCTCCTAGATTTACTATTTTTGCTTTTGTATAGTCAATATTTATTTATATTTATCTACATTTATAACATTTCTATTACCCTTCCTTTCTTCCTCACGACATTAACATGTTTTATCGGAATATTTTTATTTTCACCTGAAGAACTCCATTGGTATTTAGGTTAGTTCAGGAAAAAAAAAAGTGATAAATTCTCTGATTTTGATAGCCTGAAAATTCCTTCTTTTCATCTTTAATTTCTTTTGGAAGAAATAGAAATGTATGTTGACAGTTGTTTTAAAGAAATTATTAAACACTTAAAAGAAGTTATTCCATTTTTCTGAGGTCTCTATAGCTTCTTTATAAAGTCAGCTATAGCCTCACTGCTATTCCTTTGAGGATAATATCCTTTTTTTCCTCTGGGTGCTTAAGCATTTTCTCTTTATCTTTGATATTCATTAGTTTTACTATTATGTGCAAAGGAACAGAATGCATTTATTCTAGCTGAGTTTCAGGCAGGAAAATCTGATAAATCTATCTTTCGTATCTTATTTCAGCTTTGAAAAACTCTAGCCTAATAGTTACTCTAAGTTTCCCATTCTGTCTCTAACCCCAGACAGGTATAGATATATATTATTTACACACAGGTTTTTGTTTTTATTTTTGTTTTTGTGCTGCCTGGTTCAGAGCTATTGTGTAAAAGAATGCTCTAGCTGTCCATTTGCATGTGGGACATTAGTAGGAGAAATGGGCTCATCTGTCTGGAAAGGTGATCAGGGATTTCAGGATAGAAAATTGACTTGGAGCTGCTTCCAACCAGGCACATTTGCCAGTGAAATGACCCATTTTGCTGTAAGAGGTGGAGTCACTGCCCAGAGCCAGATTGTTGGGCCATCTCCCTGGAGTTGCTCAGGGACCTGCAGGTGAGGTGTGGGTGGGACTTGTTCCTGGTACAGCTCCTGGTTAGACTAGGTTTTCTTTCTTTCTTTTTATTAAAATTTATTTTTATTTTTTAATTTTTTCAAGTTTTTATTTAAATTCTGGTTAGTTAACATGGTGTTATATTAGTTTCAGGTGTACAATATAGTGATTCCACAATTCTATACATCATTGTTCAGTGCTCATCATAAGTGTACTCTTAATCCCCTTCACCTGTTTCACCCATCCCTCCACCCATCTCCCCTCTGATATGCTTTATTTTAAATGAATACCCTCAGTTAAAGTTCTTTTGTTTTTCTCTGGAAGGTTGGCTCAAGCCTCCAGAAACTTGCTTGTGGCTGGGAATTTTTTTTTTTTTTAAAGATTTTATTTATTATTTGACAGAGAGAGAGATAGCAAGAGCAGGAACACAAGCAGGGGGAGTGGGAGAGGGAGAAGCAGGCTTCCTGCCGAGCAGGGAGCCCGATGTGGGACTTGATCCCAGGACCCTGGGATCATGACCTGAGCCGAAGGCAGACGCTTAACAACTGAGCCACCCAGGCGCCCTGTGGCTGGGAATTTACTATCACATATATCAAATCTATTTTACAATCTTCTCTGAATTTTTCATTCTTTTTGTTCTCCATGATTCTGCCAGGATTTTTTTGTATTGATCTATCTTCTAAATCTCTAACTTTCTATTCTGTTGTTAAACCAATCTGTTGACATCTTAATTTCAGTATTTGCAATTTTAAAATCTTTTTGATTCTTTTTTTCAGAGATTTTAGTTCTCCAGTAAAATTCCCCCATCTGGCTATCTACTTATTTGAACATAGAAATCACAGGTATTGTATAGGTCATCTCCAATATGTCCAATAAATCAATCATCTGTGGGTCTTCTAGTCTGGAAAAGAGCTTCCAAGTGCATGAGGACTACACTTCGCTTGGTACTCTTGGGAATTCTAAACAGTTACACTAGTGCACACTCAATTTTAAAGAATATATTATGGGGCGACTGGGTGGCTCAGTCCTTGGGCATCTGCCTTCCGTTCAGGTCATGATCCCAGAGTCCTGGGATTGAGCCCCATATAGGGCTCCCTGCTCATTGGGAAGCCTGTTTCTACCACTCACACTCTCCCTGCTTGTGTTCGCTCTCTTGCTATCTCTTGTCAAATAAATAAATAAAATCTTAAAAAGAACACATATAAAAAAGAATATATTACAATTTTACATATTTTCTTTTACCCATTTTATGGTTCTCACCTCTGCTTGTGCTTTGACACAGGTGAAATGATTCATGTGCTTCCTCATTTCTTGGAGAGGTTCATTGCACTTTGGAATTTCGTTCATCTGGTTGACTTGTGATCTCATATCTCTGATGGGCTCAAGAAAAGTTATGCTTTTGTAGATTATCTTGTTGTTAGCATGTGAGTGATGTTCTCTGGTAGCTTCCTAAATCCTAATTGAAAATGGAACTCTGCTGTGTATTTTAACATAAAAGAAAATAATAGCATATTAATTTAAATTCTTTATTTTTATCCCAAATTATATTATCTAGTATAAATACTTATTGAAATAAAATCCAATAATAGTAGTAGACTTACTAATGATTAGAAAAAATACAATGACTCAGTGCCAATTGTTAAAACTTTAAATTTACATGTAGGAAAATGAAAAAAGAAATTAGTTAGCAGACAGGAAATCTAATACCAACTATCTTAATGACTCTGCATGATGTTATTTCTTAGTCTCAGTTTTTCAAAAGTCAATATAAAAGGTGTTAAATCCAGAGTCTAAGTTTTTCATGTCTCTACTTATTCTGCCACCTCCTTTCTCCCCAGAGCATACACACATATCCTGAACTCTGGCCTTACCAAACTACTACATCCAGTTTCTATTTGTGAAAAAAAAAACAACAACAAAAACTAATGTACAAATACGATATATATATTTTTTGACATTCTTAAATTGGATAATTTTTTTTGTTGTTTTCTACTGACTCTACACTGAATTACTTTGCCTAAAGACCTTTTTTCCCCCTTTGCATTTTTGTATTCTCAATGGGTAAAGCAAAGTTTGTTCGCAAACAAAATCAGCTTGTGAACCTGCTGGCAGATGATTAAATGACATTTCTAATAAATTATCCAGGATATTAGAAATGTATCATTTTAAAACTTGTGGATTTCCATGCCTTCAGGTTTGATAAGATACTTAACTTGTTCTACAGTTATAATTGTGGACACATGTATCCTAATACATCTCTCTACATAAGTAATGTTTCATTCTCTTTTCCTTCTTACAAATCTGCTCACTCCAACATTCAAATATTTCCAGCTGTTCCTTCTTTTGGCTTTCTACTATACTTGGGGTAGTAAAATAAATTGGGAGACCAAAAGTTAAGTGCCTCTAACAACCAGAGAGGCCCAATGACCGTCTTCAAATACTTCCCCTGAAGAGACCTTAATATTGTTATAAAATTGAATTGTTACATGAAATAAAGAAAAAACAACAAGGAAAACAGTATGAATTGTGTTTTCTTGGCAGGTTTGGTAATAGATTTGACGATTCTGTCATCCAGTCATAAACCTCCAATTACGTCCAAGGCACTAGAGCCATTTCAAATAACAAAGGCTTCATTCACTCAGTGTCAAATCATTCAACATCCTCCTTCTTGTGTCAATAACTAGTTTAAAAGTGAAGATGACACGTAGAGGCAATCCATATAACTTGACATTATTTAGACATCCAGAACAGGATTTTAAGTGTAGCAGTATCACTTCATGATGGAATATACCAATGAAGTGCTCTTGTCATTAATTATATTTATGACATTTTTATAAAAGCAAAATGTAATCAGTGAACTCTGTAGACTTGCAGCCTGCCAGATGTTGTAGCAATGTTAGGTAGATTAATTTAGTTTGGTTCTGAACAATAAAAATAGAAACATTAATATTAATTTATCATATGAATTAAAATGACCTAAGCATTGTTAATTCACTTTGTAGCTAAATTCAGTGGTAAAGTTGGAATAATAATTGTGTGAAAATGAATTTAATCATATTTAACATGTGAGTTTAGGTATTATTTAGAACATTCTCACATACTATAACATCATTCCTTATATAGTTGTAAACTTTGAGAGACTGTATATTTAACAATTGCCTGAACATCTACATGTCTGGATTAGAGACAAGGATGAAATATTTTAGTATATGATTACAATATAAAGTTGTTTTCTTCTGATTTGCCTGAAGACCTTTTAGACTTTATTACTGAAAGCCTAAAATAAAATTAAAATTTTTCTGAGATAAATTCTTTGCAAATAAATAATCATTATCTCTGACTTTATCTAGAAATGTGGTTGCATTTGATATAAAGAAATTCTGCATAGATTTGGGGGTTTCTGTACTTAATAAAATAAAATAATAATATTGAGGAAGGAGCATTAGACTACCTCAGGTAGCAGATCTATGTGGGGAAAAAAACTTAGATACTGTCTGCCAAGCAGACTTAGTTATATATAACATATTATATATAATATATATTTAATATATATATTTCAGCTTTATTGAGATATAATTGATATATAAAATGCTACATATATTTAATGTGCATAATATGATGAGTTTGGACATACGCATACACTCATGAAACCATCCCCACAATCTTCTTCAAAAGTTTCCTTATGTCCTTTCATAGTTTTTCATTTGTTTTTGTTTTTTTTGTTTTGTGTGAGATGAATACTGCTTGATTTCACTTACAGAATGAATCTAAAATAGTCAAACACATAGCAGCAGAGAATAGTGCTTGCCAGTGGCAAGAGAAGGGGGAAATAGGATTTAGTTATATACTGAATTTTAGATCAAAGTAGTCTAGGAAGCATTCAACAAACAATTTCAGTCATAGAATAAAATCTATACACACACACCCCTTACCTTATTTAGTCATTATCACTTAATACTTTACTGTGTATCCTGTACTTAGGAACCCCAGCCCATACAAGCCCCCAGCCCCTTTAATCTTTATTGTAGCAATAAAACAGTATTTCTTTTTTAAAAATTTTAAGTAATCTCCACACATGGGACTTGAACTTACAACCCCAAGATCAAAAGTCACATGTTCTACAACTGAGCTAGCCAGACACTCCTAAACAGTAGTTCATGAATCTGTTGGGGATAAAAGTCAAAATAAATGTAATATTCATAGTATTCAAGTATATTGGCCAAATTCTAATCATGATTTTTGTTCTTAAGTGTATTAGTCCAGGCTTTAACAAAGCTGTTAGTACATAAAAATATCTGCTAAGTGATATGGGTTGAAATCTTTATTTAAATGAACAAATTATAATAAAAACAGATCTGACCTCTAGCAACAGAAAACCTCTCAGATGTTCATCACTCTAAGTATTTTTTTAACCAGGGTTTTATCATAAAGTGAGAACCAAATTCAAACAATCAAAAGATACATATAAATTATGAACTTTTCTTAGCTTTATGACTACTAAAAAATTAGAAAGAAATTACAGAATAATTTCTGTAGAGAAAAAATGTGCATATTAACAGAAATATGGGCTAAGCTATCATAGATACGTCCCGGTGCACCCCTGTTAGTATAAATTAATATGCCAATCCATAGCTAGAGATCATCCACAGGAGGAAGAAGAATATTGGAAGAACAAATATTGCCTTTTATTTACAATGCAGATCACTGAAGGAAAAGAACTGCTTTGATTAGGATCATTTATTCATCTTTCTGGGATGTGGTAGAAAATGTTGAAATCATTTAAACAGATCACGTAAAACATGTCAAATATTTTTTAGTAAGAGTGTGAGTTTAGAAAGAAAGCAGAGCAGTGAAACAATTAATACTCAGTCTAGTGTGTTTGCATTTGTATTTACAATGCCTGGTCTGGGTGTTCAGTGAATATACTTTGGAGATAATTTGAACACGTTCTCCTCTGCTGTTACTTCCCTTAGAGTCTCTCACAGTCTAAGAAGCCTGACTTTTTTTTTTTTTATGAGATTTTATGCCTCTGCCTACTATGAAAATCTACTTTGGGAGAATATAGTATAAGATTATAAGTAGGTACTTAAGAAGTCACATATAATTTGTTACTTGTCTCCTCAATCTCACTTTGAATGTGATGCATAGGTTTAATTTGGAAAGGTAAACTATTGCAAACTGGCCACATTTATTGGTAACAGTGATAGAAGGCAGTAGTTTCCAGCTTTTTTGAATATGAGGGAAAATACATATTTTTAGCTTTTGTACATTAAGAAAATACATTATGAAAGAGGTCTCTTACCCTTTGATTGTTACTTTTATTTTGTGGTCCTCCTTTATAGCTGCAGTTGCTTTAACAAATTTAGGATTGTGCTGCAATCATATTGTAATTGCTTTCTTCCTATTTCAAATACTATGCTTTCATATTGAATAAGTTCTTTTGCTTAATGATGCCATATTTTTCTGCTGAATTTTTTTAAGATAGTCATGCAACCATTTTGCACCTTTAATCTTATAGTATGTTTGAATAAACACTGATTCCCTTTTTTATTAATTCACATTTGGTTATGTCAGACTCCCTTGGATCAGCCATAAACAGAAGCTTCCAGTGGAAGGAGGAAAGGGCCAGAGCAGATAAAAGCTTTCTATGTTCAAGGTCCCCCTCTTCTGTTGCTACTGTGATGATCTGTCCCTTTCTGTAACTAATATTTTGAAATAAAGTTTATAAAGAACTCTATATTACTGCCACTAATAGTTAAATAAGGAGTTTGAACCTAGATGTTTATATAATGGTGTTTTTAGAATTAATGTTGTTAAAGGAAAAGTGGTTCATTGTTAGTGTGATATTTAGACTAACTGGATCATTAGGATTGGCATTCTAGATCCCTAGATTCTTTCAGTGTACTCTGACAGTTATTAAAGGGAGAAAAATCAATACCTGCCAATTATCTTCAGAGGACAGTTAGAATTTGATGTATTCAAATGTATGCAACTTGGTTAAAGTAAAAGAAAGCTGGAAAAAGCAAATACACATCTGGAAAAAACTAATGAAATAAAAAACTAATGAAATCGTATAAAAGGAAAATTATTTCCAAATGGCGGTACCTTGGTTAGGATTCTTTAGAATATTTAAGGATGTAGAATAAGGCACATTAAATAGGTCAAGTATATTGTATTTCTTTCTCAATGTTTAAAAGTATATATATAATGCATGTATACTAGTTATATACTGTGTATTTTAAATACTACTAGTGTAGGGGTAATAGAATATACCATATACATACTATAAACCTATAAATATATAATTTATATTCCTGGATTGGAGTATTAGACTGTGAGACTAGAATTTTTTTGGATTAACCTGAAAGTGTGAATTTTTACCTAAGCATTAATAATAATATAAAGGAAAAGGAGTTTAAAATTACTAATAATTACCTTAGCACCCACTGTCATTTATCATTCCTATCCCTAATTTCCCTTTCCCTCTTTTTCAGGCACAGAAACACCCAAACCATTCATTAAAATGCTACTAAACAAAGTAAAATATGGTCATCACAATTTGGGTGAAGTGTATAAAGAACCAATCTGAGATTAAGATAAATCAGATTTTAAGGATGAAAATCTTTAACAATTTTCCCCTTTGAGTATGAGCTGGGAAGAGAGGATTCAGTTCTTACTTCTCCCTGATTGTCCATTACCCTTTTTTTGCACTTTGTTTTTTCTCCATTTCTGAATTATTCAATTTAAAAAAGTCTCTAGGGCTGTCAAAGGAGAGTCTTTCTTACTTTTTTTTTTTTTTTTTAAACTCAAGTTCCACAGAAAAATTAAGAGCAGGCAGGGAAACGTCAATTATAGTACCTTTCATCTGTTCTTTCCAGTTTCCAAAAAACTGAAAAATGGTGCTTGTTTTATTTATAAGGTTATTATGAAGATTAAATGCATTATTACAGAGTAAGAAAAAGCTCAAGATTAACTATTATTTTCACATTTACCTTGAGTGAAAGGAAAGGAATATAGAAGTCCAAAGATCATAGCTTCACCATTCTCTCTCCCTGGGCATCCTTCACATCAATTAAAGGGAAATGGTTCACCCAATACAGCAATCTAATAATAGTCATGAAGCAAACATTTGACTACATAATTATTGTGTACATAAAAATGTAGTAATAAAAATGAGAGAAGTGTGGAAAATGACGGAAAGTGTGAGCATGAAAAAGGATAAAAAGAAATAAACAAACAAAAAGAAATAAAATAATCTGGATAAAAGGGTACCTACTATAATCTAGTTTGGCAGAAGCATTTACTATGGGCAGTATAGGTCAAGTGCAGGGGAATTGGATGAAAGAATAGAGTCAGTAAAAAAGAGTTTATTTTGAGAATTTGACTTGGATTTCATTAAGAAAAGTGAGGAATTTCATGTGTGTAAAACCATCAAAAGGAACATTCCTCTTAACTTGAAATATATTCTTTCAAAAATGATCTTTTAGCTATGCTGTTACTCAAATACAGTATTGAGTTAATGATGGAAATAATGGAACAATGTATGTGGAACATTGTCTACACTTTAAGGATAGCTGAAGCATTAGATACAGATATATGAAAAAGACAAGATGCTTGCCTACACAGCATGGGTAATTAAGTATGAAATGCAATTTAAGTAACAAAGTAGTCATAATTTGGTGAAATAACTTATTTAAAATATTGTATAAGATGTTATGTGTTCCTACGGGAGGAATGGGAGAAAGCAACTATTGGGATGAGGGTGGAATCTGAAACGTTTCCTAGAGAGGTGCCTGAAATATAATCTTATTGTGAAACAAGTATTTCTTCCCCAAACAAAAAGATCAGATTATTTCAAGTAGGATACATTATTTGGATTAAAACATTAAGATTGGTTCATCAGTTTAACTCATTCACAATTTTGAAACACTAACTTTCACAATCTTTAGCTCATTCTAATAAATGTTGATTTGTTTTTTAAAGAATAAAATCATCTAATGAGTTTCTAAATTAAGTACATAAACTGATTAAGATTTAAATATTGTTTTCAACTAACATTTCTTTTGTAATAATGATAAAGTAAGATTTTAAATCATACTTCCAGAAGTTACGGTTTATACTGAAAACAAACAAAAAAACAAAGATGTTCCAACATAATGCACTCCTAAATTGCAAGCTAGAGTTGACATTACATTTTTTAGATTAATTTGTTTTATTAGTTTATTCTACAGCAATTCTGTTACTTTGGACAGCAGTTATTTACTACATAATATTAGCCATTTGAATGAGTCGAGGAAAAATATACTTACTAGAGAAGGAATCCTTATTCTGGGAAAGGTTATTTCAAAAGATGAATGTTTATACTTAACTCAAAGGGCAGTGAGTTGCTAATAACTTTTATGTTTTTATATTAGATGCATAGAAAACAAAAGAGTTGCAGATTTGAATATATTTATAGTACCTAAGCCTTCCTCCTATGCTGAACTTCAAGTGCTCAAATGTTTCAAGTATGCTATTAAAATCTTGATTCTTGATGAAGCTATTTTTTATAGACATGCTGCTTCACCTATATTATTTTCGTGGTTCTCTTCTTCCTTCTCTTTCTTCCTGTTCTGCTTCCTTGTTTTTTCTTCCTCCTTTTCTTCTTGGATAAAGCAGAAACTGGGTTCAGTTAAAAAGAAACCTAATACAACAAATGTACACATCATAGTTTCCCCCATTGTTTCCATCTTACATGATACTATAGTATAATATCAAAACCAGGATTTGACATTGATACAATATGGGTGTATCGTTTAGAGTCATTTTATCACATGCATAGTTTTGTGTGATCATCATTACAATCAAGGTACAGAGATATCCTATCACCACAAAGAATTCTTTTATATTACCCCTTTATAGTTACACGTTTCTCCTTCCACCAAAGGTAATCTCTATTAACTACTAATCTTTTTTCCATCTCTATTGTTTGGCCATTTCAAGAATATTATATAAATGGAGTAAAAATGTGATCTTTTGATAATGACTCTTTTCACTTAGCATAACACTGGTGATAACCACCTAAATTATTGTGTATATCAACATTTAGGTCCTCTTTATTGTTGAATAATATGCATGGTATGGACGTACCACAATTTAGCCATTTGTCTGTTTGTGGACAACTGGGTTGTTTCTAGTTTTGGGCTATTACAGTTGTAAATGCCATTGCCTTCCATAAATTTTTTATGAACAGAAGTTTTCATCTCTCTGGGATAAATGCCCAGGAGTACAATTGCTAGGTCAGGTGGTTAGTGTATATTTAGTTAAGGACACTGCCAAACTATTTTCCAGAGTGGATATATTCTTTTACATTCTTATTAGCAACATATGAGAAATCAAGTTTCCTCATACCCTTACCAGCATTTGGTATTGTTACTCTTTTTTTCATTTTAGCTATTCTAACAAGTATATAGTGATAGTGCATCATGGTCTTATTTTGCATTCCCCTAATGGCTAGTGATATTCAATACCTCTTCTGTTCATTTGTTATACATGTATAATCTTTGGTGAAATGTCTCTTCATATCTTTTGCTCATTTTCTAAATGGAGTATTTGTTTCTTTTAACATTGAGGTTTGAGTGTTTGTAAATTCTACATTAAAATCTTTGTCAGATACCTGATTTGAAAATATTTTCTTTCAGTCTGTAGCTAATCTTTTCATTCTCTTAATAGAGTTTTCACAGAGCAGAAGTTTTTTTTCTTGATAAGGCTATGTTAATCAATTTTTTTTCTTTTTCAGAATTCTTTTTCTGCCATGTTTAAGAACTCTCCAATAAGCCCTAGTTCCAAAGATTTTCTCCTATATTTTATTCTAAAAGTTTTATAGTTTTATATTTTAAATATATGATCCTTTTGAGTTAAGTTCTGTGAAAGTTGTAAGGTTTAAGTTAAGGCTCTATCTGTCTGTCCATCAATCTATCTATCTATCTATCTATCTATCTATCTATCTATCTATCTATCTATCGGATATCCAATTGCTCCAGCACCATTTGTTGAAAAGGCTATCTTTCCTTGATTGAATTGCTTTTGCATCTTTGTCAAAAGTCATTTGGGCATATCTGCATAGGTCCATTTTGTGGCCCTCTCTTGTTTCTTTGGTCTCTGTGTCTATGCTCCCACCAATATCACACAGTTTTGTATTACTGATAATAAGTCTTGAAGTCTGTAGTCTGATTCCTTCTACTTTATTCTTCTTTTTCAAAATTGTTCTAGCTATTTCAGTTCCTTTGCTTTTACAGATAAATTTTAGAATAATCT
Organism: Leptonychotes weddellii; assembly: GCF_054177405.1. Lineage (NCBI taxonomy): Eukaryota > Metazoa > Chordata > Mammalia > Carnivora > Phocidae > Leptonychotes > Leptonychotes weddellii. Next base: position 28,471,215 of record NC_138380.1, read on the forward strand.
TGTTTATATCTACCAAAACTTGAGGGGATATTGATAAGATTTTGAGAATTGTCACCTTTACTGTGTTAAATCTTCCAATCCACAAATATGACGTAGTGTGTATCCTGTTAGTGCTGGAAAAGATGTGTATTCTTTTGCGGTTGGGTGAAGTATTTATAAGTGTCAATTGAAGCTTCTTAGGTGATGATGTTTTTGGGTTCTTATAAAATCTTTCAGGTTTTGTATTCATCTCCAAAGCCAGCTATGACATCATTCTGATCTCTGTTTCTGTCATCATAGTTCCTTATTTGATGGATGCTTCTGCTTCCCTTTTCCATTTATAAGGACACTTGTGATTACATTGGACTCACCTGGGTATTTCACAATAATCTCCTTGTTTCAAAATCCTTAACATAATTACAGCTGCAAAGTCATTTTTCTGACATGAGGTAATATCTTCACAAGTTCAAGGGATTAGGATGTGGATGTCTTGGGGAGAGGGCATTATTTTGCATGCTATATACTGTTAATAAGTACTAATCTTGCATTCAGAATTGGAATCCAAGTGTATTAATGTAACAATTCTTTGCAAAAATTTTTAATTGCAAAAATTAGACTTAACTCATTGAATTGATCATTAGAATTTTAGTAAGTACACATAATAGAATGAAGCACAGTGCCATTTCTTTAAAGAGACAGGAATACTGGAAGGCAAAGTTCATCTAAAACAATAGAAAATATTCCCAAATTCTCTCTCTAAATCATAGTATAAAAGAAATAGTGTTTAACAAATTGTTTCTGACCATATTTTTTAATACCTTGAGTATAGCACATAGTGAAGAAGGAATGCACATAGATTATAATACAACAATTTCTATGCTTGTAAAACATGGGCTATTTCTTGGTGATAAATTTTATTCATTTTTTTTGCACACACCATATCTTTTATTGATGAATATGGATTGGCATAGTCATTTAAGAATATATTGAAGTATTATTACATAGAATAAATTTTTTCTCTTCATCTGCTTTAATTTATTCCAGTTGTAAATGCCATTGCCTTCCATAACCACAGAATAAATCTCACTCTAGGATCAATTACTACAGTTTAGAATTAGATGTGAGTTGTTTTATAATTATATGAAAATCAGGGTACCATTTTAATTAAAATAACTTTTATAAAAACATTTGAACTTAGAAAATGATATACATGATTACATTTGAACCCTCTTTATGAAATTATTACAATTATATAACTTTTCTTCATATTCCATTGATTTCATAATTTTCAAAAATAAACATCTAAACAGATATTTACTGCATTTAAAATATAATCCATTATCTAACATTAAATAATTTGCTACCTCCAATAAAACCTATATTTATCAATTTTAGAATTTTCTAAATGCTTTTCTTTTTGCTTTGCATAATAGTAAGAAAATTGTTTTCAAAACTTTTCATCATCATTATCACTGAAATATTCTTACTCTTAAAGAAATCCATAAAAATGAAATCTTGTTAAAAGCAATTCAGTTATAAAGTAGCTTATATGTATGTTTTCACTTAACATTACTATGAATTTACAAGTAATTATTACTTAACACTATGATAATAAGCACAGCCATCATTGGATCTCATGTAACTATTATTGGTTGAATTGTATCCTCCAAAATTATTTGTTGGAATCCTAATCCCCAGTATCTCAAAATGTGATTTTATTTGGAGATAGAGGCAAACAAGTTAAAATGAGGTTATTAGTTTGGTATGCTTAAAAGGGCAAATTTGGACATAAGCATGCACACACAGGGAAAAAAATGTGAAGATAAAGGAAGATATTGGGGTGATGCTTCTATAATCTAAAGATGCCAGCAATCCACCCGAAACTATGGGGGAGACATGGAACAGATTCTTCTTCACACCCCTCAGAAGAAATCAATCTTGCTGGCACCTTGATTTCAGCTTCTAGACTTAAGGACTGTGAGACAACACATTTCTGTTGTTTAAGCCACTCAAACTGTAGTGATTTGTTATGGTAGCCCTAGCAAATTAACACAATAACTTAGACTTTGCATACCATGTTTCCACTGGTATATTGAACTATAATATAAAGACAAGGAACATTTCTCTTTTATAACAGTTTTAAGTGCATACCACATTGCATTTGAATTAATTTATTTTTTTGTTCTTGTTGCAGAAAAGGTGATTGAACAAGATTTTAATAAAGAATCGATGGGCTGGGTAGAGTTAGCTTGATAAGAGAGTAAAGTTTTATCCTTCATAGAAATTTCACATAAATCCCAAACATAAAATGAAGGGGGGGAAATCGGAGGGGGAGACGAACCATGAGAGACTATGAACTCTGAGAAACAAACTGGGGTTCTAGAGAGGAGGAGGGTGGGAGGATGTGTTAGCCTGGTGATGGGTATTAAAGAGGGCACGTACTGAATGGAGCACTGGGTGTTATACGCAAACAATGAATCATGGAACACTACATCTAAAACTAATGATATAATGTATGGTGATTAACATAACATAATAAAAAAATAATAAACTGGCTTTTCAAATGCTACCAGGATCACACCGCTCCTCTGAGACAGATCCAAAACCAAGTTAACATATTAACAATCTCTATCATCTCTATACTTGTTTCTTCTTACAAAACAACAACAAAATTACACTTAAAATGAGATGTGGAATGATAGATAATCTCATATCTTACTACAAGGAATGTAAAATTTTATAATCACTCTGGAAAACTTTTTGCTGGTTCTTATAAATTTATACATATTCTTACCATATAACCCAGCCATTCTGCTCCTAGGTATTGCTGAAGATATAATGAAAACATATATCCACAAATGATTTGTTCATAAATATTTAAGGCAGCTTTATTCACAATTGCTGAAACCTTGAAACAACCAATATGCCTAGCAACAGGTGAACGGATAAACTAAATGTGGTGTATTTATATGAATGTAATACTCTTCAACAATAAAAAGAATAAAGTATATACAATCTGGATGAATCTCAAAAACTGTGAAAGCTAAACATAAAAGATCACATAATGTGTGATTACATTTTTAAGACATTCTAGGAAAGGCAAAACTCCTGTGACAGAAAACAGATCAATGTTAGCCAGGGTCCAAGTATGGGTGGAGGAGACTGACTGCAAAGGGGCACCAGGGAACTTACTGAGTTTTGGAAATGTTTTATATCTTGATTCTAACGGTTGTTATATGACTGAACACATTTGAAAAACATGTCTGATTGTATAATTTAAACTGGTGAAGTTTATTATATGTGAAGTAAACCTCAGTAAGCCTATTTTTTTATAAAAGCCAATTATAACCCAAACCTACCAAATGATTTAATTTTACATCTTTCAAAGAGTAGGTGCATTTTCCAAAACATTATGTGTCATGTTATTTGTTGTCTATTTTTAAAATATGAAAAGCACAGGCTTTGAGTTCAGGCACACCTGGGTTTGAAATTGGACTTCTTGTTTACCAGGAATGTGACCATGAGAATTGTATTTAAATTTTCTAAACCTCATTTCTTCCTTTGTTTAATGAAGTTCTGAGAGGCATCACAAGATCATTTTTATATTTGATTATTACTTTTAAACTTTCTCTTTGTGCTACTCTGCTAAGAACCAGGAAAAGAGAGGTCACAAAGAAGGCTTGGTTCTTGCCTTTGTGGAACTTACAGTCTGGAAGGGAAGGTAGACATTAAAGACCATACCTACAAGAGAAAACTACAAAAGGGAAATAAAAGACTTATTAGAGCAATTAAAGGGGACCTAATGAATTACTCTGAGCATCAGGCTATAGTGTCAAAGGAAGCCTCCCTCAGAAAAGAATATTTCAAATGCAATCTGAGAAATTAATTAGAGTTGGCTGGTGAACAGGAGGCAAAGGGTTTCTGGCATAGTAGAAAGCTCATGCCATGACCTCAGAGTATTATTCATAAAACCAGAGGAAGTGCTGAATAGTTAGAGTGAGTTGAATTTAGAGAGGGTGGCATGACAGTGGAGAAGTAAGCAGAAGAAAATCCCAAAGGGTCTTAAAGGTTAATTTTTAAAGTCAAATGTGGTGATACTAATATTTTAAGTCTGGAAAACGAGCAATCCAGTGTTGTCTTGTGCAGAATTGAGGTAACTCGTGTTAACTAATGTTGTTGTCAGTGTTGTTGCAGTAATTATTTTATGTACCTATAAACCTAGTTCAATTGAAGCTTGTATCTTTCTTCATGATAATTTTGTTAATCCTCCTTTTGATCCTCTTAGGATATTGAATATTTATTAGGAAATTAGGAAAATAGGTTAGATTCTGTAGAATGTTAATTCAGAGAGTGTTAAGTTGTTAGCAATTTCATTGCTTTGTTATTTTTTCAGGTATTTGGCATTTTTGTTTTAATACTGTAGTAACTAATCTAGTTTTTAGTTTCCAAAATACCAAAATACCGTATTTAATCAAAGTTGCTCTGGACTTCTCCCACATCTGACATAAAAACACTCCCACACTTTGGTTGCTACTGAATATTTTTTTATTTTCCAGGCTGTCTTTTAATTAAATAGAACAAATTAAATGGGTTACACACACTTTTGTTGCTATGTGCTACAGGTCAATTCTGTAGACCTCCCAACTAACACCAGGATCTATGCCTCTATGACAGTAAACATCAGTCAGCTGACTTGGTGAGTTTTTTCTAAAGCTCAGGTTCTATGACTTATTATTTCTAGCTTATATTTATTCCCTTTGAAGGTGGAAGTAATTTATTAATCTTGTGTCCTGGCACAAGAAAACTTTAAAAAATTGTTTTTCTTCCATAAATATTTATAGGAAGTTCAATCTTATAAATAAAAGGTAATAAATGAAACAACAGTGTATATAATCCTGACTAACACTTTTATCTTACCTGAAATGGAATGTATATTCAATCCAAAATATTTTGAGAGTCTAAGATATCTGGGAAATTCTATTCTTCCCTTTCAGTTACTACTGTAAAACTGTTCCTTAAAATGTGTTCTTGATTCATGTGTTTGGATTTATTTATGTAGAGAAAAATAAGATCTAATTAAAAACAACAGTACAGTATATACATTTTTTTGTTGTTGACAGCTGGACATATATTGGCCTAAAGTATGTTTATCTGGCTACGGGTTGTGCTGTGTCTAATATTTGCTGTATCTGTGTTGCCGTGAGTCTTCAAATTCTTCCAATATCCTTGCTTTTTTAAATCCTCCTTGTTGATTTGGGCTTCCCTGAGTACATCTCCTCAGAGAGATTCTGTGTATTATAGGTCTCTCATCTATAAGCTCTGTTGGTATGTGGTAAAGTGTGGGGGAGTAGAAGCTATAATTCTATGATTAAATCTCAGTCTTTTAGTGGGCCTCTGTCCCTGGGCTGTGAATTTTATAAGCGTTTCTTAGCTTTTGTTCCCCACTTAGGTGAGTCAAGAAGCCTCAAGCGGTAGAAGAGTGATAACACTGTTGGGATAGAATTTTATAAGTCTGTTGGGATAAAGCTTTAGAAGTCTTCTTCTTAAAAGTAAACTCTTATGGAGGATGTTCTTGTATGTATTTTAAAATTCTACCCCCCTAACAGTGTCATGAGTGGATCTTTCCTGGCTCTTCACCATGAGAACCTCGTGTGGTTCTTGGCTATAAAATCCACAATAAAGTACTCTCCCCCCTGCCAGACTGTAGCCCCCAAAAAACTTCTCGCTCTCACCTTAGTCCACACTCAGCCTCCAGCAAGTAATCACAATTACTTTGTAAGTGTCCCCATCTGTTTACGTGTTCAGAGACTCCTGCTCCAGGTAAGGAGATCTAGATTGTGATTCTGGACTTGCTTGTCTACCCAGATTTTGGGGTGGCGGTTTGTCCTGGAACTTCAGTTTCTGATGGGTCCAAAAAAGTCATTGGATTTCTGTTTGTTCAGCTTTTTTTCACTGTGAGAATGGGAATGAGAACTTCCAAGGTTTTCACTTGGTGGCACTAAAACCAGAAGCTCCAAAAACTGTTTTTGAAACATGAAACACGATTTTTAAGCCTGTGAGTCTATGACTAATATTTTTGGTATTGTAACAATTGGTCAACAGAGAAGCAATGAGATGCTCAACACAATGCCTTAGAATGAATTCTTCTGATGTCTGTTTCTATCTACACTTTTATTTATTTATTTTATTTATTTTAAAGATTTTATTTATTTATTTGAGAGAGAGAGAATGAGAGACAGAGAGCATGAGAGGGAGGAGGGTCAGAGGGAGAAGCAGACTCCCTGCCGAGCAGGGAGCCCAATGTGGGACTCGATCCTGGGACTCCAGGATCATGACCTGAGCCGAAGGCAGTCGCTTAACCAACTGAGCCACCCAGGCGCCCATCTATCTACACTTTTATAAATGCTACCTTCAGATAAGCAAGGAAGTAATTATAACTGTGGTTCTAAAGCAGATAAACACACCATGTTTTTTGTCATGCTTTTCAAACACTTTGAAACCCATTGTAGTCTGTTGCTTAATTTCCATATGATGTTAATAAAATAAAAGGCTACAATAACAGTAACAAAGCATTGATGATGTTGCTCATCTTTAATATGGTATTTTATTTCCAGTGTACACTTGGAGATTTGAAGAGCATTTTAATATATGCTTTGTATTTCTATGTAGGTTTTGTGTTTCTATGGCCCTTGCTTTGGGAGGCAGTATCTGTCCAGAATTCTCAATGTTTCCTATTTAAAATGAGTCAAAAACTAATACTCTAATCTGGAGATGCTGAAATCAAAGGAAATACTTGCAACTGCCAATGAAGACATATGATTTCTCTGTATAATCCAGAGGTTCAATATAAGATAGTGGATATTCTTTTTTTTTTTTATTTTATATATATTTTTTTATTCTTATGTTAATCTCCATACATTACATCATTAGTTTTAGATGAAGTGTTCCATGATTCATTGTTTGTGCATAACACCCAGTGCTCCATGCAGAACGTGCCCTCCTCAATACCCACCACCAGGCTAACCCATCCCCCCACCCCCCTCCCCTCTAGAACCCTGTTTGTTTTTCAGAGTCCATCGTCTCTCATGGTTCGTCTACCCCTCCGATTTC
>NC_138380.1:28478803-28494264 GCF_054177405.1 Leptonychotes weddellii
AGAGTGACGTCCCTCAGCGGAGCAGACTTTTAAAAGTTCCGATTTTGTGCTCCGTGGTTCTATCACTTGCCAGAAGCGGCCGACGGAGGCCCCTCCCCCACCATCTATCCTCCCGAATATCGCCTCGGATTCACTTCTCCGCACGTCCTACCTTCCAGAAAGGGGTCGCTTTTCTGATGAGAGAGTTGTTGCTCTTCTTTTCTTCGACTCCTGTTGAATTTGTAGGTGTTCAGAATGGTTTGATCCCTATCCAGCTGAATTCCTGAGAGGAGAGGAAATCCAGGTCTCCTACTCCTCCGCCATCTTGCTCCGCCCCCCAAGATAGTGGATATTCTAACATATGAAACATAGAACAGAGCCAAGAACTGACTAATAAAACAACAGAGAAATAGAGATTTGGAAGAAGAGACTCTCACTTGTGCTAGGAGATGTTTCTTTTAGTCAAACTCAGTTAAAGATGTTTATTTCCACTTCTCTAGTTAGAAAAATGGATTATAACTTATAAGAAATGCACATTATATACACTCCGTGGTATGTGTATATTTATGTATATGTATATACATATGTAAGTAATTTTTGTTTATACATATATGTAGTATTTTTTAGTTGATGTTACCTTACCTCTATCATAGAATGATTCAATCGTTGGCAATTTATCATTGTCTTCATGAATTCTGGAATGAAAAAAATATGAAAGTGTTACAACTAAGGACAGTAGAAATCACGATAATATTGCACCAAGTAATTAGATTAGAAAAGCAATATACTTTACAAAAATATTCTCAAAATTTAGCATGCATAAAAATAAAATGGAAATGTTGCTAAAATACAGATTTTGGAGACTAACTTGCATACTCTCTGTTTCAGAACAGTTAAGTTGAAACTCCAGAATCAGAATTTTTAACAGGCACTTCAGGGAAGTGTCATAGTGTGTCTTCTACATTGTGTGTATAATTACATTTATTTCTATTTTGGGTAAACACGTGTTTCATTAACAATTCTTATGGTAATTTATATGACAGTAATAAAATGTTTATAACATTATTAGTGCCTGTTACGTTCTCAGCACAGCATTCTTGAAGAGCTCTGTGATAACTCTTTTCTACAGGTCAGAAATTACAGTGGTAACTGCTGTCACTGAATTTGGAAACCTAATGCAATGGGGATAATTGGATCACAGGGTGCCACAAGCCAAGGGACTGCACTCAAATGACAAAGGCAAGGTGGCCATGGTTATCATAAAGAACAGCAGAGTCAAAGCAGCAATCAGAATATCCTGACTCTCAGAGACCTATGGTGTTGGCTGGTTAATTACAGTGTTTCTAGAAATGAAATAAATGCAAAGTTCACTAAATTCTTACTTGATCTGTTTAAGTGGAAGAATTCTAGATCAAGTGAACAAAAGTCTAACTTGAATCAGAAAACAGTTATGACTCTCAATCAATTCCCAGACTTGATACAGTTTACAGAGCAAATCTCAAAGTTATGTAATATGCACTATTTCATTTAATACTCTTATATCCCTATGGGATTAATATTATTGTTATTTAATTTACATTTAAGGAAATTATTGCTCAGATTAATTCAGGGATTTTTTTTTTCTATAGGCAAATAGTCATAACTCAGCTGCATAAGGATTTAACTCAGGTCTCTAGGATTTTAAAATCTCATTTTTCTACTGTTCCAAATTGCAACCCATTGCTCCTAGTCATTGGAGCTAAATGTTTTTTCCAAAAATAAGGGACCATGTTAATGTAATCCATTCAATCAATAAAAATTTGCAGAGAAAAGTCTTATCTTACTATAGATCACTGTGCTAGAAAGATTAGAGAGCCACAAACCCAGTACCTTCTCTTTGTCCCTTCCTGATTACATTATAATAAGAATAATACTTGCTGCAATGACAATTTAGGAAAAATATTTTAAAAGTCAATTGAAATAAACATCAACCTCCAGTTTTTTTAATGAAATACATTTAATATAAAATGTAATATAATCACTGTATATTGTCCAATCTATTGGCTATAAAATAGGGACCCATATAATCCTACTAATTCAAAGAAGTTCTTTAATTCATTTCCTAGCTCCTACCTCAGAGGAAAAGAAAAAAAGCATTCTGAGTCAATCTCACCAAATGATTCACTGAAAGAAGGTACAAAAGGAATCCATAATAAGTTATTGCCTTTCCTTTTTATACCTCTGCTTTAAACTGAGGCATGTTCTTTCAAGGAGAGACTTCAAGTTTCTCTTTGTAGTTCTCTTCGTGTATCTCCCTGGATTATAATTGCTAATATTAGGGCTGCTGAAGGTAGCACTAACAAGTGTTTGAGAAGTAAACTGTTATTGTTCTCAGTCATCTGTATATAACAATGAGATCATACATACTCATTAACCAAGGTTAGAATTATACTGGAAAACCTCCAAGAGTAAGGATTTATAACTTTCTTTACATGGCAAGATTAGGTAATTTACAAAAGAGTAATTTAAAAAGCTAATTGAGAAAATCATCCTGTCGTTTTAGGTTGTCCTTTTAAATTTGACATGGATAATTTGAGACTCTGGAAAGAAAGATCACCAAATTCCTGGACCCAAAAAATAATTTAATCACCTTAATATTCTCATCAACATGACTTTCCATTCATCTCATCATAAAGCAACTGGCTTATGATGAGATGCTCATATTTCCACCAACTAAGAACTAAGTTTCTTCTCAATACTTCCTTTCTATTGAGAGTTTATTTTCACCTCATTTAATCAACCCTCTCTGTCTTGATGCATAGTAATCTCCTGATCCTAGCTGTGTTTTGATAAAGTCCTTCTCTTGTTCATTCCAAAAATAATTAGCTATTTAAAATCTAAGCTGAGATGCACTGGACTTCTAAAATCAGTAATGCTCCTAGAATGTAATTATGGAAACACAGAACTTTAAAGCCTCAAAGATAAACAGTTATGGTTATATTTTGCCTTGTATACTGGACTCTCCAGAGTGACCTTCCCAATAAATAATTTAGCAGGGATGAGAGAGGAATTATAATTTTTATGTATCTTATTTAAAGGCAGAGGAAAATTTTCCAACATAATTTATATTTTCCAATTTTGATTTAACTCCTATCGATGGTTAATGGATGATAGATTCCAATTTATGTTTTCTAAGAAATATGCAGATATTATATTAAAGATTTCATGAGCTGAACGTCTCAGTTGATATAAAAATCTTGAGACAATAGAATGTTAAGGTTTGTAATGATGTAGCTAGCATTTTTTTTAAAAGATTTTATTTATTTATTTGACAGAGAGAGTACAAGTAGGCAGAGTGAGAGGGAGAAGCAGGCTCCCTGCTGAGCAGGAAGTGATGTGGGGTTCTATCCTTAGACCCCGGGATCATGACCTGAGCCAAATGCAGATGCTTAACCAACTAGCCACCCAGGTGCCCCTGTAGCTAACATTTTTACAGATGGAATATGTGTAAATTGAAATGACAGATGTTTGCTGGGCAACCCCCTATGGAGAAAAGCACTTTGTCAAATGTATCAGTTTACTCTACTAAGAATTGCTAAACAGCATTTGAAAATGGATTTTTTGCTTACATTTCGTTCTAGAGATAGACAATCAGACATTGACTTGAATGAAGTAAGGTTCAATCAAAATAAACTTTGGGCAAACCATGTGACATACTCAGGAAGTCCATTCACTGTTTGCTCAAGATTAAGCCCAATTCAAAGTGCCAAGCACTATTTTAAATACTTAGAATGCAACAATAAACAAAATAGACAAAGATCCCTGTTCTACCCTGCTTTTGTGGAGCTTACATTCTAGAGGCCAGAAATAGATAATGAACACAAGAAATATGCAAATCATGGCATATCCTACTAAGTGATAAGAGCTCTAAGAAAGAGAAAAAGTGGAGCAGTGTAGGGGGAATAATGAGTGTAAGCAAAGGCATAAGATGACTACAGTGTTAAGTTTGGTGATTGGTGAGATTGGAACAAATTGTTGAAGAAGGCAAGAGTGAGACAAGAGTTTTCTGGGCAAAGGTAGCCACAGAGTAAAGGACCTGTGGCCAGATGGCGCCTGGCAAATTCTAGAAACATCAAGTAGCCAGTGTGTCTGGAATGGAGTAAGCTGGTTGTAGAGAGAAGAGACAGATGCAAATCTAAGGTCCATAGGCAAGTTTTTGTCTCTATTAGCAAATCCTATAAACATCCATCCAGCACCTCTCTTTAGAATATGAGGTCACTAAGCATAATCATCTTTCCTTAGGAGCCCTCAGCCAAAAGTCTGAGATATAAAACTCCTTATTTAATACTTTTATATGGGGAGTTTACCCCCTTACCCTAACAACATATGTATTCCAAATTTATCTGAGAAAATACATTTTTTCTTTTATTTTAAAAGAAACAATAATATTACCAAATTATATAAGTGGATTTTTAGGAGAAAAAATATTTAGAAGATTATTTTCTATTTGTAATATGAAGAGTAAAAATTAGGAGACTACTCACTAAATATCAGTGACAGTTCTTGAATTGGTAAACAGTTCATACAGGGGCTCTTCATGTTGAAAAACTGGTGTATAGAAGATTTCTAATGCCAATCTTACCAAGGATCTCAAAGAAGAAGAATAAAATAATTAGCACCATTACAATATTATTTCTTTTTTTTTTTTTAAATTTTATTTATTTGACAGAGAGAGACACAGCGAGGGGAGGAACACAAGCAAGGGGAGCAGGAGAGGGAGAAGCAGACCCCCTGCTGAGCAGGGAGCCCGATGTGGGACTCGATCCTGGGACTCCAGAATCATGACCTGAGCCGAAGGCAGTTGCTTAACCAATTGAGCCACCCAGGCGCCCAACAATATTATTTCTAATCAAAACCCTTAAGCAAATCATGGTGATATTTTCACTCATATGTGGGAAAAGACTTGAGAAATATTTATGCTATAATTACTGAATTGTAGAATATAGCAATTAAAAAAACTAATAATTTAACTTGTGATGGCCAGACCCATGCAATTTGATTGAGGCATATTATTACTTATAGGTGAAGATGACAACATGAAATATGATACTTCCTATCAATATAACTGTGAATGAAAAGCTGATTTCAAAATGAAATTAGCAACAGTAAGTTGTAAGATTCAAACTGTCATTAAAGCAAACAAGTATTTAAAATGAGGTAAATCTTAATTTTAATGAAATTCAGGCTTTCTATTCTCTTCCAATTTAATTATTTGGGGGAATATTGATCTATTGGAACTTTGAGATTCTCATAAGATAGTGTTTGGTATGACCACTACATTTAAAAATCAATGTGTAGGTGAAAATTTCCAGTAAATGATAATTAAGAAACAAATTTGTAAAAAGTATGAATACAAAGTAAGGGACTTGACTAACTCAGAACCCAAACTCTCAGTATAGGTTAATTTTTTTTATTATAATTAACAAGTGACTAGGTCTTTATGACTTGTGTTCCAAATAAAATGCAGTGTGTAAGTCAATTCAAATGGAATAACAGCTTTAACTATGTCCAAAGATGTGTGAAAGTACAAACTATGGTTGCTTTTGTGCTACAATGGCAGAGTTGAGTACTTCTACATGTGATGGTATGGTCTGCAAAGCCAAAAAGACTTACCATCTGGTCCTTATAGTAAAAGATTGCTGCCTCCTGTCTAGCCTATTTGCATGAAAGTAGGTAGTAGCTAGATGTACAGACAAGTCAATAGAACTTCTGTTCTTCCAATTCAATTGTTACCTTTACTGAAATATTTTAAAGCCCTGTTTCAATAATGAAAAAAATCAGAGAGAAAAACGCTACTCTAGTCTTCCCTAGCTTATCTTCATCAGTCTCTCACACTAGTTATAAACCCTTTAATCCCAGACACTTAACACAGTGATTGTTTGCTTGGAGACTGCAGGAAGGCAGGGAAGGTTGTTGTCATTTGCCTACATACCTCCCTTAGTTTATCTCCCCGCTCTGGACCCATCCTTACGTGGTAAGCAACAAAATAGGAACTTGGTCAGTTCAGATGCCCAATCCTCAACCCAGGGTTTCACATAATGCCAAAGAACAGAGAAAGACTCACTATCAAGCTACCCAGGCATCCTTAGATACAGGATCTCTTTCATTAGTTTAATAGTCTGAACATATTGCTAATGCTTTCTATTTTCCTGATTCCTTAATCCATCTGGATCACATAGGACATATTTTCATTCTTCCTGTTCCATGACAAATTTGAGAAATGACTGCGGTTTCTATCTCAGGTCCTTGAGCCTAGATACCCCTCATAGCCTTCTCAGCTCTATGATGTCCACACAATGCAAAGCATGAGCTAACACTCTAAGGCTCCACCCAAATAGCAAGGCACAAGATGCTCCTACACTCAGATTCTCCTCAACCACTTTGGTGATTTCTGCCATTTCTCTTCATATTTGGAACCCATCTCTGAGTGTGTAGCAGAGCCTCACAAGAGGAATAAGTTCCAGAATTTAACACTGTGTTTCACTCGATTTATCTCTTTCTTAACCAGCCCAGGGAAATATTGCTTTGTCTAAGGTAAGAAAACCAATTATGACTGATAAGTTATAAAATGATAGATGACTTTCAGTATCCATTTTCCCTTTCCTTTATTATAAAATTCCCTGAATTTTAACAGGGCACCCTGACATCCAAAGGTGGGGGGGATCAACTTTATTTCTCAGCCTGCTTTGGAGTTAAGTGTGGCTATGTTACCATGTTATGGCCATAGACATATAAATAGATATGATATGAGCAACTTTCAGGTTGTGCCATTAAAAGGAATGGCTTTCCCTTGGTACAGTATGATTTTCAGAAAGATACTATCATAATAAGCAAACAAAATAAATATGTAGCAAATATTTTATATAACATGTTAATCAATGAGGGAACAAGCAAGATGTTATGACAGGTTCAAAGACCATCTGAAAATTATGGATTTCATAGGCAATTTAACAAAAAAAAATGTTAAGAATAGTGGATTATATACAAAATTGAATAATGTCCACAGGGCAATAACATTAAGAAATTAGCAAGAAACTTCACTAAGTCTGGGACTCTTAACTAATAGCAGTGAGATTAACTAAGTATGTGCCCCAAACAATGCCTGTGTGACCTTTGCTTTCCTATAACGTAGAAAAGATTTGCCACCCAAATCTTAACCTTTCCTTGTTATTCAGTTTCAGGTAATTTTTGTCTGTCATGCTCCAGTTCTCTTCTTTTGCATAAAATGTGGATATTATACCAGGAGCTGAAGCAACCATCTTGACCCTAGAAGATAAAAAATGTTTAAAGTGGCAGGGAAACAAGTTAGGAGGGTCATGTGTACCCAGGATCAGCAAGCACATATACCCTTCCCTGGAAGACTCTACTTTTATGTAGTTGGGACAATTATCGGTATTCTGGGCTTTTGACAGCTAAATCTTTATCCTAACTAACATAGAATTTTCTACCAAGCATGGGTCACTCAGAAGAAACTAAAATATTTTGACTTAACAGTTGACTGGAAGGCACCAAGGAAACGTATATTGTGTACATGAAAACTGGTGAGAATCTTGTTACTCCATAGCAAGGTAAAACTGTTGCTTGTAATATTTTGGAAGTCAGGCCACAAACCAACTATATTTAGGAAACTTGGGGAAATATTTTAAAAATGAGTAATATTGATTTGTGTTAGTTTCTTCTTTCCACTTTCACCAAACACCTGTAACTAAGAGAAGAAATCAAGCCACAGTTACACACCTTGAAAGCAGAGAAGGAAGGGATTACAGCTTTGCTAAGGGAACCTCTTACTGCCTGTAGCTTGCAATTGCATTTGAGGAATAAAACTATAATTTGGGGAGGGCGCCTGGGTGGCTCAGTTGGTTAAGCGACTGCCTTCAGCTCAGGTCATGATCCTGGAGTCCCTGGATCGAGTCCCGCATCGGGCTCCCTGCTCGGCAGGGAGCCTGCTTCTCCCTCTGACCTTGCCCCCTCTCATGTGCTCACTCTCTCTCATTCTCTCTCTCTCAAATAAATAAAATCTTTAAAAAAAAACCAAAAAACAAAAACAAAACTATAATTTGGGGTCTCTGAGAGGTGGAAATAATGAGTGATTCTGTATCCCTAAATTAAAGCAGTGATAGCAAAGCGTCTGAAAGAGTCAAGATTCTGGCTACAAGCTTTTCTTCAGCTACTCTCATTCCTTGCTCTCTGACAGACAATGGTAGCCAAACCACCTACACAGACTGCAGTACAGGTAATGTTTTCACTGCCCAGCCTACAATTTTCCAAGCAGTGCCATTTTTAAGTTGGAGGAACAATCAATCTGTAAATAAATGACAAGACTTTTGGCAGTTAAGCACCATTATGAGGTGTTATCTTTACTTGATTTTTTGGTAAGAGAGCTGTTAAACTTTATCACTTGTTAATTTTCTTATTGGACATCTACTAATAGAATTTTTTTTTGTGAACGAAACCACAAAACTGTGACTATTGAATTCTGAAGGAAAACATTTGTAATCTTAAAATTGTGCCGACAGGAGTTATGTAATCACCAGGAAGGCCATATTATCTAATGTCTCTTCATATGTGGCTGCAAAGGATAGTGGACAAAGAGGTCCTTTCAGAAACTCAAATCACCACTGCCACAAGTTCCAGTGAAAGATCTTGCTACGTACTGGTGAGGATTTATCATGACAATTGCCTAACAATGTTCTCCATTATTTCTTTTTCTGAAAGGGAGTTTTTAAATTGTTCTCTTTTTGTTTGTGATACCTATTTGAGATAGAAAAAGATAGCTAACATGATTATTAATTTTTGGTCATCAGTCATGTATGGACCTGCAGAAGAGTAATGTCCATAACCCAGAGGACTTAGACTTTGAGATGAATGCAGTAACATGATCAGTCATTTGGTTGCCTGTCTTGTGAAGAGGTTTAGAGTATTCTCTGTGTGTATATTCTCAATATACCAAAGGGGTATATTGTGTTAAAGACCGCCAGTTTACCCCTAAATCTATTACTCTCTTCTTCCTTTAGAAATGGAATCTTCAAATTTTAATCGGCTACACAGTCTAGACCCTCTTTCTCTGCACTCCCTCATTTCCCCAGAAAAGCTACAGTTTCTATTCTACCTTGTAGCTGGATATGGTCATATGTTCTGGCCAGTGAAATGTGAGCAGATATGGGATGGGCAACTTCTTCCAAGACATGGGCATGTCTTACACTTCCTCTGTTTTCCATTTCCTAATGGCTATAATGTGGATCTGGATTATGGGAACTGGAGATACAAGCTGTGTGTTGAGGATAGAAAAAAAGAGAGAGACAGAGACAGAGCACCTGGGTTGTCCACATAGCCAACCCTCTACACTAGACTAGACCACAATCTTAGACTCTTCTATGAGACTGGAATATATTTTTACCTAATTTAAGCCACTGTGTTTGGGCTATCTTTCTTATAAGATACTCTGAAACTGCCTATAAATACATTCTTTCAAATATAGTGTGTGTTCCTCCAGTCCTTCAGCATGTTATCCTTTTATATTTAAAAAGTTCGGGCTTCTGAAAAATCAGAAACAGTGATACACTAAAAGAAAAATCCTTTAGTTTTGATGTCTTGCTCAGGAAATGGATGCTGCTGATTCTTTGAGGGGAGGGCAAAGACTGTTAGGAAACTACAAATATACATGCGTGCATGTTTACATAAAGGAATATTGCAAAATATTATCCTGCTACAGAGAAAATTCTTTTCATATTATTTATTTCAATTCTGAGAGCAATACACATTATTGTTTCATCCTCCTCAACAATGCATCACAAATGAATATTATTAATAGCTTTATTTGCATTTAAGAATTTCCAACTACTCCCAACTTTTATTACATTTCTCTGTCATTTCAAACTCTTATTCTTTGCAATATTGTTTCAGACTTCTAAAAATACCTTTAAACATCCAGACCTCTACTTCTCCTTTTATGTGTACCTCATGGAGAAAAATTAAAGATACTAGATACAACTGTATTGAATTTTCACTAACACAACTGTAACCCAACCATCTTTTTCACATCTATAACACTGGCCATTCTTTTCAGATTGGTTTCATTGGTGGAGGTATGCCTCCCGTAGCTAAAGCAAGGTAATCACCTATGCTTTAAATTCTCCGACTTTTTCTTGAACATTTTATTTAGTTATGCTTTCTTTCTTTTCTATATTAATCTATCTTTAACTGGGTTAGTTCCATGATTATGTAAAATAACTTAAAAAAATTCTTTGTCTTTGGATATGATGGGTATGGCTATTACCATGATTGTGGTGATAATCACAGATGTATGTGTATGTCCAAACTCATCAAGTTGTATGCATTAAATATATGAAGTTTTGTATTTAAGTTATACCTTGGGGCACCTGGGTGGCTCAGTCGGTTAAGTGCCTGACTGTTGGTTTCAGCTCAGGTCATGATCTCATAGGTCGTGGGATTGAGCTCCACAATGGGCTCCACGCTCAGTGGGAAATCTGCTTGAAGACTCTCTCTCTCTGCCTCTCCTCCCCTCACTCTCTTGCTCTCTCTAAAATAAATAAATATTAAAAAAAAATAAGTTATACCTCAATAAAGTGTTTTTTTTTAACCTCCTTTAACTCCACATCTCCCTCCATCAATGGACTTACCTCATCTACAGCCAAACCTTAAAAAAAATTTTAAGCCACAAATAGATTTGTTCACTTGGCATATACTCATCATCCCAATATAACTCAAAACAGTGGTTCCATGTTGTTAAATATGATGAGTATTTTCAGTTGTCAACTTTCTTCTTTATTCCTAAAACACTGTCATTGGCTTGTGCGATGACACTTTCTCTTGTTTGTTTGTTTTTTTTTTTCTGGATTCTCTGGTTGGTCATCCCTAGTGAAGTTAGATCCTGTCCAGAGAGAAATGGAGTCATGGAAAAGCAAAAAAAGGCACAGATGGGATTCCATGACAGTACTGCCTTATATGCTCTAACAGGGACCCGTGCTCTGAGTCCCATGCTTTATTAAAATGCACCTATTAAAGAATGAAAATTGAGCAATAGATTTTTTAAGTATTTTTGAAGTATCAAGCATGTCCCCCCTAAAACATAATGGGTGTGTAGTTCAAAGTCTTAATTATTCTTTAGTGTGAAACCAAGACTCAAAGTATGACACACAAAGGAAGAATACCCCTTTTAGACTTTCTATTGACCAATCATATTAGCCAATTATATTTATCTTGGTCAGAATTAAATTCAGTCAGCTTGGCATTATGTTTATCAAAACAGCACTTTATTGAAAATTTCAATTTGTGGAATGTCATCAAGGCAAAGTAAGTTCAATAGAAAAGTATAGTAAGTATTTTTTTAAGTCATTGAATCTCCAACTTGCTCAACACATTTTATGCATTATAACATTTAATAGATTTCAAATTTGATGAATTTTACTTATAATTCTACTGACAAGGCTGATGAAAGAAATTGTTTTTTCCTTAAAAAGGATAGAATACAGAACTTACTTGTCCCACTGTTAATAGATATTTATAACGGAAATTTTCCATTTCAGTGTTTGAAGGGCTTAAATTGTTTCTTACTTTAGGTAAATACTTCTTCAAATGAATTTTTCTCGGGGGCACCTGGTTGGAAGTCCGTTGAGCATCTGGCTCTTGATTTCAGCTCAGGTCATGATCTCAGGGTCCTGGGATTGAAACTGGAGTTGAGCCTTACTTCAGGTTTAGCGTGGAGTCTGCTTAAGGTTTTCTTTCCCTCTCTCTCTGCTCCTCCCACTTGTGCTCTCTCTTTCTAAAATAAATAAATAAATCTTTAAAAAAATTTGGCCCAATAAACTTTACCTTATTTCTCATTGGCTTCATTTCTAGCATATCTCAGAGAGTTCTGGACTATTTCTCTTTGTATAGCTGAAGAATACTCACCTTTCTGTGTTTATTTTAAAAACTCAGAAACTGCAGTACACTCTACAGTAAACAAGGAATTGATGTATCACTGTTTGCCCAGAAAACATTATTATTTTATTTTTCCTGCTTTTTTATCTTCTGAAAATAGAACAACTTTGACTTGCTTTGGAAATGATGTGTATATTTCATTTTTTTTTCTATCTCTGTCATATTAATCTGGAGAAGATAAGATTTTGACACTCATTCTAAGGGATTTCATCTGAAATGCTTTCCACAACTCTAAACAATATCAAGGATTTGGTTCATTTCCTGATATCATTAAACAGCAAACCCAGTGCTGACAACATTTAATTCATTTTGCTGGTTTTCTCTTATAGATTATACACATTCAGGGCATTTCAAACTGGAATCACTTCTTGCATATTTTTCTACCTAAAATTTCTGAATTTTGCTGGCATGTAACCCTAACTCTGCCGAACATAGTAGTCTGTCTCTGATATATTGTGACTAGTACAACAATAAACCAGATTAGGATCAGAGCTTAAAATGAAGCTAGTTCTATTAATCTAGGCTTTGTTATGTAGAGTTTATGCTCTAAATGGAATACAAATTTTCCCTCCAACAAAATTGTGTAGGATACAATAGGTACTTGAACAGGGTGGTCATGGTGGCAGGGATGGATCCTACACCTGAGCTCAAAATTAGGGGCTCTCATTCACCAAGACTGATCTAACAATCAGTGACACTGAATATCTAACCTAACATCAAATAGAGATCAATGATGAGTCCCTGATATAGCACTATATCACAAGGTGAGAAACAAATCACATAGTAGCAAATGGACACTAGACCTCTTTTAACTCTAAATGAGGCAGTAATTCATTTTTAACAGGAACCAATACTTTTTTACTTATTTTTATTTATGTATTTATTTTTATTGTGATAAGAATGCTTAACATAAAATCTAGGCTCTAAAATTTTTAAGTGCACACTTCAGTGTTGTTATAGGCACAATGTTGTACAGCAGTCTCTAGAACTTACTTATCTTGTATAATTGAGACTTTATACCAGTTAAACAGCAACTTGTTTTCCTTTCTCCCCAGCCCCTGGAAACCTCAGTATATTCTCTGTTTCTATTATAATGTTTAACTATTTTAGGTTCCTCATGTAGGTGGTATCATGTAGTATGTGTCCTTCTGTATCTTATGTATTTCTGTTAGCATGTTTTCAAGATTCGTCCATCTTGTCTCATATGGTAGGATTTCCTTCTCTTTTGTGTAAGGCAGAATAATATTCCATTGTATGTGTATACCACATTTTCTGTACCCATTCATCTGTTGATAAACATTTCAATTGTTCCCACTCTGTAGCTATGGTGAATATGCTGTAATAAACAAGGGAGAGCAAAAATCATTTTGGGAATATAATTTCAATTTTTTCTGGATATATGACCCAAAGTAGGATTACCAGATAACATGGTAGTTCTATTTTTAATTTTTTGAGGAACTTCCATAGTGTTTTCCATAGCAGCCACACCATTTTACATTCCTAACAACAGTGTACATGGGTTTCAATTTCTCCAAATCCTTGCCAACACCTGTTACCTATTTTTTTTTAAAACAGCCATCCTAATGGTGCGAGATATCTCATTGTGGTCTTAATTTGCATTTTGCGAAGATTAGTGATTTTGAGCATCTTTTCATACACCTGTTGGCCATGTCTTTGGAGAAATGCCTATTCAATTTGTTTGCCCATTTTTAAATCAGGTTATTTATTTTTTGCTATTGAATTGCAATTACTTATATATTTTGACTATTATTTCCTTTTCAGATACATGGTTTGCAAATATTTTCTCCCACTCTGTATGTTGCTTTTCTGTTGATTGTTTGTTTGTTGTATAGGTTTTTAGTTTGATGTAGTCCCTTTTGTCTAAATTTGCTGTTCCTTGTGCTTTGATGTCATATCCGAGAAATCATTGCCAAGCCCAATGTCATGAAGTTTTTCCTGTTTTCTTTTAAGAATTTTACAATTCCAGATCTTACATTTAAATCTTTAATCCATTTCGAGTTGATTTTTGTGTGTGGTAAAAAATAAGGGTCCAGTTTTATTCGTTTGCATGTAGATATCCAGTTTTCCCAGCACCATTTATTGAAGACACTGTCTTTTATCCATTTTTTTTCTTGGCAGTCTTATTGAAGATCAACTGGCCATATGTATGTGGATTTAATCTGGGCTTTTTATTTTGTTCCATTTGTTTATATGCTTGTTTTTATGCCAATACCATAGTGTTTTAATTACCATAACTTTTTAGTATATCTTGAAATCAGGAAGTGGGATGCCTCCAGCTTTGTTCTTTTATAAGATTATTTCGGCAGTTTAGGGTCTTTTCTAGGTTCATATGAATTTTAAGATTGTTTTCCCTATTTTTGTAAAAAAATGCCATTAGGATTTTGATAGATATTGTTTTGAATCTGTAGATTGCTTTGGGTAATATGGACATTTTATCAATCCAAATCATGAAGATGGGATGTCTCTTCATTTATTTGTATCTTTTTAAAATTTTTTAATTATTGATTTGTAATTTTCAGTATACATGTATTTCATGTCCTTGGTAAATTTATTTCTAAGCATTTTGTTCTTTTTGATGCTATTATATCCTTTCCTATTAATTTTTTCTTAGTGAATAGAAATGCAACTGATTTTTGTATGTTGATTTATATCCTGTAACTTCACTGTGTTTATTTATTAATTCTAATAGTTCTTTTTGTAGGCTTTGGGATTTTCTACATGTAAGATCATGTCATCTGTTACCAGAGATAATTTTCTTCTTCTTTTCTGATTTGGATACCTTTTCTTTCTTTTCTTTTTTCTTTCTTTCTTTCTTTCCTTCTTTCTCTCATTCCCTCTTTCTCTCTCTCTTTCTCTCTTTCTCCCTCCCTTCTTGCTTGCTTGCTTATCTAATGCTGTGGTTAGGACTTCCAGGACTATATTGAATAGAAGTGAGTGAGAGTGAGAGTGGGCATCCTTGTTATGATTCCAAAGGAAAAACTTTCCGTTTTCCACTATTGAGTATCATGTTAGCTTTGGGCTTTTCATATATAGCTCTCACTATAGTAGGTTTTTCCCTCCTACTCCCAGTTTATTGAAGGTTTTCTCATTAAAGAGTATTTTCGGGGGGGCAGAGCAAGATGGCGGAGGAGTAGGAGACCTGGATTTCATCTACTCTCAGGAATTCAGCTGGATAGGGATCAAACCATTCTGAACACCTACAAACTCAACAGGAGATCTAAGAAAAGAAGAGCAATAACTCTCTCATCAGAAAAGCGACCACTTTCTGGAAGGTAGGACATGCGGAGAAGTGAATCCGAGGCGATATTCGGGAGGATAGATGGCGGGGGAGGGGCCTCCGTCGGCCGCTTCTGGCAAGTGATAGAACCACGGAGCACAAAATCGGAACTTTTAAAAGTTGGCTCCGCTGAGGGACGTCACTCTGGTGGCTAAGCGGGGGGTGGAACCCTCCGGGACAGTGTGGTCTCGGGACCCTCGGG
>NC_138380.1:28494764-28529837 GCF_054177405.1 Leptonychotes weddellii
TCGCCTCGGATTCACTTCTCCACACGTCCTACCTTACAGAAAGTGGTCGCTTTTCTGATGAGAGAGTTGTTGCTATTCTTCGATCTCCTGTTGAGTTTGTAGGTGTTCAGAATGGTTTGATCCCTATCCCGCTGAATTCCTGAGAGGAGACGAAATCCAGGTCTCCTACTTCGCCATCTTGCTCCAAACTTTTCATTATATTCTCAAGTTTCTGGGTAGAAGCTCTATTCAGTTATTCATTAGCAGTATTTAAAAGCAAATTCACAAATTATAAAAGCATAATTATTATAAAATCCCCAAAGAAAAAAAGTCAATAATATTTACCCACAGATGAACAAGAAAAATAAGCCAGCCTATGGAACCTATTATTCACAATAGCCAAGCTATAGAAACAACCTAGGTGTCCATCAACAAATGACCAAGAAAATTATATATTGATTAGAGAAATCAATAGATAGAGATAGATTTTCATATATAAAATAAAATATTATTCAGCTATAAAAAAATAGGAAATCCTTCCATCTGTGACAACATGGATGAACCTGGAGGGCATTGTGCTAAGTGGAATAAGCCTGATACAGAAAGACAAATACTGTGTGTATTGTAAATACATGGCAAATAATGCTGCAATGAACAAGAGATGCAGGTATCTTTTCCAAACAGCAATTTCATTTCCTTTAGATAAATACCCGGAAGTGGAATGGGCTGGATCATTTGGTAATTCTATTTTTTACTTTTCGAGGAGCCTCTGTACTGTTGCCCATAATGGCTGTACCAATTTACATTCCCATGTTGTGCAAGGTTCCCTTTTCTCCACACCCTTGCCAGCACTTGTTATCTCTCATCTTTGTGATAATAGCCATCCTAACAGGTGTCAGATGATATCCCATTGTAGTTTTTTTAAAGAATGTAGAGAAATTTATTGCCATTTCAGAGTATAACTCAGATGAATCAGACCAAAAAAATCATTAACATTATGGTATTGAACCAGATCTGTCTTTAGGAAATTTCTCTTTTGATAGGCAATTCTGAACCTAATAGAGTGTAATTTGGTATAAACATATTGTGGATATTTTTAAAGGCCTATAAAAGGATGTTTCATGATGGTCCATCATAAGTAAACAAAAATATATATTAATATAAATTAATTGAGGGATTGCAATTTTGATTTTGTACAATGTTCTAGAAAGATCCTACTTTCTCCATATTTTATGTCAAATTGGATATTCCTATTGTGTTGCATTTGTCAAAATGAGCTCAATAGAATCTGTTTCTTTTATATATGTCAAGTTGCATCCACTCAAACTATGGGGTTCCCCACACAAAACCAACATATGTTGCTGAAACACTTGCTATTGTGGCTGTAAAATGTTAATTTTCCTAACATATAGCATTTAGTTTTAAAATATTAGTCCCTTCACCCATAGTATTTCCATAAGCCTCTTTTGTAGCCCCCAAAAATCACCAAAAAGGGAACAAACATTCCCTCTTCCCATCCCCATGCCAACTTTTATTCCTTTAGAGTAGGAGCCAAAAAACTTTTTCTGTAAAGGGCTAGATAGGAAATATTTTAGGCTTTACAAGCCCTGTTGCATCTATTCAGTTCTAGTGTTAGCAAAAAAAAAAAAAAACAATAAAACAACCATAGACGGGGCACCTGGGTGACTCAGTCGGGTAAGCGTCTGCCTTCGGCTCAGGTCATGATCCCAGGGTCCTGGGATCGAGCCCCGCATCGGGATCCCTGCTCAGCAGGGAGCCTCCTTCTCCCTCTGCCTGCCGCTCCCCCTGTTTGTGCTCTCTCTCTCTCTCACATACAAATACATAAAATCTTTAAAAAAACCAACCACCATAGACAACAGTAAGTGAATGCGTGTGGCTGCGTGACCCACCCTGCATTAGAGAGTACCACAATTAAATCTGCTCATATTAAATACATAGCAAGATATACCTTAGGGCCTAAAATAAAGTTAGACTCTTTTTCTTTCAGAGTCCTTTAGGAAAAGCATTATGTAATGCCTGGGAAGTATCATCTACTTTAAATATATCCTCACAGTTTCATTCTTTTCTTACCCTGAGATAGTTACTGAAACAGGGTAATCTGTGGTCCAGTACATGAAACATCATTGATATAAGTAATATGTATTACTTAAATAGAAAGTGATATTACTTCTACCATTATAAGAACTCCCAAATAGTATTGACTCTTGGGTAAGAAGCAAGTGCCTAAAGCCATGCCTCCAACATACTGAATATTAAAGGACCATGAGTTCTTCCTGGCAGTGATTGCTACAACTGAAAGTTGTATTTTCATATCTGTATAAGGATGAAGTCATCCAATATTTTTATTTGTAGCAAGTAAGGTGAAAACTCAGAAAATAGATTATCAGGTGAGCTTTCTGTACAGGTAACTGGATCCAAAATGAGTAGAACCCTTTCAGCCATTTTTTTTCTGCTGGGGTGCTGCAGAATTCAACTGTTGATGGAATCTTCTTTTGACTGTTAGTGCCAACATTATCCAGAAGATGAGCATTTACTGCCTTTGCCAACTTGTGATTTGTTAATGCTAGTCCTGCTATGGTGTAAGGCTGTGTACTAGGGTAGCAAGTATGCTCTCTTCCCCACTACAGGGAGACTAAGAGCTCCTCCAACAATTTCTGGGTAATTGTCATTTCCTGACAAAACTATTCCATTCACTCAGGAGATTTTGAATAGCACTCTGTGCATCAGGGTTTTGATGCCGTGAATCTGCTCTGGAGTTGGTTAACTCATCTGCTATAATCCTGCTCATGAGGAAATTACTTTGCCATACATCACACTATATTGATATATGTTCTAACTATTCAGAAAGTTGAGCTGTGTTTTGACCTAGGGCTGCATTTTCTAAAATAAGCTGATTTTTCTCACGGACTAGACATTCAAAGTGATACTGACTATCATCCCCAACAGAAGCCACTAGCAACTTTTTAAATTCACAGTTGACCTCTGTACACTGAGCTGGTTTGAAAGATCTTTGTCCTGTAGTAACTTTTAAGAGTTCTTGTGCTTTTCTTGGGGCACCTGGGTGGCTCAGTCGTTAAGCGTCTGCCTTCGGCTCAGGTCATGATCCCAGGGTCCTGGGATCGTGCCCCGCATCAGGCTCCCTGCTCTGCGGGAAGCCTGCTTCTCCCTCTCCCACTCCCTCTGCTTGTGTTCCCTCTCTTGCTGTGTCTCTCTCTGTCAAATAAATAAAATCTTAAAAAAAAAGAGTTCTTGTGCTTTTCCAATATATTCTTTACCTCTGATAGTTCCTTCCTGGGTTCTACGACTCTCTCTGACCGACCAAGGAATTCTCATCTATGATGTCCCAGAGACTCCACCTTTGCATTTTTGTTGGGGATATCATGGGTTAGAGCAGTGTTGGGAACTAATATTCTTACAGTTTCTACTTCCACTGCTTTTTCAGTGAGAATCTTCCTTAGTTGAACTCCTGGGCTCCCTGATGGAACTGCTGTCTTTCGTGGATTCTTGAAGGATGTGATCCTTTATGGGTTGGACTCCAGACATAACAGATTTAGGTGGCTTCTTAGTTTCTATTCCATCTCCTGCTCCTCAGAGTGGATCGGTTTCTAAACTTTCAAGAGTAGTCATTTTTTAACCAATGAAAATGCACCTCCAGATTTCTACTGAAAACCGCTGAAGTTCCTTACTCTTCTGATTTCTGAGGACTTCACTTTACAGATTGTTGGGTTCTGTGTTGCAGGGTTAACTGCTCTGCACACTCTTTTCCATTCCAAAGCTGACCCGCCCAGAACTTTCTGATATCCAGCTGCTCGCTCATTCTCTCACTGTAGTTTTTATTTGAATTTCCCTGATGATTAGTGGTTTTGAACACCTTCTCATCTAGCTGCTCGATGTTTGTATGTCTTCTTTGGAAAAATGTCTATTCAGATCTTTTGCCCTTTTTTTAGTTGGACTACTTGTGTTTTTCCTACTGAGTTATAGGAGTTCCTTATGTATTTTAGATATTAATCCCTTATCAGATATATGGCTTGTAAATATTGTCTCCTATTCTGTATGTTGGCTTTTCTTTTCTTTTTCTTCTAAGAAAAATACTTTTATTATTTTATTACCAATATTTTATTACAGCTTTTATATGAGCAAAGCATTTATTTTGATATTAAGTAAATCATACTTTTCAAAGTACAGAAGAGTACTCTTCTACCTGTGAAATGTATTTATGGAAAAGGTCATTAGGTTCTTCATTGTATAAAGAAGTTTGCTCTACTCTGAAAACAAACCTCCAAGCATTGATAGGTTGAATAGTATCCTTATGGGGCATCTGGGTAGCTCAGTTGGTTGAGTGTCTGACGTAATTTTGGCTCAGGTCATGATCTCAGGATCCTGAGATTGAGCCCCATGTCGGGCTCAGTGCTGGGCCTGGAGCTTGCTTAAGATTCTCTCTCCCTCTCCCTCTGCCCTTTCACCTGCTCACTCTCTCTCTTTCTCTAGAAAAGGGGGGGTTGCACCTCGGTGGCTCAGTCAGTTAAGCGTCTGCCTTCAGTTCAGGTCATGATCTTGGGGTCCAGGAATCGAGCCCCACATCAGGCTCCCTGCCCAGTGGAGAGTCTGCTTCTCCCTCTCCCTCTGACCCTCATCCCCACTTGTGCTTGCTCTCTCTCTGTCTCAAATAAATAAATAAAATCTTTTTTAAAAAAAAAGTATCCTTATGCAAAAGTCAGATTTAATGTTGACTAAATTAATTAAACAAGAAATATTTATTATATACTTACATGTCTTAACAGGTATTATGGAAAATTCAAAAGTATAACAAGTTCCCTGCCTGCAAAGAGTTTATAATCTCATGTGGAAATGAATAGTTAATTTCATTATTTGGATAATACGTTGGCTTTTCATTTAACTTATCATTTCTTTTACTATGCAGAAGCATTTTAGTTTGATATAGTTAGTCCCACTGGTTTATTTTTGCTCTTGTTTCTTATGCTTTGACTATCCTATCCATAAAATCATTGCCAAGACCAATGTCAAGGAGCTTTTCCTGTGTTTTCTTCTAGGAGTTTTATGGTTTGAGATTTTACATTTAATCTTTAACCATTTTAAATTATTTGTTGTGATTGTGTTAGATAAAATGCTGAGGGAGCTGGGTGTTCACCTTGGGCTCTTTCTTTTCCACTGGAGAAGTCCAAATCCAGGGGGCTATCTCAGTGCAATGCAGTGTTGTTCTTGGGGTAGAGGGAGTGGGAGGCAAAGCAGTCAGAGTGTAGCCACTCCTCTTACCCTTGAAATGTGGTCCTGTTTGGTCTTTGTGGTCCAAGGGGTGCTTTAGCCTCACCTCCAGTTTCTGGGATTTTCACAATGGTGTCTTGTCTATGGATAATTACTAGTTGGTCTTCTTGTGAGGGAGACCAAAGTTGGGAATGACCTATGTCAACATATTGATGCTATCATTCCTATTATGACATTTTTGTCAACAAGGTAGACATATGTGAACTGTGGTAACATATTAAATTAGAATACTCACATTAACTTACATAAGTTACAACTTATTTAATAGCACTCCAGTTTATAATATATGTTCTAGTTTGTGAGCTAACTTCAAAAGCAATTTCATATTTTCAGTTCAGGTACCTACAAACAAATTCTCCTGAGATATGCAGCCCCTCCTCTCTCTCTCTCTCTCTTTTTCTCTCACACCCATACATGCATACACAGGCTCATACTCCTCTGCCTTCCTTCTGTCCCCATGCATTCCTCACCTTTTTAGTGATTCTACCATATGAAATAATTATCTATTTACAAAAGTCAGAACTATTTTCACAGATGAATATCTAATCTGTTTCTTAAAGAGCTCTCTGGGAAAGAAAGTTTTCAATATCTAGTTTTACACTTTAAATGATTTTTGCTAGCAACTTTTCCTCTTAATAAGCTACAATCAATGTTGATTCTGATTTGTGACAGATGGTTCATCCGTAAGAACCCACAACAGTGATTTCAATGTTTTAAAAAACTTACAAAAATAGGTACCACAAGAAATTCATCCAGACCTATATTCCACAAAGTCTTTTCCTAAATTGTTGTATAAGTATATATTCATAT
Source organism: Leptonychotes weddellii (assembly GCF_054177405.1). Lineage (NCBI taxonomy): Eukaryota > Metazoa > Chordata > Mammalia > Carnivora > Phocidae > Leptonychotes > Leptonychotes weddellii. Next base: position 28,500,858 of record NC_138380.1, read on the forward strand.
TTGAATGAAGCAAAAATGATTTTGATCTCATAAATAAGACTCACTACAGGCTTCTCCACCAGAGACTATATCTCTCTCTGCATGTAATTTGAATTGCTCCTGAATGTAATTCAAGACCAGTTTGTGATATTTTATTAAATAGCTAGACATTTTGCGGCTATTAAAATCAGCACATTCCTTTTGGATTACTCTTTAAGTTGTTATTAAATGAAAAGAATAATCTTTGGGGTGTTAAAAGAAGGCTTAATGTTTTCTACAATGTGAATATTACTGGTTATCTCTGATTAGTGTTGTAGCTCACCAACATCTCATTTGGTTTTCATCAACTCTAATTCTAAAAAGGGTCATAAGGGGAAAGATTGAATAAAGAGGCAGTGGTTTATGGTAAATAGCTAGAGATAGGAATTGGTTCTGTTTGCTCAATCTGTTCCTCATTAGAAGGAGATTAGGGATGGAGGTTGAAAGAAAAAGTGAAGAATGGGTCAAAGAGGTGCAAAAACTAAGGCTAAGTTTTTTGACTCTAAACAATAAGTTCTCAACCAGAAATTAACTTTATGCCACATAAATAGTGGTTTGGTTTTGTATGTGGGGGATTTTGTATATTTATTTTCTCTAAGCAGAATCACCTTAAAGCTCTCAGTACTTCTCTTAGTAATCCACATCCAACTCATGAGCTAGCTGCCTGTTGAAAGAACAGCAGTGCCCTCAGCATGAAAATCAGGAGGAAAGTGAGTTAGGACTCTAAATATGTCATCATGTTTTATATGTGTTTTGCCATTGGAATAAAGAGAAAGGAATAAGGAGTTCGGTATTTAAAATTTTCACTTGGTTCATTAAAATTTCTCTTGCCCAACAAATATAGTTCTGGGATATAGTGTGGCAAAGACAGCTCACCAATTATTTCATGTACTCTTATACTTCCCAGTCCTTTTGCAGTTAGGTGGGGCCATGTGACTAGTTCTGATCAATGGAATTACATGTCTTTTCCAGAGCAAAACACTTCATTACCAGTGAAAGGTTTTATGGAGCCTTCTTTGCCCATCACATGGGTGGGGGAAAAACCATGTGTTCTAGATGGTTCAGATATAAGGTAGTGGGGCCTCTGTCAGCCAAAATCCCTGAGTGACTGAATCCAAGGCACTACCCAACTTTAGCTTTGCCCTAGATCTGTTTCATGAACAAGAGGAAAATATTGTTGGGTTAAGCAACTGAGATTTTAGGGTTAATTCATTACTTCTGTATATTATAACAAAACTTCAAGAATAATGAAGGAACCACAAAAACAATACAAATAAAGGGGAGTTGTTTTTCCTCCCAGCCCCTCCCCCATAGAAACACAATTTAGAAAGAACAGCCAGTCTAACATCATTATGTTTGCATGACATATGAGCATAATGTTGGTGATGAAGATCAGAAATATCACCAAAGACATTTATGCATGTATACGCTTTCACACCTACACATGTAAACATATATTTAAACATACCCTAAGTATACTATATTCTGTGAGATTTAAGATAGAGCAGTTGAAAATCAGTATATATCACATTTTCAAGTCTCTTTTTCTGAGCGAATGAAGGTCTTAGTCACTAATGTGTGACTGTCCTTGAAGACATTATGTGTAGGTGTCTATCTCCAACATCATTTGACAGATGTGATTAATTAAGAGATGTCTAGAACTGTTATTAAACTCAAAACACACAAGTAAACATCCAGAGAAAGCTTTCCAGATGGTCTTTGGGGAGTGTAACATAAATTCTTCATGAAAAAAATTCACTCTACCATCAATCATCTATTCCTGACTATAATAAGTGCACCCTTCCCCTTGTCTCAATTGTTCTATTAATAATTTGCTGCCATGTCCTAAATTTTCTTAGTAGATGTTATTTTTTCTATGTTGACATGATTTATGATTGGAAAAGGCAGTTTATAATATTCTGTAACTAGTGGATTAAAACACCTGTTACATTTTGGGGGTTGCAAAACTCCCAATGCATACATCAGAAGAATAAATGGATGACTATAGGAATATAGGAATAATACATCTAAAAATGCTGGTACTCTAAAAACAAAATCCTTGTCCTAGTATACAGTGCAAGTTGGCTGGTACAAAGGATATCATCAGAAATGATCTGAGTCAAACATAATCATACCTTTCCCTAAGATTTAGGACAGCAAGTGTGATCATTCCTTCCTGGTAGCTGTTGAAAGTCAAGTTTTCTACTATGTGGAGAAAAAAAGTCTTAAGTAAGATGAATACAAACAAATACAACAGGTATAAAGTTTTGTTGTACAAGATAAGTACATTCTAGAGATCCCCTGTACGAAACTGTGCCTATTGGACATTGAAAACTTACTTTCCCACAGAGGCCTCTAAAAAACAGATTAGATGTTCATCTGTGAGAACAGTTCTGACTTTTCAAACAGCTAATAATTTGTGCTGTACATTTAAAAATCTGTTGAGAGGGTAGATCTCACGTTAAGTGCTCTTAGCACAGTAAAATTAAAATTTAAAAAAGCTAATGCACCTAAAGAAACTGAGATGAGCTATTGAGGAAACTGAGTTTTTGCTTCCATTATTACAGAGACCTATGTGTATCCTTATTCTTAGATTCCAGTATCCCTATGCAACTCAGATTTTAACTGGATCACCTGCCCCTTGAGACCTGGCTAATGGACTGAACCCTAATTCCACTATTTGTGGGTCATTTGTAAAACTTCCCAGTATTTCTGTTAATCCCTAGGAATTGGGAGGTGGGGAGTGGAATGTGGAAGTGGCTTAGATTTTCATGGTCATTTTTGGCATCTGCTGAATTAATCCTGTTAATTTTTTCTGACTGATGATGTTCCTCTCCAATTTGTGTCAGTCCAATCATGGGATTTGGCCTCAATCTCTTTCTGTAATTCTTAAAAACAATTAAACTTCAAAACAACAACAACAACAACAACAACAAAGTACTCTGACTCTCAAATACAGCATTTATAGGCATGACAGATTCTACTGAAGGTTTGAAGAGGCCAGAAAAGGATTTACAACAAAAAAATGGAAGCAATGAATTTTTAGTATTAAATTTTTGAACACCCCATTCCAGGATGGCCCTATTTCCCCATTTAGAATTCCAGCTTTTCCTCATCATACTGATTCCTTTCTTCCTCTATACCATCTCCCCCTCCTCAATATCTCTTCAGGAGAGCTACAAATTATCCTCAGAGCACTGCTTTGAATTTTAGCTCAAAGTTCAGATTTGCATATTCAAATCCTTCTAAGGATGCAATAGGAAAGAAATTAATTTTACAGTGTCCACCCTCCTTAGGCAGCAGTTGTTTTAGATAGCAATTTTCCCTATCACTCCTGTAATAAATTTGTCTTTTTGTTTGTGCTAGGCCAAACTTGAGAGTCCTAAATTCACAAATAAATGCATAATGCACTGGCAAAGACCAATGTAGATTAGTAAAATATCATTTATACAAAATTTAAGAGTTTTTTTCTTTCAAGTATATGTTGTTCCTCTGAAAAGGAAGGCCAATTTGGACTGCCTTAGACAATAATTGTATTAAATATCTTTACCTTCAGATATGTAGGGCACTTCCACCCAGGGTTATACATGGTTGGCAAGCAGAGGTCTTTGGAGACATGCTTTAATTAACAAGTGTAATAAATGTTGAAGTAGATAGAAGAGACATAATTAAATTGTGTGCTTCTAGAAGGCTTTAAAAGAATTAGATTTTCTGCAATATTATTCAGTAACTACTTCTCTAGTGGGTAAGCCTATTTTTTCATGGAGAGTAAAAAAGTAAAATTCAAACAATCCAACCTTAACTTAGCACATTATCTGAGCTATAGTAGTCCAGATAGGAAAACACATATTCTAGATGTCTAATTGTTAGTATTTTTCCATTGAACTTCCTCAAACCAGTAATATATTTCTAATTTGAACATTTCCAAAATCTCTACTGTATTTTTTTTAAAATACCTATGTTCCTTAATTAATTAATTAATGTAAGATGTGTTAGCAGTATTCCATCCTTTTATTTCAAACTGCAGTCTCACTGAAATCAAGAATTAAATACATGGAAAGGTAAATAGCAGGTTAGGGCACACACCTGAAATCAAGATAATGTCCTAATCAGTACACATGAGTTCATTTCCCCTTGAGGCCCTTTCTCTCGATTTAACACTGCCAGATATCTGCCATGTGTGTCCAACCTTTCCCTTGGAGAAGTGAAGAACATCTCCAGCAAGGGCAACATTTGAAACTTCCTATTCCTGGATTTATTGTTACAATCAGAAACGAATTCAGAAATCAAAGTACAGAAGCAGATATTTTTGAGAGCTCTGGCAAACACAATGATGTGGTCTGCAGATCCCTCTTCAAGAAGAGACCCACTGTCCAGCTGTGAGGAATGTGGTTAGCTGATAACCTCCAGCTCTTAGCTTCTTCAGTGTCTGCCTTAGCTTTTGATCTAAGATCAATTATTTTACGTTGGCTCTCAGTCAAAGACTGATTAAAGCTAAGGACAGGACTGCCCCCAATCAGCTTTCCTCTAACATATATCTTTTCCCCAGAGCTCCCTACCAGGCTGGCAGAGACATTCTTAGTACTTCATGGTAGACTGATTACCTCTTTTTTACTCTTTCCTTTCATAGGTATTACCCTCCAATAAAATATTTGTCTCAGCATCTGATGTCCAGATCACCCAATGGGCATAGTTGGTACCAGGAATGGTCTGAGAAGGCAAGCAATAGATCAGGTCTGGGTAACTGTCACTCACTCCTCAGCTGGCAATGTAGATCCCACCCTCAGTGGCAAGTGGAGCATGGACAGCCTCTGGCACAAGGGAGTATTCCACTTGTTAAAACTTTTACTTGTGGCCACCTGGGAGACTATCTGGGGAGGGCTACACCCTAGTGCTGAGGATTCAGGCATTTGAACTGTATGGGGCAGGGGCGGGGTGGTTAATAAATATAAAGATAATGGAATTAAATAATCTTTACTGAGTTCATTGCTGCCCTAAAAGTAGATAATGAAAAGCTGGCAGAAATTAAGAAATAATTGAAAGCTAAGTGTAAGAGCAAGAGTCTACTTGGCAGCTAAAAAACAGCCCACCACTCATGCAGTTTGCAAGCAGAAAAAGATGAAGATCAAGATCAGTATTCAATAGTCAGTTACTGAGCTTCAAAGATGGTTGAATGTTCAACAGAGTCAGGGTTCTTATGCTGACTTCAGATCCTAGGATGCTACACCATGCTTCACATCTAATGAAGATTTTTGAGTCCCCACCATTCTCTGAATGTACAGAATTATCCCCACCCTTCCCCATTAAGAACTAGCACTCCTCCCACATGGAAAGATAATATAGAGGTTTCTCCCACACAAAGCAACAGATGCCCTCCCAGGAGTTTTCCTGACCTCTTCTCCTGGCCAACAGACTTAAAGTAAGTGTTAAGACACAACAGTGCAGCTGGGGAAGTGCTGGCCCTAATGAGAGGGGAAATAGTATCCCAAAGGAGCTATGATATGTAGCAGGCATGCACACGGGGCCAGGGAAGAACTTATGGAACTGGATACAGCAGGTGCTCCATCAAAAGAGCTGGACCATAAGTCTGGATCAGGAAGAGTTTATTGACTTGGAAATGTGATTTAATATTCTGGTGAAAATCCAGACAATGGCACAAATTGCTGCTTGGATTTCTAGTGGAAGCCAGGAAAAAGTTACCCAGAGTGAATGAGGTTGAACTATGTGAATTGCTGCAGCAGCTAGTACAGGAATAGATTAAAAGGCTCAGTGATTTGGGTCTGCTGGAACAGTTATGTTATGTGAGGCCACAGTATCCAAAAGAGAACTGCATTCCTTAAGAAAGCCTGGAGAACACACTATTTACCAAGACCGTAAGGAAAGGGCTGGTATGAGCATCATTAGCATCATAAAATGTTCAGTATAATTCTCTGTAGGCCGGGGCTGATGGTGGAGGCTGCCACAGAAGTTAGTTTACTGATGGCAGTAGGGCCCTGACGTAATAAAGGTCAGGTTGTGTGACTTAACTGCCAGAAGCCAAAGGATTATAATGATTTTAATAAGCAACAATATCAGAATGGCATCCAGGAATACCTAACCTGTAGAGCATTATAGAGATGGTTAATAGAACATGTTATCCCGGGGACCAATGCTGAGCTCTCAGTATGGTACGATTTCTTGGCAGGTTGGCTACATTGGGTCCTTTCTGTTCTGGAAAGGGCAATAGTTTGTTAGTGCAGGCATAGACAACTATTCTGGTTATAGGTTTGCCTTTTCTGCCTGTAGGGCATCGATCAGAACCACTACTTGGGAGTTCACAGAATGCCTGATCCCACACAAGATGGGCATCTCAACAGGAAATCCACTTTATAATAAATGAGATACTATGGCCATGGTATCCACTAGTCTTATCCCACACAACCTAGAAGCTGCTAGCCTAAAAGGACATTTTTAAATGGTCTGCCAATGCACACAAAGGCACCAGCTCTGAGGCAATCCCCTGTGAGGATGGAGTGTCAACATAAACACCCTAAATCACAGACCTTTGTAATCTTCTGTGTCCCAAAAAGGACAGAAACATGGATCTGGGAAACTTGGGATGATAGCAGGAGTGGTTCCACTGACCATCATGTCCAGTAACCCACTTGGAGATTTTCCAATTTTGAGTTCCAGTCTCCCAGAGAGACTCCTTCTCCCCAGAGGAGGGAGTAAGGGTCCATTGCCTATAAGAATTGGCTGCCACTTAGTCTCCATGTAGCCAGGAATCAGTCAGCAAGAGTCACCAAACTTTAATTGCCTCTTATGGCAGGAGGAGGTAGAGTTGTTCTTACAAATGGGGGCAGACGTGATCCTTTAAGGTCTTGCTTTTAAGATTTGTTAGGGAGGACCGAGCTGAGTCAGTCTAGGCTAATTATTCCCCATGTCTGAGGCAAGACACTTCTGTGTACTATTCTCAATCCCCTGTCAGTCAGGAGGTTTTCTATGTGCCCTGGTGGGAATCAGCATTCTTTCCCGCCTCAGGGGAGCCCCAAGCAAGGTTACCTCTATTCTTTCAGTATTGTTCTTTCCCTAGCCCTGGGCAGTTCTTTCATACACTGGTGCTGATCTGTACTCAGTGGAATATTGGTGAGGGGCCTTCTGAAGATCTCTGGAATTTCCTAGCAGCTTTCTCCTCTCTGTTATTCCATCATGCAAACTTTAGCCACTTTGGCCTCCCCAGACTATCTGTTCCATCTTCCTACGAGGAGTCTGCCAGGTTTTGCCTGGGATCTATCGCTTGAAAACGCTCTCAAGGCATACGCTGGGCTAATAATAAGACTCATCTCGTTTGTTGCTTGTTTTTCAAGGATTATTGTCCTTTATTGGGAACTAGTGGGTGTGTGTATGTGTGTGTGTGTATACATATATACACATTTACATCTATCAGCCCAATTTTTTATTTCCTTTGTTTGTTATTTCAGGTGGTAGCATAAATCCAGTCCCTCTTACCCCATCTTGGTCAGAAGCAGATATCTTCTCACACGTAAATACTTGATAAGTACCAATTTCTAATTAAAATGGTAGTTTTATAGATTTTCTGTTATTTGTTTGTTAAAGTAACTCTCCAAAGATCACTTCCTGTTGATATCATCAGCTGTTTCACCTTTTTCTTTAAGGTGAAAAGTGAAAAAAATTTAATCTCTCTAGGTAAGCATCAAGAGATATTTTCACTGCTCCTTATATTCAGGCTGTCCTCTTTAAATATTAACTATATTTTGAGATTTTACTGCCCACAGCACACGGTAGCTTAGGAAGCATTACTTGTGGAATTATTTCCAGTGGGTCTATCTTATTCAAAAGAGAGGAAAAGCATTTCCCCAAGGAATATTTATAAATATGTTCTTTAAGCCAGGGCAGTATTAATTCCAAAGCTTCTGGCTCAGTGTGTAAATCAAATACGAAAATCCATAAGAACTTTTGAGACCTTTTGCTGTTGGCCTTAATTCAAGCTTTTCAATAAAGCTGGATTTAACCAACTAGCACTTAGGTTTAATTCAATTAAACAATTGTATATTGAGAATCTGTTTTGTGCAAAGTCCCAAAGTACCATGAGGAGGAGTGGGCAGAACCAGTCCTTAAGGTGCTGACATTATTACCATGGGGACATATTCTTTAGGACAACTTCAGTACAAATCAACACGGGAAATGGCATTAAGTGGTGGTTCCAATAAAATCTCACCAAAGATCAAATTAGCTCTCAAGAAGAAATGTAAAACTTGAAATGTGCCTTACAGAGTTTCCACCAGAAATAATAGGACAAGGCTGTTGAGAGAACAGGATCAAAATCAGCAAAGACACAAATGACAAATACAAGAATGTATTTAATAAATTCAGAAGAAAATGGATGCAATTAATTCAGATTGGTGAGGGTATAGCCTACATGCATGAGAGTAAGCTGGAAAAGTGAAAGCTGCATCCTCTTTGTTGAAGGCTTTTGTTGCCAAGCAGAGAAGGAAGTTTCTGCCTAATGACAATAAGGAGCTTCTGAAAGATTTTGAACTTGAGAATAACTTTGTCAGCAAATAAATAATACACAACGGTGTGCATAAAATAATGGATTAGGAAATTGGGGTATTAAAAGTATATATAAGAGATATCAGAAAACAGAAAAATTAAGACAAAGCAAAAATGTTTTACAGAATATTTTTTATAACATGCTGCTTTTAAAAGCTAAATAAAATTCTGAAGCCGGAGAAATGACATCAGCCCAGAAAGGAGATTCAAAGGAAGAGTAACAGTGGTGACTGGTCTCTAAAAATGCTCCTGTTTACAGAAAGTGTAGAATTTTTAGAAAACAAAATAGAAATGTCTAACAAACTTGAAAAATGCTCAGAAACAAATTAAAACAATAAATTCCATGTCACTTTTAAAATGATCAAATGTAAAAAAAAATGAGAAGACCTAAAATGTTTAAGGACGCCCTGTAGGCATTACATACCATGAGGCTTAAATTGTTTAAATCCTTATCATAGTAATTCCCCTACAAGGACTCTATCCTAATGAAATAGAAACAGAAAAATTTATGTGCAAAGACAGAAAACATATTATTGCATTCTTAAAGCACTAAAAATAATTGTAGGTGTTCAAGCAAAGGAAAGTAATACTTTGAACCATGAACAAAGTCATCTTTTTTTTTTTAAGATTTTATTTATTCATTTGAGGCACAGAGATACAGAGAGAGAAAGCATGAGCAGGGAGAGAGGGAGAGGGAGAAGCAGGCTCCCCGCTGAGCCAGGAGCCTGATGTGGGAGTCGATCCCAGGATCCTGGGATTATGACCTGAGCCGAAGGCAGACACTCAACCATCTGAGCCACCCAGGTGCCCCAAACAAAGTCATCTTTAACCCTTACTCCTACATCTCAGGAAGTTACCTCCCAGTCCCATCCATTTAACCATATTTCAGTAAATTATAATCTAGACCATTAAGTGGTATAGATTATCTACACCACTCTTATACTCTAATGGAAGGATATTCCTTTCCCACAAGATTACATGATATGAAACATAAAAACTTCCCAGCACCACAGATCACAGCACAAACACATGTATAAGAAATACAGAAGAGAAAATGACTTAAAAGAAAAAAAGGAATGAATATAAAATTATAATTATGAGGTAAGCATCTTTGATAATAATTTTAGAAAACCCTGCAACTTAAGGTCTGCTAATTTGATTTAGGCATTCTTCTGCTTTAAAAAGATAGGAATACAAAAGTAAATTAAATATGATCTTCACTTTCAAAGAGCTCACTGACTAGTGGAAGCACAAAAAAGTATCTGTGAAAATATAATTGAAAAGGTCGACCTCATGGTACTCTACTCAGATGGCCTTTCATCTAAAAAATATCAAAAAACAATGTCTTAAGCAATTTTAAATGAATAATTGTCATATGCTATTAAGAAAGTCAGTTACTTATAGCTTAGAACTAAATTTAGTACACAACTCAAATTTACAACTATATGTGGGGGAAAAAAACTTCTTTACAAATTATTTTAAGCCTTATCCTGAATATAAATTAGTAGAGGGAAAATGATTTTTTTCTTTTAGAATACTATTTTTCTTTAGAATACAAGAGATGGAATTTTGAATTTATTCAAGATTTATAGTATCCTATTTGTAGGATCCCCATGAGCATATCTATAATTGAAATTGCAATCTTAGGAACTATGTTTTAGGAAAGGTGTTTTAATTTATTGGCAGGCTAATAATGAAAGGTGGACTAATTTGTTTTTCCATGTCACAGATGGTTGTTTCAAAAAGCAGAATTTGCTGATAGACTCATTGCTGATATTATAATTGATACCATAACAAGTTTATAAAGTTAAACTGCTATTCCTGGAATAACTGAACATTGAGATAACTACTACCTAGAACATCATAAAAATTGAAGTGCTTATATTATAAAAGTTTAATACCAACATTAGATAAACTATGCCATAAAGAACCAACCAGTTCTTGAATCTCTCTTTGTGTTTCTCAACCCATATATTAAATAGTGAAAATGCTGTTATGTTTTCTATGTTAGTTAAGAAAAAAAAACAACTAATATTGATAGTTGAATTTACTATTTGAAACATCATTCTAATTTATATTCCATACCTAATACTGTCTATACTAGCAAAAACAAATAAAAATTATATATATAAGATAAAACACTGCTCCTGAATTATAGATCTAAAACTAGAAGTGTTTTAAGGCAGGATTTTAGTTCAAAATCTGCTTTTAAGCCAGGAGACAGTAAATGACTTTTTCAAAGCCACAAAGGTAGGAAATGCACAAGAAGATTCAAGGTTGTTTCTTTACCCCTAGTACAGCAAGCACCATTTCCACAACACCATGAGATCTCCCAGAATTAAGAAGGACCGTAATTTTAGTTTCTTTCATTAATGAAACATTTTACATTTTTTGGCTAGAAATTTAAAAACTTATCTAGAAAGAAAGATGAAGATGTTAATACTTTATTACTATTTATTACCTTATAATTTCTTGTTACAAAAATACATCTCTCATCTAAAAAAATTAAAAAACAATGTTTTACATAATTTCAAATGTCAAAAGATATATGTGATGATACATTACATATATTTAAAGATAACACATGGAAGCTTACTCAGTGGAAACTAAAGATAAACACTACATTAAACACTGACTATGTTTACCAACAGTTAGTATATAGGATCAACATTAGTAAAGTTCAGAAGAGATATTCTCCAATACTGCACTATCTATCATGCCTACTACTGCTAATAGTAAATAGGCCCAAGGAAGAAGGCCAGGTTAAAAACCTAAATTACAGATGCCATTTACCAACCACATTTTGTTCTATTAGGATATATGAAAATAATTGTAAAATGATCATCCAGAAAACAATGAAAGAGAGGTAAGGGGGTCTTTTTTCATAAAGGTATTGTCCTAGTTGATATACAACAAATATTCCTAATTTCTATGCCTCTAAATACAGTTTCAATTATTGCCAAAAACAATAATTGTAATTGTTGAATTTCAGGGTTCCATCATTTATTCATAAATATGAGGGTTTTGTTATCCATTAATTTCTTTTTATTTAGCTATTTGGGGATATTTATTTGGCTATGCCTTATTTATTTTTATATTTCTATTAATATTCTATTCTGGATTAATCATAGTAGTGTATATATACATACATATATGTAAAGAATATCACTAATTTGCAAACATGTTTAATCCAGCAAGTTTTGAATTATCCCAAACACTTATTCTTCCTTCTTACCAAAGAGCCAGATAAACTGATAGAGAGATACCAGATCCTTTCATAGACCCTATAAGAAAAATATTCTTTTGCCCTAAATTAATAATTCCCAGAGATTGGTGATTTCAAGTAGTTCTTCCTCTTCTGTAGATGTTTGACAACAGAGATATTCCTCTTCTAATGCAGATATAAAAAGAAAAAAAGCCACTGTTGATCTCTAGGGCATCCCAAACTTCACTGTACATATGAATCATCTGGGCATCTTGTTAAAATGCAGATTCTGACTCAGTAGGCCTGGAGTGACCCTGAGATTCTGCCTTTCTAATGGTGGTGATGCCACTGTTCCATAGACCACACTGAGGAGCAAGAAATAAAACCACATTTCCCTTCTTTTTTTCTTTAACCTTTCCCCAACCCATGTGAGTTTCAGTAGCCCTAGAAATGTATTTCTGACATTATTCAGTTAGAAATCAGAATGCATTAGAGAAAATAAACAGTTGTCCTTCTTCCCAGGGTTATGATTTTACATTAAATAAACCTGGAATAGTACCATTATACCATATTTTAGGTTATTATCAGTTAAACAGGTTTTGCTGGACTGCCTTGCAATTTAATCACCATTTATAGCCTTAATTTTTTGGAAATATAAATTCTAAAATCAAAACAACTGACTTAATAATGAACTTTTAGAACGATGCCCATTTATAAATTTAGAATCCACTGTATTTTACAAATTCAAACAATAGAAATCCAAATGTACCAAGGAAATATTACAATGGGCCAGGTAAAATACTGTGATACATAAGAAGTATTTAAAAATAAAGCCCATGAACTGTATTAAACATAATTTATTTGTATAATATAGAGAAATTGTGGAAAATAATAAAAAAATGAATTAGAAAGTGAAATACTGACAGAGTTTATAAAATACAATTTATATAGCAATAGAATATATATCACATTTCTAATGCATATTCTTAATGCGTTTACCTTAGTCAAATATATTCATTCATCAAATATTTATTGAATACCCCCAAGCTAGACAGTGGGGATATAAGTAATAAATAAGGCATAGCCTAGAATCTCTAGAATTAGACAGTTTAATAAAAAGTTTAACACACAATATCAATGCAACATGACAGATGTTATTAGATTAGTATGAGCAAAACAGGTGGGAATAGTTCTGCTTACTAAAATCAGAGAGGGTTTCATCATGGAGATAGAACATGAGTAGGATCTTGAAAAACAAGAAGTTTCCTTAATTGAAGATGGAAACAGTATTTGCAGAGGCACAGAGACTGGAAAGAGCTTTTAGGTATTAGTAAGTAAGTCGGTAAAAGTCCATCCCTGGACACCCGAGGTAGGCTCTGCTGGAGGAGAGGGTGAGGAAGGTGGATTGTGCCACAACTGGGAGGGATCTATACCAGGTTAGGGAGCTGAGACTTGAGGCTCTAGTCTGAGACATTGGTCTTCACATTAGGCAATGTATTCCATGGAGTACACAAAGACTTTCCAAGGGCACACAAGCAAAATAATCAAAGCCATATATACTCTTCCCTAAAACTGATCTAAGAAAGAGACTGAAATTCATAATTTTCTTACTCTTCTCTCTATATTCTAAAAGAAAGGCATCCACCTAGATCCTAATATAGTGCATCACCTTAAGGAGTAAAACCTTCCCTGAATCAAACAAAGGTGACAGTTGATATAATTATTCCCTTGTTGAGCGAGTACCTCTAATACCATATAACAAAACTGCTAGCAAATCATACTATGCTTTCCATTTCTTTGCTTTCAAAAATATTAAAAAGTAACCTAATTGAGTTGTCACATGATAGATCATTAAAAATAATATTTGATGGTAGATCACCATATGATTTTTGGCATATAATTCTAGGACTCTATGCAACCCCAAATTGAAGGATATTGCTAAGAAAAAGAAAAAATATTTCTATATCCATCTACTAGTATTTGAATAAATTTTCTCAGTTTTTCTATATACAAAAAAAGAAAATAAAAAGACCCTGTCTCCTAGTATGAGTAATATTTACTTGTGACCATATGATATCATTAATAAAAGCTTTATCAAAGCTTTATAGAGGCTATTTTTACAAGTAGTTAAACAAAAGTTCATTAGTAAAAAAACCATGACTCACTAAAGGATTTTGTGACATTAAGAGGGTCAAAATACTTCCCTTAAATAAGATGAGAGTCCAACTGATTTGATTTTCTCTCTTTTTTCCCCTTTCCCTTCATTGAAATTTCTGGGTCAATGTACATAATTTTCCTTTCATGAGTTTGTCTTAACATAATGTCTTCTTTTTCCCTTCAAGTTTCAGTGTGGAAAGATTTCATCAAGTTCCTGGTGTAGTAACCGGTATAGTAATTTGTCTCTATAATTTAATATCTACTGATTTACATTTAAATTATCTGATAAATTATTTGCTTTATAATATAGTGTCTATAAAACAGTACTCAGTGGTGGCATAAAACCGGTTGCAAGGGGAAACTGGAATAGAACACATAAAGTATTACTAGTCTGCAACAGGTAATGAGCAGCTAGATTGCTAAAAATTCTAGGCTTGCTAACAATTTGCATATATGACTAATTTAGGAAATATATAGTTGAAGCAGTTGCCTACATTTCAAATATTCCTGTGAAACTCAATAAAAAATTACTTATTGGGGTTTGTTCCACAATCCCTGCTTTTATTACTCTACAGTTTGCGAAGAGTTTTCCCAAACAAGTTGTCAATCATGATATAAATTCAGCTCTCTTTGAAAAAAGTTATCCTCAAATAATCGTAAACTTGAAGAGACTAATTGAGTAAATCAGAAATCTGCAGCTGAAATATGCATGACTGAGAATCTTACCATAAATTATATGTAGTGACAGAGATTACTAATTTTTTGGCATGGCACAATTGTTAGATATTATTTAGTTCAAATAAAAAAGGGAAAGTAGATCTGTACTAGATAAACTTCACATACAAAAAGACAGTAACTGTCTGTAGAAGATGAACTCAGTATTGATTTTCTGCTGGGTACTGTGGGCTTGCAGGCCAGTAATCTCCAGTGGTCCATAAATATTGGTTAACTTGAATTTTCAGTGAAGTTACAAACCACATGTAGTTGTCTGAGACACCCTCACTCTTTTGACTGATGCCACTGATGAATATCAGGACCAAGTATTACACCAGTTGGGGTTTTTACAGTGAGTCCATAGAAACAGTCCCCCCTTAACTGAAATTAACTAGAAGAATGTCCAGCTTCAAATTCATGTGCCCTAGGTCCTGACCAATAAACCAGATTAACCTCACTAAAACATCTAAATCAATTAAATTATAAACAAATCTGCTGTAAAAAAATAATTACCGTGAGTATGTAAATAATACTGCCAATTTTAAGCACTTTCATATCTCTTCTTTCATATACTCAGAAGATTTTAGAACACAAAAACACACTTTTGTCTAATCACACTTTCCTTATAAGCATCAATCCTACTCCCTTCATCCACTCACCTTCCTCTCTCCAATCAAAAATGAATGAAATCAATTTATAGTCACTGAGGACCTACTCTGTGCCTACTCTGTGCTCTATTAGGTACTAGGAATTCAGTGGCAAGTCATAGTTCCTACCATCTTGGCATTTACATCATAGCCCCCAAAGTAGACAATAATTAAATAATTAGTTATTATAATCACAGTTGTTATTACTACTATAAAAGACTAATGTTGCCATGAGAGAGGATAACAGGGGCACTTGGTCTCTTCAAGTAATCATGGCAGGTGATGTTTGGGCATTCCTGGAACTGCTATTTTATTGCTATTGATGTCTGATGGATGAGAAGTTGACATGGCAGAGGGTGGGGATGGAAGAAGGTTGTGCAGGGAGCACTCCAAGCAGAGAATGAGACACTCTGTAAGAAATAGTCCCACATTGGGGCACCTGGGTGGCTCAGTCAGTTAAGCATCTGCCTTCAGCTCAGGTCATGATCCCAGTGTCCTGGGATCGAACCCCGCATCAGGCTCCCTGCTCGGCGGGGAGCCTGCTTCTCCCTCTTCCTCTGCTCGTGCTCTCCCTCTTGCTATCACTCTCTCTCTTTCAAATAAATAAAATTTAAAAAAAAAAAGAAAGAAAGAAATAGTCCCACATTATCATTCCCAGGACCAAAGAGCCATTTCAAAACCATGAGAATTTAAGAGAATGTATAATTATATTTTAACCAGCTTGAGATCTATTGTTAGGCCTGAAGGAACTAAAATAAGTTAAAATTTTGTTTTCACAATGAAACAATTGCTTCTCAAAAGTTCTTTCTCCTTGTCAGTAATGCTTATGCATTTTTGAATACGAATCTGTCTTTGTAAACTATATATATAATTAAGCTGTGCACTGTATCTGGCAGCAGTTATTCGCATACAAGTAGCACAAATTTCAATGAAGCCCTTTTTCTGTAGTAATTTGTCATTGTTCACTTCATCTCTAACGAAAATGATGTATACAGGAAGGTTTTGGAATCAAGGTAGGAAGAATAAGGATAATCAGGAATCATTATTTTCATCTTTTAAGGTTTGAAAAGAGTTTCTAAAATGAATATAAGAATAACACAGTTATTACAATTGTGAAAATTTAATCTTCTTTGAGGTCTGTTTTATACCAATGGAAAGAAGACCTTTAGGGGGAATTTCTAAAACATAGGATTATGAAAACAGAATTAGGAAATGTTTTAAGTAAAAAAAGATTTTAAATACAGATAAATTGTCAGATTTAACCATTATTGTTTATAAAATGTTCTGAAATTCATTTGCATGGCATATCAATTTTATGAGAGCAAGATAAAACTGAAGTGAACAAACAAAAACTAAATGTTATTTACACTCTGTTGTCTCCAGGTAGCTATGTATCATGGAAATATGATTGAGAATATCACAAGTTTCAAGGTATTTATTATAACTATTCTTCTTTCCTATACATTTATATATATGCTTATTACAATCACATACAAAATTACTTTTAAAATACCTATACAATATTAAAATAAATTTTTATGAAGTAAGAGATTCATTGAATTACACATTTTGTTTATGTGGCTCAAAAAGATTGGTTTGACTTATTTTTTAAATTGATATATATCTTTAATAGTTTCACAAATTCTAGGGGCGCCTGGGTGGCTCAGTTGGTTAAGCGACTGCCTTCGGCTCAGGTCATGATCCCAGGATCCTGGGATCGAGCCCCGCATCGGGCTCCCTGCTCCTCAGGGAGCCTGCTTCTTCTGGAGCCTGCTTCTCCCTCTCCCTCTGCCTGCCGCTCCACCTGCTTGTGCTTTCTCTCTCTGTCTCTCTCTCTCTGTGTCAAATAAATAAATAAAATCCTTAAAAAAAAAAAAGTTTCACAAATTCCATAACTTCACTGATTAACATGGGATAAACAAAATCCCATCATGTCTTAATATGTATTATTTAATGACTTTGATAAGCATGTAGTGCTAAAGTTGCAGCTGTGTGACAATCTCGCTCTCTCTATTATAATCCATATAATTCCATATAATCTAATATTGGCACTGGTCTCAGGAGACACGAGATGCTGAGTATATGGTGACCAGGCCTGTCTCCTCAGATCTCAAGTTCCCTTAAAAGGCCTGTTTAAATAGGTACACAAAGAAATATGTAAAAAGAAAGTTATAAATAGGGTGGATGTATGATCTGTTTTGGTCAGGATTTTCCTAGATTATACCAGTTATCCTAAGAAATATGATTAATAGCCTACCTTTCACTTTCAAATTATATAACTAGGTGACAAGACAACCACATCCAACCTAAAAAAAAAAGAGAGATAAAAGGAACGAAGCCCAAAGATCTGAGGCCCCAACATGATATTTCCCTTAATGAAACTGGCCATACCTACAATCACAGTAAATTTAAAATGGTCTAAACACTCCAATTAAAGACATATTGTCATATTAAACAAACAAGAAAACCAAGATGCACTTACATTGTTTATAAGAAACTTAGTTTAAATATAACCATAAAAGGGACCTGGGTGGCTTAGTCAGTTAAGTGTCTGACTCTTGATTTTGGCTCAGGTCATGATCTCAGGGCCATGAGATTGAGCCCACACTTGGTGTGGAGCCTGCTTAAGATTCTCTCTCTCCCTCTCCCTCTGCTATTGCCCCCCCCAAAAAAATTGTATATATATATGTGTGTATATATATATATATACACATATCTCTCCATTTCCCTCTGCTATTCCCCCCCAAAAAATTGTGTGTGTGTATATATATACACACACACATACATATACCATAAAAGAGGCAAAAAGTAAAAGAAAGACATTATGCTAACAATATTTTCATAATTAGGTTTTCATAATTAGGAGTGACTATATTCATATTAGACAAATTTTATTTTATAACAAAAATATTAGGAAACTAATTTCATAAAGATAGGCAAGTTATTATTCAAATGACAAAATCCTAAAAATTTATGCACTTAATAACTGAATTTCAAAATACATGAAAGAAAAACAAGATAGAACAAGAAAAAACAGACAAATCCACCAATAAGTGATATATTTCAATAACCTATCTCAATAAGTGATAGCACAAGTAGAATATCAGTAAGAATATAGAAGACTGGAACCAATCAAGTTCACCTAATTTGTTTCTAGAACACTCTACCCCGCAGCAGCAGAATGCACATTCTTTGCATGTGTCCACAGAAATATATTCTGGTTCATACACAAGTCAGAAAAATCAAAAATGATTCAAGTCATACCATGTATATTATCTGAACACAATGGAATTAAATTAGAATTCAGTAATAGAAATATATCAGGAAAATTCCCAAACATTTGGAAACCAAATAATACACTTCTAAATAACACATGGGCCAAAGAAAAAATCTAATGAGGAATTAAAGATTTTGATCTTAATGAAAATGTAAATGAAAACATAACACATTGATCTATAACATCAATGTAATCACAATCAAAGTCCCAGTAGGGTTTGCTTGGTTTTTTGTTTGCTTTTGTTTTTTGTTTAGAAATTGAGAAGCTGATTCTAAAATTAATATAGAAATGTAAAGGACTTGGAATACCCAAGACAACTTTGAAAAGGAATAAAGTTGGAAGACTATATACTATGTGATTTCAAGACTTACAAAGCTGCTATAATCTACCTTGTGATATTGACATAGAGATAGACAAATAGATCAACAGAATAGAATAAATTTCAAGCATAGTCCCACACATATATAGACAATTGATTTTTGTCAAATGTGCAAAAGCAATTCAGTGAAGAATAGATGGTATTTCCAACAAATGGTGCAGGAACAATTGGTTACCCATGCAAAAAATACAGACTTCGTGTTAACTTCTTAACACATACACCCAGATACAAATAGGGAAAGGGTAAGACCTTTATGTTTAGTTTTCTTCTTACTGGAAGAGAGGGAGATAAAGGCCTTATTAAAGGTTACTTTTATAAAATGGGGGGGGTTACTACCTTTCATTAAGAAATTTGTAGCCTTGGGTTTGCGTTACTCTGGGGTTTAGTTACTGTGATTCAGAGTCTAAAAGAAACAATCAAGGTGGGTCTCCAAGAGTCTCAATATCTCTTCAACCAGAAGGAAGAACTCTTTTTATATATTTTACATATTAGCCATCTTTTAAAAATTTCCTTTAATGAAAAGTTTCTGCAATAAAGAAGTATTGGAAATCGCTTCTTTATTCAATCATAACAATGCAAAATAGGTTTTTCATCAATAAATTTGAAACCAAATTTTTTTCTGCTTGTTGTCTAGATTGTGTGTGTATGTGTGTGTGCACACACGTGCACTCATACACATACACACCTCTTCCTGTGTTACTGATAAGCCAGAAAACCACTCATTTGTAGATAGGTACATCTATCTGGAAGCGATGACCATTATAGTTTCCCTTATTTTGCCACACTTGAAATTATTATGACTATTAAATACTGTTTAGTTTAACAGGGTATCTATATACAACTATAACATGGTGATTTTACACAATACTAAATATTCTTGTCCTTTTTCGAAAAGCTTGAACAAAAAGCAAATCTTACTCAAGAGCTCATGCCCTCCTCCATGTTATTCTGTCTCTCCAAGGGTATAAAATCTCAAAATTTTATGGACATAAGCTCTGCCTATTGTGCGGACTACACTTTTGGAACTTGAGCTGTCAAAACCATCCTTTGAAAGCTTTTTTCTCTCTTGTCATTTTGTTCTCACTTACTTGTTCTAAGTAAGATTCCAAACACTATACAATATATTCTTTCTGGATTATAACAATAGACAGCATTTCTGTATGGATTAGGTAGTACACTGTGATTTGATAACCCCTTGAAGTAGTAAAAAGTTATTCCTACCTGTATTACCCAAGCTTCCTTCTAAAGTTCAAAATGGAACTTTTTCTATCATAAAATACTTTAGTTCCCTCTTTTATTGAACAAGCAACTTTCTGCAGTAAATGTAGATACTTCATAAAGGCACAATATTAAAACATGAGTTAAAAGAAGACCTACAGGGCGCCTGGGTGGTTCAGTTGGTTAAGCGACTGCCTTCGGCTCGGGTCGTGATCCTGGAGTGCCGGGATCGAGTCCCGCATCGGGCTCCCTGCTCAGTGGGGTGTCTGCTTCTCCCTCTGACCCTCCCCCCTCTCATGCTCTCTCTATCTCATTCTCTCTCTCAAATGAATGAATAAAATCTTAAAAAAAAAAAAGACCTACATTCACAAAATATAGGTATCTGCCAAATTCCTAATTTTAATTAATGAATCAATACCTAGTAGCAACACAAGCCCTTCATTAGTTCAATCTGGCAGCATTACAGTGTCAAAAATATCAAAATAATGTAAAGTGTACAGATAACTGCATAACACATAAGACTGTGTGCTACTCCAGGACAGGGATATTAATTAAGCTTTTTCACGTTCTTATCCCCAGCAATTGACATATTGTCAGGCACTAATAGTTCTGTGCGTTACATTCCTAAATAAGCTTCCAGTTTTTTTCATTTTGATTTGGCAAGCCAACAACTCTATGAATCCCATAATAACACACGAGAATAAAGTTTTCCAACACATTAATATTAAGATAAAAATGTGTTAAGTAGTGAATCCTTGAATGAAATCCTCTCATAACTTATTGGATATGAAGCCAAATATCTTCATAAGAGAAAGTAGTTTATCCACTAACACTGCAAGAATTACAAATGATCGAGGAAATTAATATTCACAGCCGCTCTCACATTATCCACCCAAATCATGTTGAGTTTGCACTGCACTGGCACCCTTGCAGCTTATCATTAGTTACAAACCTAGTAACCTCTGGACTTTTAAATACATAAATATTATATTTTTTTCTTTTTAAGGCTAGAGAATTTTGTTCAAATAAGCTGCAAAATGAAACCGGTCATTTAGTTAAAGCACGTATTATATTCCTGAGGTAAAACAAATTGGGCTTTTAATACAGACATGGTGAGATAACTAATAACCTTAGCATGCGACAGAAATAATTGAAGGGTATGGAGTGGAATGAAACAAAACGTTTCATTCACACAATATTACGTAATGCATTGCTGAGGTAACCTTTGGCTTGTAGATTTGTTTTCTGGACTACAGAACAAAGTGCATTAGTGCCATCTCCTGGCAAGTATAATGATCCTGAAGAGGAGGTTTAACTTTGAATAAAGCCCCTTACTTAATAAGCAGTCCATATTTATAACATGGTAAGTGGAGAGGAGAGGAGAAGCCCATACATTTCTCCTCCAGTTGCAATAATTACTATTTCTTAAATACAGTAAATACGTGGATTAAAATTTTCACCTATAAAAAGCTGGGTTGTTGTTGGTTTTTTGTTTTTGTTTTTTTTGTTTTTATTTTTACCTTTTTAGTACCTTACCTCAATTTACATCATGAATCACTGTAGCTTTAATATTAAAAATATATACTAAACTTACATGGACATGTGTGAGTTGTCTTATATTATGATACTAACTTCTAGACTGAAGCCAGTAGGATTCATGCCTCATGAAAGCCAATGTAATTTCTTAATCAGTGTAATTTGTAAAAATATCTAAAATTAGAAGGAAAGATGTTAGAATCTTGTACTGAGGGTCTCATGTTCCCGTACATGAGTTTTCTGTACTTTTTAAAATTATTTTCCAATGAAAAAAGCTTTGGTAGCTTCTTCAGAAACTTATTTTTGTGTGTCTAATTTCTATTAGAAAGTTCATTGTTATGAGTTCTGCCACCCCTCATGCTCAAATTTAGCCCATTTCTTCATATTTTTAATTGAATGGAAATATAGAGAAATACATTTTATTGGGGTGCCTGGGTGGCTCAGTTGGTTAAGCGTCTGACTCTTGATTTCTGCTCAGGTCGTGATCTCAGGGTCATGGGATCAAGGCCCCACATCAGGCTCCATGATCAGTGGGGAGTCTGCTGGAGATTCTTTCTCCCTCTCCCTCTTCTTCTGCCCCTCTCCTGCTTGTGAGCGCACACAAACTCTCTCTCTCTCTCTCTCTCAAATAAATAAATCTTTAAAAAATTTTTAAAAAGAAATGCACTTTATCTTTTTATCCATTTTAAGTTGTGGGTGGTTTTTACTGCTCTGCCGTGAAATTACTAATATTTTATATCCTTTTTCAAGGAATTATACCAAACTGTATATACAATAAAATATTGTTGCCTAAATAATTAGAGATTGCTGAAACTTAGTAAGCCAAAGACTAAAAATCTTCAGTGAATGTAAGTTCCATGAAGGTAAAAGTCTTTTCTATTTGGTTCGAGGGTGTATCCTCAACATCTAAGATAATATATAGTAGATGTTCAGTGTATATTTATTGATTTTTTAATGAAAGTTAACTGGGCATAGGAATTTATTAATATACAATTAAAATTAATATAAAATTAAGTCTGGGGGTTTTATTTGAACCACTAGTTATCCCTTATGTCTCAGAGTATTTCAAATGGAACGTACACACACAAATACATACTTATACACCATACCTAAACTACATTAATTTACATATAAACTCTTAATATAAGGTTCTGTATTTGGCCCTCTTCTTTTCTCTGTCTGCGCACGTTTGCTTGGCAATTTTATTTATCCTCAAGGTTTCAATTAGCTCCTCTATATGGATGCCTCCAAAATCTTACAGCTGTAGCCTCTCTTCTATGCTCTAGTATCAACCCACATTTCAGACTTTCAGCTAAATATATCTGTATACATACCTGCTATAGCTGCTACACAAACTTGTCCTACAAACAGCTCAACCAGCAATATACAAACCCAAACATATGCCCCATAAATATATTTTTTCTCTTATTCCATATTTCTGTTAATAACAGACCATCCTCCCAGCCACTCAGACTTGAAATCCTACTCAACCCCATATGTGTCTCCCACATCAGATACGAACACACATTTATGCACACACACACACACACACTCACACACCCCTTTCCATTTTCGCCGTCACGTGCCCAGTTGAAACCCTGGTTATGTCTTACCTCGCCACAGCCAGGAATCAGCCCCATGGCTTAGAAGCTTCTAGTCTTCCCTCACTGCACAGCCTCCTAATTCTTGCTGTCATTTCAATCATCCTAAAGCAGCATTACTTCAAAGCATCTGAAGCAAAACACCGACTCAATATGTTAAGAGAATAAAAGTCTCTGGTCAGATAAGTTGGAAAAAAGCTAGATTTTTTTTTAAGAAGCAAAACTGATATATTTACTTTACAACCTGAAATATACTAATGTGAATATGAGTTTCCAACAAGAGAAAATACTATGCAGTTTTTTCCTCTCTTCCTTGGACTCTGAATTTGTTTATGTGAGACCATCTCTTCAACTTATTATTCCATAGAATATACTTTGGAAAGTACTGTGGTAGAGCATCATCATGATAACTTCTCTCCTATGCTCAAAAATGGGATGATAAAGAGAGGGCACTCCAGAGCTGGACTGTCCAGTCCATAGACTATTTAAATTTAAATTTAAATTAATCAACATTAAATAAAATTTAAAATTCCAGTCACACTATCTGCATTCCAAGTGCTCAGCAGCCTCATGGGGCCAGTGGCTACCACATTGGATAGCACTGCTCCAGAGTAAGACTAACTGGGTTCAATCATTTGGTAGTTTAACCAGGGACAAGTTACTAACCTACTCGGGATTTCAATTTTCTCATCTACAAATTGAAGAAAAGGATAGGAATCAGCTCACAGAGTTGTGAGAATTAAATGAGTTGACGTACTGCATGGAGCACTGGGTGTTATATGCAAACAATGAGTCATGGAACACTACATCAAAAACTAATGATGTAATGTATGGTGATTAACATAACATAATTAAAAAAAAGAAGAAGAAAAAAAAAGAATTAAATGAGTTGATCCATGGCAAGTGCTCAGAACAGAAACTGGCACATAGTAATAACTCAGTAAATGTTAAGTAATATTATCCATTAGCATTATTAAAAACCAAGCTTTTTAATATGTTTTTGGTCTGTCCCCACTTGTCTTTTAGCCTTTCTTCTATTTTCTTATATGCAGATTGTCTTCTAATCCACCTCACAGGTCCCCATAAATATCCCATAGTTTGCATGCTCTGTACCTTTGCTACACTGTCTCCTTTCCTGGAAATGCCCTCTCCACTTCCTACCATCACTACGTCTAAATCCTGTTTATTCTTTAAAATCAGGATCGAATTACACCTTCACCACAAAGCAAGAAATAAACTCTCATGGCTCTGATTCCCATGGTTTGCTCTCAGAATCTGTTTTTGGAAAGCCCAATCTTGTTTAATGGTTATGTGTATATGTGCTTTATTTCTTCTACATAAATTGTCTTACAAATCATAGTATATCTTATACTCTGTGAAGGTGATTAATAAATATGTTCTAAATAAATAAGTCATACTTTAATATAAAGACCTTAATTTTGCACAGGTTAGCCCTGCGCTTACTAAATGACGTATATAGACTGCTTACAACTATACCTTTTATCTTATTCACTATCTTTATATGGTTTAAAATTCAGTTTCAGTAGACATGTGAATAGTAAGAAAATTTATTCTTCCAATGAGAAAAAATGAGATCATAAAAGTGCATTTATTTGAATTATTAAGGTGAGGGGCGCCTGGGTGGCTCAGATGGTTAAGCATCTGCCTTGGGCTCAGGTCATGATCCCCGGGTCCTGGGATGGGTCGGGCTCCCGGCTCAGCGGGGAGTCTGCTTCTCCCTCTGCCCCTCCCCCCTGCTCACACACACACTCTCTCTCAAATGAATAGATAAAAAAATGAATTATTAAGGTGAATAATTTCAAAAACAAATTTATTTGGCAGTACCTGAATCAAACTACTAATCATTTATTCCTTAATGCCAAATAATTTAACCAAAAACCATCTTTCATGTTTTCTCCTGTTCCATCAAAACTTACTCTTCCAGGGCAAACTTTTGCTAGTTGTTAGAAGCAACACAACTGATGTTTCCATGTGCGGAGTTGAAATGTTTACCAAGTCTTGTCCTAGTAAAATTGTAGAGTTAAACTGGAAGCCTTCAAATTTCCTAATTCTAGTGGTCCTTCTCCATCAGAAACAACAACATCATAGTGAACACAATCAAAATCTGTGTTTAAATTAAAAATAAAAAGCATCTCATCTTTCACTGATTGCTTCATATGAGAGTGAGCTAAATTCAAAAGCTTTAGACAAAATACACCCTTTGATATCTGATATACCTAATTTTAATAATGAGAGAAATAAAAGAAAGAGATGTAAACATATACATATAACAAATATTAATTCATGGTCATTTTAATATAAAAAGAACCTTTGTTCAAATATTTGTGGTATATTTTAAGCATAGAGAAAAGTAGAATAATATAAAACATTTGTTCATATATCTCACTTTCCTTGTCGTATCTTAATATTTTTCCATATTTG
This sequence comes from Leptonychotes weddellii, assembly GCF_054177405.1. Taxonomy (NCBI): domain Eukaryota; kingdom Metazoa; phylum Chordata; class Mammalia; order Carnivora; family Phocidae; genus Leptonychotes; species Leptonychotes weddellii. Next base: position 28,526,605 of record NC_138380.1, read on the forward strand.
CTTCAAGTCATTTTAAAATTATCCTTGGATAACACTCTATGATCTTATTCTAATCATTCCTCCTCTCACATAAAAAATAGTATAAATTTTTTTATTCCAATACATGCTTCCATACTTGACCAATTATCTATATGTACATGAAAACATATGTTTTGTTTTTAAACTTTATATTTAAGGCATCCTTCTGCAAAACTCCCTTTTCTATCAATATCAATTTTATAAATTTTTTTTGTTCATTGAAACTATAGTATTTGTGGATAAATATATTGTATATTGCATGGACATACCTTGATTTATATTAATTGTTCTCTAGTTAGTGGACATTGAGGTGCTTTTCAGTTTTCAACTACTACAAAATGCTGCACTGATCAATTTTGAACATAAATCCTTATTTATAATGGCAACATTCCCTCTGTGGAAATGGAATTCCTGGTCAATGAATATGCATGTCTTTAACTTTACCAGTATTTACAAATTGCTCTTCTAAATGTTTGCACTAATACGGAGTTCCACTAGTAGTTTATAAAAGCACTGATTGCTTCATGTTCTCACTAATAATTTATATTGTCATACTTCTTAATTTATGACAAATGGTCATAAATTATAATCTTAATTTTTAATTTGCATTTTCCAGATTGCTAATGAGGTTAACTATCATTTCATATTTGTAGGTGGGACATTTGGTTGTCCTCTGTTATAAATTAACTCTTAATATTTGGTGATTAGGTTATTGATTTCTAAGATTAAATATGTTCTGTATACTAATCCTAATTGGTTATATTATTTTCAAAAAAGCACATTCAATCTTCCCTTTGTCTTTTTACTTTTTAATGAATTTTTTAAAGTACAGTTTTTAATTGTAATATTGCCAAATCAATTAATCTCTAGGAGGTGAGCTTTTTGTTTTTTTTGTTTTTTTTGTTGTTGTTGTTGTTTTTTAAAGATTTTATTTATTTATTTGAGAGAGAGAGTGAGAGAGAGAAAGAGCACAAGAGGGGGGAGCGGGAGAGGGAGAAGCAGACTCCCTGCTGAGCAGGTAGCCCGATGCGGGACTCGATCCCGGGACTCCAGGATCATGACCTGAGCTGAAGGCAGTCGCTTAACCAACTGAGCCACCCAGGCGCCCGGAGGTGAGCTTTTTGTATCCTCTTTAAGATATCCTTCACCTACCGCAAATATATAAACATATTCTGCTATATTGTTCTCTAATAGCTTATAAGTAAACTATGTGGGTCTTTATTCTTCCTAAAATTTATTTTGGTATATATTGTATGCATGATCAAGTATTCAATCTTTATCAGGGCCCAGATAAGAGATATTGGCCCAAAAATGGCTTTGCTGTCCTCCAAACCCCTACAGGCCTGCATGGTATACATGTTCTTATTAAGGTTTCTGGTCATGGCAGAGGTGTAAGAAGGTCATATATCAGAATATCTGACCTGGCTTTTCATATTACACACATGCCCTTTTCCCTCACCCCAATACCAGTTCATAATCACTGATTCCTATGAGAGATGCTATGGATGGGAGAGTGTTATACCTGTGAAGTATAGTATTGAGAAAGAACAAGCTAAAAATCAAGCTTAAAGAGACTGGCTTTCTAGCCTGTGGCATTCTCTTGTAATTTGATTGGAAATAATATTAAATGAAAGACTGTATTCATCATAAGTGGATAAGGACAATAGTAGAACATGGAAGAAAGAGATGCTCAGAGGTAAATTTTGGTAATGTTAACCCATAGAAAAGTGTCCCCTTCCATGTCAAGTATCCTGTCAGCTGTCAGGGATACCTTATTGGGGCCATTAAACACTGGAGTCTTATAGATGGTACCCTTGTTCTGATTTCACCGAGTCTGAGAGTATTAAAGGCATCCATGTAACATGCTTACCAGGAGTGAATGCACTGGGATGATTAACACAAATATCCAGTCCAATTCCACATTTTTATTCTAACTAAACTAAATTGAAATCCTGATTTTCTGGGCACCTGGGTGGCTGAGTCGGTTAAGCAGTCTGCCTTCGGCTCAGGTCATGAGCCCAGGGTCCTGGGATCGGGTCCCGCATCAGGCTCCTTACTCAATGGGGAGCCTGCTTCTCCCTCTCCCTCTGCTGCTCCCCCTGCTTGTGCTCTCTCTCTCTCTGTCAAATAAATAAAATCTTAAAAAAAAAAAGAAATCTTGATTTTCTACACTAGGTTCTTCTGAGATTTAATAATATGTCAGCTTCCTTAAATGCAGTTAGTTCTCAGAACACTTATGAGAAGGAATTCCTGCTCTCTCAATACGTGAAGAGTGTGTATCTAGACAGGGAAGACATCACAAGGAGAACAGAATGACATGGATTGGAGGGATGAAAAGTCAGGTTTCCCCAGGCAACACGTGCCTCGGCCTCTTCCAAGTGTTCTTCTTACGGTCTTCCCGCGTGTTCTCTTCCATGTGAAATGGCCTTTGTTCAACTAGCCACAAACCAAGCCTGCCCTTCAAGACACAGTTTAAAGATAAAGCTATTAAAAAACCGTTCCTCTTCTCAAATTCAGAATTATACACCGTGGCTCAGTATAGCCTTGGCACTTTATGTACACATTAATCTCTCCTTTAATTGTAACTTGCTCAAGTTAAGAACTATACCATATTCCATGTCTTTGGTCCTAACAGAATCTCGAAGTATGACTTATATAATAGTAATTTCATAAATACAATCAATTAGAAAAACTCAAGGTTCTCTACTGCACCTTGATTCACACAGCATGTGGAGAAACTTGACATCAGGTATTTTCTCTTCTTTTTTTTCTTTTAAAGATTTTATGTATTTATTTGAGAGAGAGAGTAAGCACAAGTAGGTGGGAGGGGCAGAAGGAGAGGGAGAAGCAGGCTTCCCGCTGAGGACAAGACAATGGGGGTCGATCCCAGGACCCTGAGATCATGACCTGAGCCAAAGGCAGAAGCTTAACTGACTGAGCCACCCAGGTGCCCCAGGTATTTACTCTTCTAACTATGAAGCATTCTTACCAATCAAATAGGAAGAAACGAACACAATATAAAATAATAAATAATAGTAATTAATAAAATAACCACAAATGTGTAAAAAAGTGTGTGTTCATGGATGTTCAGCAGAACATTCTGTGTTCTCTTTTTTCTCTTAACATTGCAGCATGAACATTTTCCATTCCTATAAAAATCCTTTATAAATATATTTTAATATTTATTTTATCATGTATGTATAATGTCCCCTTAG
>NC_138380.1:28529937-28566176 GCF_054177405.1 Leptonychotes weddellii
AATCCATCTCTCCATGACCTCCTCAGTTGTGAGTATGGAAGTTTTTAAGCCTTCTTTTTACTCAGATGAAAAAATGGTTTACTATTACTACCATGTTTTTTCTTCTTTGATTACCTTTAAAGTTAAACCTTTTATATATTTATTGGTAATATTTATTTCAAATTTTATAATTTGTCTTTTCTTTGCCTTCACTCATCTTTATGTGGTCCTTAGGGGTGCCTCTCATTGATTTGTATGAACTTTATATATCAAGAATAATACCTTTTTGACACATGCAGGTTTTATAATTTTATGTGTTCAGATCTATACTTTTCAAGATATATATTAAAGATTATATGTTTAGAAAATACCTGGCAACTGAACAAATATTCATCTACATAGATTTTTAAATTATTTACATCTATGCTTTAGCTCACCTGGACTTTCCTTGGAGTACACTCTTAAGTGAAAGTAGGGTTCCAAATAATTTGCTAATTTTTCCAATGTAATTTGGTTAATAATTTTTAAAAAACCCCTTCCCTTCTTATTTAATATATGAGGCCTCCTCTATTCAATATTAATTTCCTATACAAATCAGAGTCAGTTGCTAGATTATATGTTTTGTTCTATTGTTTTGATTCTCCTTCCACCATTTTGACAGTTTTCATAATTTGGTCTTTGTAATTTATGTTTTAATATCTATTAAAGCATATTCCCTGTCATTACATCTTAAAGACTGAGTATACAGATGGACAAAGGTCAGACAATCTATGACAAGAAAACTCTAATGGACAACCACTGCAGCAACCAGCCTGGGAAGCCCACCCCCAACCCCTGCAACCACTGAGAGTAAGAACTTGATCAAGGACTGCGCCTTCCCCATTCTGCCCCCACTTCCAACTCAGAACAAACCAGAGAAAGTCAAATAAATGTGCTTCCTAAACCAATCACCTAAGCTGTCCTCTTCTAGGTAGCTCATCCCCACTTCTCCAGGCCAACACCTCCACTCAGAGCTACCTGAAGCTGTCCCTTTCTTTCACTCTACAGTCTTCCCTCTTCCTGCTTGCCTTTGAATCTTTGCAACACAGACACAAATACCAGGGATGGTGGCTACCTCCCTTTCTGTGGCTAGCTCTGAACAAACAGCCTCTATTCTCATCTAGGTTTTCTTTATTTATTTCCACACAGCTCTTTTTCAAAAATTTCATACCATTAATATCTCTTAATACTTCAGTGAATCACTTTTGAGGCTCCTTTCTGGAAAGAATATTAACCTTAAACACCAAAGAATTCCCAAGTGTTGTGTTTTTATGTATAAAACTAAAATTTTTCCCCAAGGGTCAATCCTTAAGTCAGGTAGCCACCTGGGCCTGGGGGACCTTTTCAGAGATGTTATAATGAATGGTGTCAGAAGCTCTACCAGGGCCTGTTGCTTTTGTGTTGGGTACAGGTTATTGGACACAGAAGCAGCCTTTATTATTAAAATGCTGTGTTGGCCATTTGAAATATATAAAAGTATAAGATTAAAGAGAAATTTTCTAGTACATATATTGAGCCTTTCTTGGCAGCAAAGAAAGGCCCAGTATGTACAGAAAATTATATTGCTAACTATAACCTTCAGTAGTCTTCAGTCAAGCCCTTGAAGAGTGGACCTAGCTGGAGGTCTAGGAAGACTTAGAATCCTTACAAACTGAGATATGTCAAAAGCTTGGGCTCAGACTAGATCTTGCTTCCTGGGATAGAGATGACCTGCCTTGGAGACAGAGGTGGGGAGGGAGTGATATGTGGAGGTACAGAGTGGAGGGAATGAGGGAAGAACTCCCTGCCCTCACATAAACACAAAGAAGAGGAAGGACTCAGGTACCAGAGGTAAAAGCATTCTAATCTAAAGCCCAGGAGATGAAGAATCAAGTTGAACATTAATCAGGTTCTGTTTTGTATTTTTTTTAAATTCAGCTGAACTAAACTATAAAAGTAAACACAAATAATGTCTGATAGCTTTTAGAAAGTGCCTTGAGCTAACTTCTAGAGTCTCTTTTTTTTTCTCTGACTTTAATGTTTAGAATGACTCCTATATATAACCTGGAGTAAAAAGTATGTATAATGTGGTTCTGTTGGAACATAAAATAAGTCAACTCTTTTTTATTATTATTTACCAAAACAAACTATTATTCGGATCAAATAAAAGTTATTGATTTCCTCTTCGACAAAGATGTTATAAATTCTGAGATTGCACTAAATTATATAGGTTACAAAGTACTTCTTTGAGGAAAAAACTGCATTTTTGTTTCTCTTGCAGAGTCTAATGTTTAGAAAAAAATCACTTAGGCAGCAGGAAGCAATGCTAGAGGCTATACAACCCAGCAAAACGATAGTAAATGTCAGATCCCATAGGGATTAATGAGGCTGAGGTGGCTGGAAGATACAGGGCAGAGTTCCAAACAGAGAGCAGAGCTATGCAGAAAAAGAGTCCCACTCATCACATACGGGTGCCCCTGAGTGTTAGGACAGAGCATGCATGCAGTGAAACACCAAGAGCTGGGCAAAAAAGTTAGGGGAGTTGTAAATTAAACAATTCCCAGATGTTCCATCTCTGCAGCCCAGAATGGAGAGTCCTCAATTATTCTGCAGGACATTCAGTCATCAGAATCCCCAGAAGGACCAAGGACAGATATATTATTTATATAACATATATACATACACATGTATGTATCTATATGCGTATTTAGGGAGATATACATTATATTACATATTGTATATATATGATATACTCTGCATATGTGCATGCATATATGCAGATATTTGTGTGTATATATATTGCATATGTGTGTGTCTATACATAGACATATATATATATTGAGAGAGAGAGAGGAGAGAAAGCAGTTACCTACTTGATAATCCAACCTCCCAAAAAATAATTCTTCTCTAGATTGATTGAAGTTCTCCTTGAATTCCTATTCATACCACTGTTATGTTTATAGGTTTCTTATTTCAAACAAAAACACTCCTGAGAAGTACTGTTAAACCATTAACACCTTGGCCCTGAGATTCTGAGATCACTGATGAAGGACCCTCCAGAAAGTCTGGGCAGAGCTCAGTATTTAACCCTGACTTCCAGGAAGGACCAATTCTGGCTCTACACTATCCCACCATACAAAGGCATAGTTTAAACTCTACAAATGTGATTAGATTACACTCCATACTAATGAAGAGACTTTAAGAATTGCAAAGTGCCACATCATCAACTGCTCATTTCTAAAAGGAGTTTTAACAGCATGTGGTCATTAAGTTTTTATAATTCTTAAATTAGTTGAAAAGAGAACAAGTCATGTCTGATCATTTTTTTGTGTCTGCATGTCAATCAGCCAGACTGATGGATTCTGAAACAGAACTAACCATCTTCTTGATTTCCTCCTAATCAAGATACTTACTTTCGCATCTCATCTCACCCCATTTAGTCTAATCAACCTGCCCTCCTGTGTATGTGAGCCTCTTACCATTGTCTCTGAATCAGTGTTTATAACCAAAAATGTGTATGTTTTAAGTGCCCCCTCCAACATATCTCTGAAATTGTAAAGGACATTATGCAAAGAAACAAAGAGAGCAACATGCATGGTGTTGCTTTGAAAGTATAGAATTATTTTAAATTAAATAATTTATTAATAACGATATTACTGGGGTAGCTACCTGACACACTTCTCACATGTTGGATTCTCATGCCAACCTGGAGAGAAGACACTGTTACTCTAATACACATTTTGCAAATGAGGAACGTGAGAGGAGTAGATTCTAAATAATGTAGACTAAGGTCATTTTTGTAAGGTCATTTTAAAAGCCAAATAGATCTACTCATTATATTTTGATTTTTAAGTATTTGAAGTATTTATTTTGACAGAAAAATCCTCTCGGACTAGAAATTGGTAACTGTTAATACTGTAAGAAGATAAGGTAGTAGTTATCCTGCAGCTGATCAAATTTGAAAGTGGAGGCCCAAGCATGGTATGTTTTTATCTGCTTTCTGAAAATAAAACCCAGGCTGCTTTTACCCTTAGGAAGCCTGCAGTCCCCGTGGCCTGCCATCCCTTTCCCAGGAGACTTTTCCAGCAGAGTAAAGAAGCTCCAGCAAATTCTAACTGCTCTCATACACTCAAAAAGGACTGTTTTTCACAGGTTTAGCCTGACCTCTGTCCCACCAGTAAGAAAATCAGACTAAATTTATGCCGAACAAATTTTTAATAACTTTGATGAGAAATATTTTTACCAACAGCAGGCTGGTCTCTATCTAACCTTTGGCACATTTCCTCATTAATAAATATCAGCATACAACCAAGAAAACTAATTTTGTAAACAATTTAGTAATTTTTCCCTGTTGAAAATTCTAATCTATTTGGAAAATGATTCCATGGTTATAATCTTAAAACAGCTAAGAATGCTACGTTTGTGGATGTTAATAGATATTTACTTGTTTTTGTTTCGTGTTTATGGTCCTTGAGCATCATCTGTTTGCCCCAATATTGCAGAACAATGAGCTAATTCAACATTGTCCAATTAGAAGTGTTACTATACAAAAATTGCTGGTTCAGATGTGGGCTAACTTAAAAGATATTGAGTAACCACCATGTGGCAAGCTCAGTTCTGCGTGCTTTTCCATACTTTATCTAGGCCTTTGTTTTTGTTTTCCAACAACTCAAAGCTCCAGGTGGCGGGCCATTTCTGTAGAGCAAAACTCAATGCAATCTAAATTTATAATAAAACTTACGTATAAATAAAGTTTCTGAATATTGCCATAGAATTTTTCATAATGGGATTTTAACTGCTATTTAAAATATTTAGCATGAACTATTCTTATATCAGCATGAACACTGGACAATGGTTATAATTCTTACTCAGGCTCCAGGGTTCAGGCTGGTTTAGAGAAACCAATAACTCTGCTCTGCTGTGACAAACTTTGTTCAAAATCCAGGAAAAATTCTCTGTGTCACTTGACCTGTGTCTTCAAAACAAGGGCAAATGAATCCAAGCACCATAATGGTTTAAGAATTGTGCTATTGTTGATATAGACGTCAGAAACAAATTGGAATATGGAGGAGGATTTGAGTGGTAGAAACATTTAGGAAAGAGGAAAGACAAACCAGTTAACTTGTCAACTCTTTCCTCACGGAAAGCGTGAAGGAAATGAATTCTTCCATGAATAACTAATGTTTCCAAGTAGTGCCAATTGCCCATCATTTTGTTCCAAATGGAGTTTGCAGAGATATTAAAAAATTAGGATAGTATATGAAACCCTTGCATATGGCAGTTAGAAAATTTTTGCAATATTAAACAATTCATATTACTACTTAAGTCATATAAATGTTAGTCTAGAGGAACATACATGAATATAATACTGACTCTTTATTTTTCAGACTAGATACTGAATGCCTCCCAATGATGAACCTTCCCATTTCTCCACATCCTTGTCAACAATTATTATTTTGAGTCTTTTTAATTTTAGCCATTTTGGTAATGCTGTAGTTTCACCGGTAAAGGGAAAGTTATGAAAGCAGTAATTTTCCCTTAAATCCAGATGCATTCTTTGTGCCATACATGGCAGCCAATAGTTTGAATTTGTTACTAGGCAAAATAGTTATGATGATAGCTACAACTCTGACATTCATCAGAGCAGTTCAGAGATAACACATAATATTTTATGAATCTGCTCAAAGATGAAAAATCTTGAGTAAATGTAAATCAAATTTGACATTACAACAACTTTTGGGCATATGATAGAAAGGTCAACTAAATCCTGGTAAAGGAATTAGAGTTAATTTAGACACAGAACAAGATGACCTAATAAGAATTAAGTGAAACAACAGAAGATATTCAAGGAACAAATTGTGGTTTTTCACACAAAACAAAATTAATTTTGAATTTGTAATATCCAGAGCTATTTAATATGAACTATACACTATTGATAGTGTAAGCAAAATCTATAAAAACAAAATCCAAACAGGTCTAAATTTGGCAATTTCTCTTTTAAAAAAAACATGGGGGCGCCTGGGTGGCTCAGTTGGTTAAGCGACTGCCTTCGGCTCAGGTCATGATCCCAGGGTCCTGGGATCGAGTCCCAAATCGGGCTCCCGGCTCAGCAGGAAGCCTGCTTCTCCCTCTCCCACTCCCCCTGCTTGTGTTCCTGCTCTCACTGTCTCTGTCTCTGTCAAATAAATAAATAAAATCTTTAAAAAAAAAAAAATTAAAAAAAATAAAATAAAAAAACATGGGTTTTTTTCATTTAGAGAAAGTGTTTTTTTAATCAAAAGAAATTTTGTAAGAAATATGCAAAAGTCATAGGTAGTTAAATATAAGAACAGTATTATGAGAATATATTAAAACAATAAAACAAAAAATAGCTTGCATGACCATGAAAGAGAATATTTACAAAGTATCTTGAAACTAATTTTTATGAAGGATATATTTCTGGTATTATGGATCAAAGCATACACTTTAACTGAAAAGAGATTTTAACAATTTGAGCAACACAGAATAAGTTGCCAGATCCAACTCCCGATTCAGATTAAAAGCCATGGTTCAAGTGGAAACAAACCATAGGCTATTGAGGATTATTTCTCAAAAAGAAAAAACTGGAGTGGGTCAAATCTTATTCTCTCTCTCTCTGTTCATCAAAAATGTCAGTTGAAGATCATAAAGAGATGCTTAGACCCTGGGATTGAGAGGTGATAAGGAAGGATCTTGTATAGAGAAGGAATAAGAATAAGGTAGTGAGAGAAGAGGAGGGAACAGACTCACAGAGATAAATAGAAATGAGAGACCAGGCAAGCTCATAGTAGAAAGAGGATGGGGAACCTAGAGATCTGAAGACTCTCCAGCTATCTGTTCCAAGTGAACTTCTTCCATGAGAATTCTACGAGATTTTCCTATAAAGAAACCTTGGTCCTATAATACTCGGTTCCATAGTACTTACCACCTTGTGATTATTAGTTTCCATTTCTGTCTCTCCAGCAAACAGCTCTAGGGGAGTAGAATCTGAATCTGATTTCCATTTCCACCCTCAATGCCTAACACATACTGAATGCTCCAAAACTGTGTAAAAAATTAATAAAAACTGATCTCATTTAAAAATCAAACCCCAAGTCCTCCCACCCTTTAAACTTTGCCAATCAAAGCAGAATAACATCACAAGTTGAGACATGCAGAGGGGAAATAGAGAGGGAGTTGGGAGAAGGGGGGAGGAATTGAACAGAAGGAAAAGAATTTTAACAGTCCTAGCTGAAGGCGTGCTTCTCAGACTTTATATGCATCAGAATCACTTGGAAGGCTTGTGAAAATTCTGATTACTGGGCCACATCCCCAAGTTTCTGAATCAGTAGATCAGAGATAGGGCCAAGAATGTTCATTTCCCACGAGTTCCCAGATACTGCTCATACTTCTGGCCAAGGACCTTATGTAGAAAACCACAGGCTTAATTAAGGGAATGGGAGGTGGGGGAAAGATTGAGGAAGAAATAGAGGACAATAGGAGAATTATAATTGGCTTCATAGATTAAGAGGCATTAAGGTATAATTCTCTGTCAGAAAAACTGATTAGAGGCTGTAATTGGTATCTTGGAATTGATTGGTAAAGTTTAATTGGTATTACTGTTTTAAGCAAGTAGACTTAAGATGACCATATGTCTAGGTTTGTCTGGGAGAGTCTTGATTTTCTTCTATAGCCCAGCATAATAATTAATAGCACTCCCTTTCTCTCTTAGGAGTGCCCCAATTGGGACAATAAATTATATGGTCACCTTGCTTACTTATAAGAATGAAATACAAAATGTGTGCAAGCTGTGAGGGGTGTTGCTTCTTAGTCTATCTGGGCAAGAGAATGAATGAGCTGGTGAAAAGGAGAAACAAAGATCTTTATCTGTTTAATGCCCTTTCTAAAAGATCTTTGAAAAATACTAAGTAGCAGACACTGTCCAAAACAGAGAGACAGCACTCTGAAAACCAGGCAAAGAAAAAAATAAGTGCCAGACCTGGAATCAGGATGATTAATGGCTAGGTTTTTCTTAGCCCAGAAGAAAGGTATGCCTTTTGATGGCTAGGCTTTTTCAGGACACACTTAAAGGGAGGAAAAAATATTAATCCCCAGATATCCTGACTCAGGATGGCTGAGAGAGAATCCAGGAAGGAATTTGTTTTTTCCACAAACATCTCAGGAAATTTGGATGCATGTCATCCATTGAACATACTTTAAAAAATATTTTTATAACGTGGGCTAGGTCTAATGTGTTATTCTTTCCAATAGCAAAGACATTTTAAAATCTTAACCCAAAGAGGGGTCCTTGGGTGGCTCAGTCAGTTAAGCATCTGACTCTTGGTTTTGGCTCAGATTATGATCTCAGGGTTGTGAGATAGAGCCCCAAGTCCGATGAGTTTCTTGCTCCCTTTTCCTCTTCCCCCACTGGCGCTCTCTCTCCTCTCTCTCTCTAAAGCAAATAAATAAAATCTTTAACAAATAAAAATAAAAAATAAAAACTTAGCCCAAAGGAATAAATTTATAATAGAAGAAATCTAGAAATGAGATGAGTGTACAGATTCTTCTCTTCATCACCTCGATAATCTCAATCCCATTCTTCATTACTAAAACAGGAGATCAGTCTGGAAGGAAGAAAGTCATCACAGGGACAGACCTTGGAATTAGAGCATTTTAACAGCTTCATCCTCTTCATGAAATTAGAAGTAAGTTGCCTAGTACTATCAACAAATCATGGTGGAAGAATTACTTCCATAAAACTCCCTCAAGTCCAAGGACATCAGGCTTTGTCAGTGGGGGTGGGGAAATCCCCCAGAGTTGTCACTGGAGATATGATAGCACCTTATAATCTGAAGGCACCTTGACTGGCATAACTTGAAATTACCTTTATTCAGTCGAATTAACATAATCTTTAACAAAGTTTTCTGACTTGATTTCTCTTCTCTCAGTAATATAACATTTGCATGACTCAATTTCAGCATCTTAAGAAGGTCTGCATAAATATGCATCTTCCATTGAATTTATGATATAGCCATGCAGAGCATATCCTTGACATCATGTCACCTTCTTGGTCACACATTGACATTATAATGTTATTTACTATAAAATTGCATTGACAGCATCTTAGGAGTATTGTGACAGCATTTTAGTCACTATCAAAGTGAATAATGAAAGCACATTCTGACAATATTCACTGGAAGGAAAAAACCCACTACCGAATTGGCTTCAACATAATCATTATGGTATCTACATACATACATACATACATATATACATACACACATAAAGATGGAAAACAATTTAACTATTGAATGCTAATTAGCAGTTTATTGTGGATGAGGAAATGAACTTTACTGGGAAGGTCTTCCTCAAAAAATTTAGAAAGGAAATACATCTATCCCAGGAAGCAGGACAGAATCCAGAACCTCCTGCTTTTATATTCAAGTACAAGGCAATATTATTACCCCCCCTTCATAGGTTTTGCCAAATAATTGTACTTAAAATGATAATCCATATTGTAATAGGTATTCTGTAAGTGTGCATTTAAAAATACACGTTTCAGTATAGAGTTAAGCAGCATAGACTACCTCAAAAATAAAGTCATTTTGTTTTAATTATAGAGTAGGTCAACAATCTGTTTAATCCCAGTGATTCATTTTGAACACATTTTTCAGGTTTAAATTGCCAGTATTCCCTCTTAGACTTATTTATCTGTTGCCTTCACACCACATGCTGCTAAGTATTTTTTGCAGCAGAGAGGAAGAAGAAAAGGCAAAATAGTAATAGCATTTATGGAGAGCCAGCTATGTCCTAACCAAGTGCAAAATCTCATTTATTCATAACAAGAATCTCATGGGGAAATGCAATTATTATTCACAAGCTATAGCTGAGGGAACTGGGCCTTTGAGAGAAGAAACTTTTCTTTTTTTAGTGAGTAAAACGATCGATAGTTTATTAAGTGAAGATACAGAAAAAGCTCTCATATGTGCTTCTAAAGGCACATGGCCAGTAAATAGTGCAGCTGGGATTTGAAAAATGCTGGCTTCAGTGCCCCTACTATCATTCCTCTTTGAATGATAGTGAAAGGGGGAAAAGTGAGGCCAGAAGCATATGTATGGTAGGGAGTGGTTGAGCACAACCACAAATGCTTCCAGCCTGTGGGCAATGTTGCCATGTTCTTTTCCAGTGAGAAGCTGGTGGAAGGGAAATGTCTCTCATCCACAACAATGCTGGGGATTTACCAGACCATTTTTGAAAGGGATTGCTTAGGGTCATCACCTGAGAAATGTATTCAGAACAGACCATCAGAGCAAGGGAGTCCAGGGTTCCTACCAGAAGCTGAGTGAATGGTCTGATAGCCAGGAAAATGTGGACAGCTGGACAGGACTCCCTCTAAATAAATATCAAAGACAGCAGCAGCAGCTGGGCCTCACAGGTTGGATCAGAATCAGTAAATTATGCATATCTATTTAATGCTCAATTATGGGCAGCCATATTACCCTAAGGGCTTAGGTGAGATGTGGTTTTAGTACCAGATTCTTCTTTTCTTACTGTTAGCTAAAATATTTGTCAGGACCTTCTGTCCACAATATAAGCCTGTCAAGTACCATCCAGGTTAATTTCTGAACATCAGTGACTTCTTTCCTAAGAATGTCATTTGCTGAGCCATCAAGGGACGTGTGAACAAGCATTTGACCTGAACTTATTTAGGACAGCAATTATGTAAACTTCTTTCTTGTTCACTTATTCAACACTAGGATGCAAATTAACTTCTTTGAAAGTTTCAACCCACTCAATATTGTTAAGATGGTTGATATGAGCCTGTAATATACTGTCAGCTTTCTCCATGAACCCTGCAAGGCACTCACAGCAAAGATTGGGAGAAGCTTGAGAAGTCTCTCTCATAGGGAGAAACTGGATGGGGAAGAGCACCAATGTGGAAGGGGCATTAAACTCCATCAGGACCCTTTTCCTCTGTCTCCTCTGTGGGGAGATTTGCTTTTAGAACAACTAGTGAAAACAGACTACAGCTGGAGAACAGAATCGGAGAAATCTATCCGTGGTTGAGAAGCAGAGAAGTACTTGAGTTACCAAGAGGGCCAACTTATGGAGTTAAAAAATATGGTATCTGAATAAGATCTTTAAAAATTAGTTGGGCAAAAATTTAAGAAGAAATGAGATGTTTGCATAATCTCAAAGTATCATGATATTTAAATGGATTATCCATTTTTTAATGGCTTTACCATATCCAAAATAGTTTTCTAACCTCTCAATCATTATATATTCTATGAAATCTCCTTTTATATCACTGTATCACTCTCTCCAAAAATCTGATTTTCTGCTGATTTATAAGTTCTTGGTACTTATATTAACTCATCTCATTATTTCTTAGGTACCTTAGAGTCCTCTTCAAATTCTAACATTTTTGACAGCTCTTTTGAGACATAATAATTGACATACAATTAGTTTCTGATTTTGAAATATTTCAAATTTAGATATTTTAAATTTAGAGAAGAGCTCTAAGAATAGTAGAGAATACCCCTATATCCTTCACCTAGAATTTCCTAATGTTAGCATTGTGCAGTGATCAAAATTAAGAAATTAAAATTGGTATAATACTATTTACTAAATTGGAGACTTTATTTGGGTTTCACCAGTTTTCCCCAAAGTGTCCTTTTTCTGTTTCAGAATCCTGTCCAGGATCCTGCATAGCCTTTAATTGTCATAGTTCTCCTCCAATCTGTAATAGTTCCTGAGACTTTCCTTATCTTTCATGACTTTGACACATTTTAAAAGCAATTGCAGGTATTTTGTAGAAAGTTCCTAAATTTTTAGTTTGTATGATTTATCTTTATAATTAGAATGAGGTTATGGATTTTTGAAATGAATATCATAGAGGTGATATGCCCTTCCCAGTGCACAATTTCAGGGTGTACATGATGTAAATATGTATTATTACTGGTGATGTTAAACTTGGTCATTTGGTTAAAGTGATGTCTGCCATGTTTCTTCATTATAAAGTTATTTTTGTCCCCCTTGATAAACAATATTTAGTGGAGATACTTGGAGACTATGCAAACACCTCATTTCTTAAATTTTTGCCTGATTTTTAAAGATCTTATTCAGATACCATATCTTTCAACTCCATAAGTTGGCCCTCTTGGTAACTCAAGTACTTCCCTGCTTCTCAACCACGGATAGATTTCTGCGGTTCTATTCTCCAGCTGCAGTCTGTTTTCACTAGTTGTTCTAAAAGCAAATCTCCCCACAGAGGAGACAGAGGAAAAGGGTCCTGATGGAGTTTAATGCCCCTTCCACATTGGTGCTCTTCCCCATCCAGTTTTTCCCTATGAGAGAGACTTCTCAAGCTTCTCCCAATCTTTGCTGTGAGGGCCTTGCAGGGTTCATGGAGAAAAAACCTGCACTAGGATGCAGATTTCATTTCTCCTGCAATTTGTTCTCTAGTTCTAATATTTCTTCTCATTATTTTTAGGCTCACTCATATTCATAGTGTATTTAAGTGTCTGATTGTGCACATTTAAGACTGAAGAAACAGAAACGTTTATTGCAAGCTCTATCTATGGAGAAAGGCTTGTGGATGGCAGGCCCTATTTCAGCATGAGTTTATGGGGCACCAGGTCATAGGTATTCTATGCTGATGGAATCCTATGTAGACAAAATGAAAAGAGTTTTGTCCCTAGCATTTACTAGAGGGAGGGTTGGGAAGATGACTGGTCTTCATTTGGACTTTAATCTCTCGGTTTTCCACCTCCACTGTATCACCTTTCCCGAAATCAGGGAGCTCAGATTCTACCAGGCAGGTCAGGCCCCTGTTAATCAACATACCTCTGAACATATTCTAGGCTGTGACTTTCTCATACTGTTTCGTTTGTCTGCACTCTTCAATCACTTTTTTACTTCAGAAATGTATTTAAATCTATTATCTGCTGATTGCTTACATGTATGTTTTTGTAGGTTTGTATGTCTTCTAAAATATCCTTTATCATTTTTATGACTTCTTAGAAAAAGAAAGTATTAAATTTGAGCAATCAATTGGACATCTTGAACCAAAGCTAAAAGTTTCATTACTGACTTAATAAAAGACTGATATCTTCAAGGATGAATTCTAATCATAAATATAGTGATTGGTGGTTGTTACTCATCAAATCATAGATTTTACAAGTTCTTAACTCTTTTTTTTTCCTTTTTGGCGTTAATGTAAATGGAGTCATCCAGAAACAGATATATAATATGAAGGACTTTAAACTATGAAACAAAGCAGAATGTTTCCTTTGGAAATGTTATGTTGCAAATGCTTTTCTCCTTTCATAAGTTTGCATAAGTAGGCAGTGGGATTGGGCGCCTGGGTGGCTCAGATGGTTAAGCGTCTGCCTTCGGCTCAGGTCATGATCCCAGGGTCCTGGGATCGAGTCCCACATCGGGCTCCCTGCTCCTTGGTAGCCTGCTTCTCTCTCTCTCTCTCTGTCTCTCATGAATAAATAAATAAAATCTTTAAAAAAAAAAAAGTAGGCAGTGGGATAGAGTGAAATGAACAATGGTCTTGGAGTCAGTAGACCTACATTCTAATATCTACCTCAGTCAAATCTCAGCCTTCACATATTCGGTAGTTTGCCATGATAATTACTAAGGTCCTTTTCCATTCTAAAATTTATTGTTCTAAGCCTTTGATCCCCTTATTTTGTTGTCTTCAGTGAGGTTCTGAATCCTTGAAGCCATTAATTCATCTTCATTTGTCAAAGTTGTTTTTTATTTTTTTATTTTTCATCACCTAACTTACACAGCAAACACAATTTTAACTATCTAAGCATTGTGCATGCCTTCCTATACTGCACAGTATAACCGTAATGCCTCCCACTTCCATGGTCCTTTTCTAAGAAAATTTTCCCTATACATAAAAATTTAAGGCAGGATGAGGGAGCAACTTCAAGTAGTTCGTTACCTACAGGAAGCCACATTCTGTACTACAGCATCCTGCCACTGAGGAAATGGACCAGGAAATAGCAACTGACCAAAGGAAAGCAAACTTACAGGTTGGCCAGCACTGAAGTGCTAACCAAATGTGCATGATGGTAATTAGATAACTTATCAAATTTCTCCTTTAGGAATCTAAACATGTGCTATAGAAAGAGTTGAAGAGTTGGTAGCAAGAGCAGGAGCTGAAAATATGCTCATGAGTGGAGGTCATGAAGGATCAGGGGTCAGAGTGGGCCACAAGTAAGAATATGGTTATAATCATATTAAAAGTAAGTTGAAACTGAGATCTATAAAAGATGTTCATAATAGTGAAGAAAGTGATTAGAGCAGAAGGAGAAACAAAGAAGAGTGTATATCTCTGCAGCAGGGGATGGAAGATCTACTGATAAGGGTTAAAGCTTAACTGGATTTGCATAGATTCTAAACTACTTTCCTGTCTCTATGATCTCTGACCTGTTTCTGGATTCCCATTAGACTACACTGTCCTCATTCTCATGTGCAACAAACTGTCATCTTACTATTAAAGGTAACCTGAGTGAATCTCTGTTTCTAGCCACCAAAATAACATAGCACATTTTCCCAAGTAGATCATAGGTTCCTCATGTATGGGACAGTGTCTTCTTTGTACATACCGCATCATGTCGGGTATAAACATCAGGGCTTCTTGTCGTGGTCTGTTGAGGATTCTAGAGACTGGAAGAAATTTGATACTCCAATTTAGGCACTAGAGAAGCAGTGCACATACCTGCATTCTTTTATACTACTATCAAGTATCAAAACATTTACTCTTGATATACACGCTACAAGAGTAATTGGAGTTTACTTAAAGTACAAAATGTGACAGGCCATAACTTGTACTGGTTATCACAAAACCACCATACTCTGAGACATTCTAAAACATTCCTACGGTGAATCAACAGGAATCTATAAATCTAGTTAAGATGCTTGGATTTGTCCTCACTCAGACGACAGTAATGCAAGACAGGTTGCTGCCTGAGGTCCTTATGCCTTTGATTCATAACAATTTTTGTTAGGTTATATCTGCTAAGAATGAATAGTCTGAAAGTTTCTTACACAGAAGTAATGAAAAAATAGGAAAGGAGATGTTCAGACTAGGAAAGGAACAGAAATGAAAAATAGAAAAAGAACTTGTGGTATAATCTTGTGATGTTAAAATGTTTATAATAAAAAATACCTTGTATGACATTTTATGATGTTTGGCTTAAACATAAAAGTTTTATCTTTAATATTACTTCAAAACATATTACTAGTGCCAGTGAAGGGTTATCTATAAACCCTAGTCTACTTTACTTTAATAGATGAATATTTTACATATGAAAACGGTTTTATTATTAATCACATTAACGTAATCATAAGTTTTGCTTGTTTTCTCAATATTCCACATATGTAATAAGAAAGTTACATAGATTCTACATAGTTCTAAAACTTCAAAAAGTCCTAATGAATATCACATTTTGTTAATATTTTCATTTAGAATTCAGGACTGAATTTTCATTTCCAATGAGATGAGTGAAGATTTTTTTACAATCCACAATAAATAGACCCCATCTGTCTCTTCAATAAGGTCGTGTAGTATATAAGCCATCGTTACTTCCACTATTATTAAGAAGATAAAACTAGAGTGCTTTAATATAGGTTTATAAAGTTGAATTAATATAAATTGTCAGTTGTCCCCAAAATTTATTTTGATAGCAATAGTTTGACTATAATATGATTTACTCTCTAAGAAAATGGCCTTTTCCTTAGACCTTGATATTGAGAACAATTCACTGTGAATGAAGACACTCCCCGAGAGAAAAGTGGGAATGACATTGACTGAACTGCTACATGGCACACATTTGATAGGCTTTTTCACAACCTCTACGGGGAATTTCAAAATTAATATTGTGGCCTTGTTCCTTAGAAAAAAAGATTGAGAGTCGTACTTAATATATTTAAGTTTGGATGTTATATTTTGGTACCACTTGAGGTGAGTAATTTAGAGATAAATCTATGCTGTCCACAAGGCCTAGCCACAAAAAAGTGTCAATTCAGAATATTTCTAAGTTTAGTCAGCATAAACAAGATTAAAGACCAAAGGGTAAGGGATAATGTAGGAGCCTGGTCAAAAATTGAGACTATAACTTTTTTAACACCCTTCCTATTTAGATGAAATTCTGAGATCCTAACAAGCTAAACTATTCAGTGTTATAATGCTTAGCTCTAGGGAGGTAGCAAGCCCAGCAAAGTCATGATCTCAAGATGGGTTAATAATATCCCAGTTGCTTCTATCTTGAAGACAGCAGACCATGAGGCTATCCTGCTTTTAATTAAGGTGAGAAACTGTGTTGGAACAAAGGATTAGTGCAAGTCGTTCTCTCCCCATAGCACCAATAAATCTCCCTCGTACTTTTTAAAATCAATCCATGTAAATGAGATAGAGTTGATTAAAATAAGATCTTTCCTAGAACTCTTAAATCTTGAACCAAATTTCAGGGACCACATAGAATAACAACTTCTGAAATATCACTCACAACCATCCCATATGGTGGGTCCACTGATAAAAAGACTGAAATAACTTTCTGAGCAGGACACTCTCAGTAAATGGCAAGAAAGAGGCTATGGAGCCTTGGCAACGAATTCCAAAGTTCCTGTTCTAACCCTCTGCTAAGCTTCCGCACCACAGTCAGCTATAAATATGGTGAGACTGTGTAGACGGAACAAATTTCTACCTCTCTTGCAATTCCATTGAGTTCTTTTTTTTTTTTAAGATTTTATTTATCTATCTGAGAGAGTGTACGTGCCTGTGAGAGAGAGCATGAGCAGGGGAAGGGGCAGAGGGAGAAGCAGACTGCCCACTGAGCAGGGAGACCGATGCAGGGCTCAATATGAGGCGAAGGCAGATGCCTAACTGACTGAGCCACCCAGGTGCCCCAATTCCACTAAGTTCTTTTGGGGATGCTCTTCTTGACTTTAAAGTATTGGTCTTGGTCTGGATGCCCTGCTATGTTTTACACACATGCATACATGTTTGTATAGATGTATGTGTTATCTATATATGTATGTATTCCAAATATGTGCCATTCATTGAGGCTATTCAGTATGGATAAATTCTCCAGAGGAGCAACTTTTCATATTCCACTCTTTCTTCTGAAGTCCCTGTGAGTCTTGAACCTGAGGAGAAGAGGGGTCCTGTGCATGAGCTAGCTAGAGAAAAAGCTAGAATAAGGATAATAAGATAATAAACACTTCTGTTTTCAAATAAATATCCTCTGTAAGTAACTTCAGAGCATACAGATACTTCATATATTGCATAAAATGAGAAGGGTAAACCTTTTATAATTAATCATTCATCACCATATGAAAAAATAAATTCTGTAAGTATGCATCTTAGGTTGTACATTCCAATATTGTATCCCAAATGCTCTTCCAGAGGAAAGGAAGAGAAATGAAGCATTAAGCAATGAGAAAAGAAAACTGAAGGACGAGACGTTGGGTATATTAGTGATAACCAAAAATATATCCATCTCCTAGAAGTCATGGATACTAGATACTAGACTTTTATAGTAACTTTCCGTCTATATTTAGTAAATAATCTTGGTTTTAAATTTCAAACCCCATGTTTGTGCCAACAGAACTAACAAGTCCCACCAAGATTAAAAGGAGAAATTACTTCTCCCTCAAGACCACTTTTAACTTGGCTACAGGAACATGGTAATATTATAGACAAGCTACTAAAAGATATATTTAAAGAAATCTATTTACTCTAACAATATTGCCTTTGAGTAAGTAGAAAATTCACAAACTTTGAAATCCTCAAGAATGAAAATTCAGGAAAAGTCACTTCTATTGACATTAGAAGATCAGAAGTCATTATAGAAGAAATGACTGGCTAAAGCTACCACCTGCCATTCTGCTTTCAGAATTTAAACAAAGACATAAAATAAATAACATCATCAACTCTGCACACAATAGAATAATTGTATTATTTAACTCTAAACTTAGAAGCAGAGTTAAGTATTTAAGTAAAATGCTGAAGAATGTAAGGAACCTGAGTCTCATTCTTTCCCTGCGCAAAGAACAGAGAATGGATCAGGAGCCTCAGAATACTCAGCAGAGGCTGCGCAGAGGGAACGGGAAAGGTATGTAAACACATCCTCTTGCCCTCTGACCTATGAAGAAAAACTTTCCTTAGCTATTCTACAAAGTCCAGACTGTGGCACTTTAATATTAATTTAGACGTTAAGTTGGGACTCTGGTAAGGGTCTAACCTTTATTAACTTCCTATTACGAACTAAGGCCAATGCACAGCCCTGAGCAATCAGAGATGACTGCTGCCTTACAGGACCAGGTAACCTGGTAGGGAGACAGTCACCAGGGAAAAATAATGTCAAAGTAATTCAGAAGATATTATAGCAGTGATAATTACTGGTAATTATATAAATAATATTAAAATGTGATCATTGTAATTGTAACATTTATTACATACTTATAATGTTCAGGGCACTACACTAAAGTAATTTATAAGTATTACCTCACTGAATCCCATATAAGATAAGAACTACTACTATTATGAATATCCCATTTTACTGATGAGGGATGGGAGGCCTTGAGAGGTTCAGGTTACCCAGATAGTAAAGGGCAGATTGTAAGATCAAACCTGGCCTGAGCCAGGACTATCAATCATACTGTTGTCCTGCCAACCAAAGAGAAGTTCAGAGTCCTGCTCAGAAGCCTAGAGCGGGAGCGTGTAGCCTCACTAGCATTCTGAGAAGATGTTATAGGAAATGGGAACAGATGGCAGGAGTGTGGAGGTATGAAATAGTCCCAGGGGTGTCACATGACCACAGCATGAAGTGAATGAGGCTGGAGGCCCCAGTGGGTCAGGGAGAGGGGGTTGTTTGGATGTTTGACCTCCTTCTTGTGGGCTACCAAGGGCCTTTAAAGGATTTCTAACAGGGGAATAAATATCGGGTTTGCATTAAGAGAGATCTGCTCAGGAGCTGTGCATCAGAGCATGGAGAAGGCTTTGAAGGGAGTCAGACTGGGGAGAGGGGGTGAGTGAGAGCCCAGTGGGCAGCAACAGAGGACAGTGTTGTTAACTCATGTTCGCAACCCAACACATGATGAGTGTGGAGGACGTATTATAGGCTGTTACACTTCTCCCCCAAATAACTCAGCCCTTAATAAATTACCCACTAATCATGTATTTCCTCCCTCTGACCTCAGTTGACAATAACCTAAATCCAGCATAGAGATTAAGATGTTCTTCCAAATAAGCAAAATATATTAGATTTGTCTTCTATTGTATTTCCAGAGGAAGGAGAAAAGAAGAAAATCCACATGGTCAGTGCCCTGATCTGCTATCTCAATGCTAGTTCCCGCCTCCTCTACAGAAACAAAGCTCAGAAGCGTCCAGGGACGCTGGATGAATGACTAACCACATGAAAGTGAGTTGGAAACTTAGAGTGCTAGATAAATACAAATGAATACATAAAATTCTGCATATTAAATATTTATATTTACTAGCTCTGTTTGATTGCTCAAGTTGTGGCTTAAAAGATTAGCAGAAAAACGAAAAACTAATGTCTTTAATCAGTCTGTGAATGCCATAACAGAAACCTTGGAATTAAAAACACAAAAATGCTGCACCAAGAGAGGATCCCTTTATTGTTGAAACTCCAAACCTGCTTAGACATTAATAGCATCTCAAGACTCTATTAAAGTTAAAATAAAACTTGTGAAGAAAAGCCATCTTTTATACATGTATTTGTTTCATTTATGACAGTCAACTTTCCATTAGCAATAGAAGAATGCATACTCAAGAGTGAATTCTTTCTAAATAGTTTTGTTTTCAAAAATAAAAGTAATGATAATTTTTTTTCATTTGTTTATGTGACTGAATAAAAATCATTTGAAGTTATTATTATAAATATAATTCTACCCAACCATAGATGGGGTTTGCATAACTTTAAAAATATTTTTAATAGAAAAAGCTAACTACCACAATTATTTCATTTCAGATAAATGGATATTTTAATGTACATCTTTCTTGTTTATCTTAAATTATTATTCCTATTTCCTATATATAACTCCTTCTACTGAGGTTCTTTAATATTTAATTCACCGGATAATAGCCATGCTAGATAAAATATCTACTAGCTTAATGTTTCCACATGGTTAACAATATAGATTATGTCTCAAGGTTAACATCAAAGCATCCATACATTGGAAACTGCCAGGATATTTTGTTTCTGACTGGGTTTTTCATCCTCTGTTTAAAATGTTACTCCATGCTGTGTGTATAACATACTCACAAGCTCCAAATCAGGGCCAGGGATGGCCCCACTGAATATTTGCCAATAAATAGACTGAGTCTGATATCAGTGTAAAGCCTTCCTGTCTTCTTTTTGTGTGTTTATTATTAATTACATAAATACAACCTGTCGAATTCTGGAAGCAACAGTAGGGAAACAGTAAGAATCAAGGATCTGAAGTGTAAGGAAATCAAATCTACAGCTGTTTATCAAGCACCCACCATGTGCAGCATCCTGATAAGACCACAAAGTACATGGGAATTTGGGATGGGGGAAGACCAGATTTCAGAATCTAAAAACCACTAAGTAGGACATCAGAGGAAACCAGAATCAGAAACAAAGCAAGCAAATCCCCAGCAAACGCAGCAACTCAAAGTCAGGAGAAAGAACTGGGTTATTTACCAGGAAGAGGAGCAAGAAGGAAGTCAGGGAAAGTGATCAAATAACTGGGAAAATTCCTCAGGAACAAGGGTACCCAGAGTAACTGAAAATGTCAGGCAGATTGGAAGGTGAAAAAATGTCAGACACACTAACAAGGGCAATCAGTGCCCATGTGGAGGCAAATACTAAATCCAGCGGGCAGCACCTAAGGTAAGACATTCTGAGGGCTTAGGCTCTTGATTTCCTGCCCTAGCCTTTCCAGAAAGTTCTTGCATATAGTTTTCTTGGGTAAATGAGCACCAAATTTAAACTTTACCCATATTGGTACCTAAAAGGTGAAAAATAATAACTCAAAAGATAACTTATTGCATGTCATCTTAACTGAGTAATATAGAAAGCACAGTAAAACCAACCAATTTAGCAAAGCATGCTTACTAAAAAGGTGAAAAATATCCTAAAAATGAATTCAAAGTTTGCATAGCCAGTATAATTTTTTCTGCAGCCATCAAGAAAAGTTGTTTGTTGTTGTTACCTGTTTAAAAACCTTATCAGCAATGGTAAAGGAAAATTCGTTTCTTTTGCCCCTACTAGATGCCAGAAACTATTTAAGGTGTTTTACATATGTTATCCCACTTAAGAGCTTTTACATTAGAACTATGAGGAGATTGTGTCACTCCATTGAAGCTGGGTAAAGATGTTTTGCAACAGTTTATGGTGCAAGAAGACTCAAGGTCATAATTACGATAGACACTTATTTGGTGATAGACAACTCGTACTTATTATCCATTTCAGTCATAGCTTCTTCTCTTGCTGTGTTTAACTGTGATACTCCCACGGCTTTGGCAAGATGATGCAAAACTAAGTAATATCATTAATCTCAATCCATGACCAGTTACTTCGACCTAAACTAATTTATTATGTACATATTCCTGACTATCTTACATTTAGCTAATAAGAAATGATAGCCTAAATACTCTGAAAACAAGAGTAAGGAGCTAGTTAACAAAGTACAGTTTGCAAGGCTTCATACCATAGAGAATATATAAACACAGAGAAATTTCACCCATCAGTTATCTGACCCAGATCACACAACCTATTTGTGAAATTAGAAGACTCTTCTCCTTAGCCACTTAAGTTTAGTAAGTTGACTACATTCTCCCTTTAATACATAAATTTCTTTCTATCACAAAAATAGCTCCTTAAGTTTTCTGCATACTTGAGAGAATGAACTTTGCCCAGGGACGAAAAAAGTGAACCAGAAACCAGGGTTTATTGACCTTATTTTTCAACTATACCGATCCTATGATATCGAGTTGAAAATAATTTCACTACTCTGCATTCTTATTTATTTAATTGTCAAATATGAACAGTACACCCACAGTTATGATGGGAGAAAAATTCGTACTTATGTTTTTACCAAATGTTGTGTTTTTTTTGCTGTAGACAGATTCTGTATAAATTGTTCCTCAAGTAAGGGGGCAAGAAAACAGTTATAGAAGCCATGTAATTAAAGAAAGATGCTCCCAAGAAATGGACCTCCATAAAATTCAAAAGCATCTCTTTATATGTCTCATGTAGTCCCAGAAATAGCTCATCTCTACATCCCAAGTTCCCCGTGTTAATATCAGAAGTCCATTTTATTCCTGTTGTCCATAATGTAAATTTCCTTCTTTCCTTCAATTACACAGATCATAAAGTATAGATGGACATCTCAGAACACTCCCTTTAGGATTAATGCTTGGGAAACCCCTTATTCTTTCTTAGGTTGCCAAATAGGCATTGTTGTCTGAGTAGAGTCTGAGGATAAGTTCAAGGTTCACTGACTGGAGTCGCTTTGGTTTTAAGGGAAATGTCAATACTAATCTTAGGTGGTGCTTTCTCTTGACTTTTTGTCTGGAAAAATACTTTGATGGACATCTTTCAGCATGAAAGATAACTGCTGTATTTATACCTCCACTATTGTCCAGGGTGTGATTTGGAAAGAGAGGATAGAACAAAGAAAAACATAAAGGTTCTGCATAACTAACAGGGAAAAATGTGAGGTTTTGGGGAATAGCCCAAGAGAAAGGAGATAGTGGGGGGAAAAAAAACTAGGTCCAGCAATATGGTAGGAGGAGAGGAACATCCACAGAGACATGGCAAGTGAGAAAGACCAAGTGTTAATAATGGCAGGAAGTTTCTAGGGACACTGATAAGTAATTAATTGTTAAGTTTTTTTCTAGGTTCTCTGCAATCACCACAATGTCAATAAAAGACTGCCAGGTGTGACAGTCATGGGATGATTCTGTGGAAAAGTGAAAGAAGAGGGATGGTATCTAGCACAAGATGAAGCCATACAGGGAAGAAGGAGAGCAGTGGTGTGTGCTGGGAGTGACAGCTAAGTCACTGATTGACAAAGATGAAGGGTTACCTCTACATCCCTTTAAGCAGGAATCACCAAAGATAAGATTGATGATAAGGGCACCAGTGGACTTCCCCAGGTAAGCACTACGGATGTCAGTATATTCTCTTTGAATTTTAAGATAAGGTGGCCTGACGACAGTAGAGGACAGGGAGATAAGAGGAGAACCCAATGTGATACCTTTGAGTCCTGGCTTATGGTTCATTTCTCCAGCAGCCATGACTATTAGCAAATATCCACATGGAATCAAGAAAACATTTTGGTAGAACACTTTATTATAGCCACATTTATTGGGATGAACAAATCATGTTCATGAGCTGTTTAATTAAAGAGAATCACTTTGGATATTAACATACTTTTACTGCATTTCCTTTTTTGCCAGATTATTATCCTCCAAAAAATTTTTCAGGTCATTATGTAAATGATGGCTATACTAGTGAATCCTAAGTATAATTACAATCATAAAATCATTTGTTTCATTTAATAAATTTGGAATATATGATAATTAAAAGATGGAAGTAAAGTTTATATTTCCCTGTCAATATTAAAGAGCCACCAAGAAATTAGTCATAAAATATGTAGAGTAATTTTTTATTTCTTAAACAATATCATATATAATAGCTGTCTTTGCAAATGCAAACAACTCACTAGAAGGGGTAGTCAAAGCTGATTGCTTAATATACTGACTTTACTGGGTTTTTAGTGTTCCTCCAAAACTGTCTACCTGGATCCTCAGAAAATCACCTTACTTAGAAATAGGGACTTAGTACATGTAGTTAGTTAAGGTGAGATCACACTGGAAGGGGGTTGGCTCCAATCCAATGACTGGTGTCCGTATAAGATGAAGGAAGAGGGAAATGCAGACACACAGAGACCCACAGAAGAATGCCATTTGAAGATAGAAGCAGAGATTGAGGTGATATATCGACAAGACAAAGAACAGCAAGAATTGCCAGCAGCAACCAAAAGCTAAGAGAGAGGCATGGAACAGATTGTCTGTCAGGGCCTCAGAAGGAACCAACCCTGCCAACACCTTGATTTTGGACTTCAAGCCTCCAGAACTGTGAGAGAATGAATTTCTGTTGTTTTAAGCCACCCAGTTTATGGTACTTTGTTACCAGAGACCTAGAAAACTAATACACTGACCATGAACCATTTCCATCTGATAATAAATAAGGACATTTAATAAGGACGTATTTTAAGCTCATTTGAGTAACTGTGTGAATTTGAAATGAACTAACCTTCCTTTATTTAAATCAATTTTGAAACTCAGTTTTTCCAGTCATTCAAACCAGTGTTCTGTCAATTATTCATGTTAGTAAAGCTCTATTAATATTTTTAGTATTGAGACATTTTTTTTTTCCTGGTGAAATAATCCCTGTCATTTTAACTCTTGCCTCTTGACTTGTAGATGAACTCCTAGGTAGCAGTGATCTAGAAAACAAGAAAGCAGGAAACTATTACCTACTTATCTCTCTAGGCTGTTCATTTCTGGTTTAGTCATCATGAAAGTTACCCCTCAGCTCCCTTCTTCAGTAACCAAAAGAGTCTCTTGGAATAATAGTGTATATACCTGGTGTTTGGGCTGTCCACCTGTCACATCTAACTAGATGGCACGGAAGCAGACAAGTTGTTTCCTGATGGTGTCCAGTCACTTGCTTTCCTTGTGAAGTTGACTGAATTTAAAAAGTGTTGCTCAGGAGTGCTTTTTCAGTCAACTCTTTAAGAAAGCAAAGGGGAAAGATGGTTCATTGACTTTTGGTCTTTTTATGCTCCTCCTGGGGCCATCAAGATAAAAAGGCAATCACAAAATTCCTGAATCCTAAAAAAATATTATTATTACCAGTGTTATCTAGCTGTACTGTCTACCTTCCTCACATCATAGAAAATAATCATATTCCTACAGCACACTGGAGTAACCAGAAAATGCCCAACTGTCCTCGTCACAGCATGGTAGTGTACAATGATGGGTGGGAAGCTTTGGTCAGGCCATTCTATTAAAAGTATTAAGGAAACACATTGTTTTGTGTGTGTGTGTGCATTTACTGTAAGATTATTTAAATCTTTCGAAGAAAATAAAGAAAATTCTCTCCTTCCTTAAATTCAGCATTTGCTTATTTAAAGCATCATCTGAATATCTATTAATAACATATATCACATATGAATATCTTGATATAATTTTTTACCCCTTTTTTTCTCTTTTTAACTTACTGCATACCATCAACATTTGGAGGAAAAAATGCACACACACACATATTCTAAAAGACTGTAATGCATAAAATCTTTTTTTTCCCCCACATTTGATGCAGTATGAAGTGGCAAATCCATTATGGGATTACAAATCTTACATAATAGTAATAGAGACTCTAAAATCAATCTTATATAAAAATAATAAATCTTGACAATAATGTAGTCAACATAAGAATGACCCAACATAGTTATAAAATGTTCTTTCCAAGCATCTGTACTAAAAGCTAGGTGATTTAATTTATTCTGCTTTTATTATAAGCAAATTTCCTTTCATCTTTATATTACCTCTAGGAAATGGGAGAAATTAACCTTCCTTCAACAAGTTTTTATCCCCACAGAAGTTAACCAATTTACTAATTCACATAATTCATTTATTTCTTCTAACTATATTGACTGGTTCTTGTTTTGTCTTTATGACACCATTTTAAGGAGCTAGCAATTGAGGGGAAGAAAGAGGAGGAACTGAGTATGAAAGAGAGATTGAATTTAAGAATAAAATTAAACATGAAATTCCTGATATTCTAAAATATTTATAACCAATTATATATTTTAAGAAAAATATATTCATAACAATCTACTTCTAAATTCTTCTTATACATATACATTTAAATGACTGTATACATGAAGAATATATCATAAAGAAAAACAAATATATTCATGAAGAATATATTGATAAGAATTCTTTATAGCAAAAAACATGCCCTTAAAGGAGCTTGGGAAGATGGCGGAGTAGGAGGACCCCGAGCTCACCCTGTCCCATGTTTTCATCTAGATATAATCCACATCCAAGTCAACAAGAAACATGCCCTTATGCCTACCAGTCTTTCCCTCTCTCTGGCTTTTGGTCTGTAGCTCCAGTAGAAACAAAAGGAACATTATGTAGCAAATTGGAAGAGAAATGAATTGATCATTACTTAAAAAGCTGTTAAAGACAAAATCAAAACTATTTGACTAAAACTAATATAGTTAAAAGAAACAAGGTCATTTTAGTGAAATTGCTTTTGGCTAATTGACCTACAGCCCATTTCTATGTAAGCTTGGCTCTTCAAAAATGATGTTAGCCAACATTTTAATAGAAGTGGCTGAAGCCAGGTTATGCTTCATTTACATAGGTAACAGTCCTCTCATCTGCTCCCCATTACAGTGTATTTTGATATAATCCTCACTGGGGATCAGTTTATTTTCTTCATCTTTCTCTTTCTGCCCAATTTTATTTTATCACTCAGATACTCTCTGCTCATTGAGCATAGAGAGACTTACGGGGAGCATCACAATGAATAGTCCTCTATTCAAACAGCCTGATATCTCCAGAATCCCCAGGAAAATTATATTACACTCATTCTACTTTCTTTGAAGGGTATTGGCCCCACCCATTAGGCATATAGATATTTATTTATAGAATTAAAATTTGTTTTGGGTTTTTAGAAGTTCCTCATAATCATTTTCTATTCTCAGTTTGCTGAAATTTTGCTTTTAAGTAGCCCATTTGGTTGTTCAGAAAAATCTGCTGATTTGTCATTGCACACAACTTCCATTATAGTTATTTGAACATTTAGATGTATCCATTCTCATTCCCTCATCTCTGCCATTCTGATAGATATAATAACCCTAATAGGTATTCTTGTGGGGTCCCCTCCCCAAAGTGGATCCTTATAAGCTTGAGTAAACTGTATCAGTGATTATGTATTTTGGGGGTTCTCCAACTGATTTTATAATAATCAGCTGTTTTTCTCTAAGTTTCCAGGAGTTGTATTTCAAAAGCATATTTCATGATTATATTAATGATTACCTTTAAAAAAAGTATCACAATTTTGTTAATGACATCTCACTTTCAAATCAAGGTGATAACATTATAAAACATAATTTTTACAGTAGCAGAAAAAGGTAGCAACATCTCTAATACTTTAAAAATGAATTCTATATTTGTACCTAACATAAATGACATCAGTAGAATATTAATTTAACTAAATAAATAAATAACTTATCTTGAAATATTTCTAATATTCTAGTAAATAAAATTTCAAAGTCCAGTTTGATGTATGGCAGTTCTACCATCAGCATCACAGTGTTTGTAGGGTTTTTACTACAAAGTGTTTGCAAAATTTGAAATATCACCAGGGCAGAATGAGTAGCTTCTTCATCAAATCAGAATAGTCAGAGCAGCTGTTTGTTAAAAAGCATTTCAAAATCCTTTTGTTCAGAGCCTCTTTCTCAGAATTTTTCAAACTGGACCAGCATCTATGCACTTCATTTTTAATAGATAGACGTGCCAGTATTTTAAATTTTAATATAATTTTAAAATTTAAGGTTCAAATAAAATAATACAATGTTCTTATACATATTTATAACTCCTACATATAGAAGGACATTGGGTTTCTTTTTAATACTCAACTCCCATTCCCTTTCCCTTGATCTGATTTGCTGCCAGCTCATTTTAGAATATATATACAACTAGAATAATACCAGAATTGAAAACAAGGAGACAACTACTAGACATAGTTAATTTAAATATCTCTATATTGAATTCTTGGATCTGGGGTATGAAGACTTGTTTTCAACAGTGGAACTATTACTGAATCACCATTTTTCCTTTATGCCCTAAAAATACTGGGCTTATCAATATGGGAGGGTGACATTTCCCTGTCCACAGAAACAGAAAGAAACAATGACAAGATCATGGTTTGAGAGGTTTACTGAAGACAGATCTGAATCTAGAGTTAGACTCTGGCCAGTCTACCCCCAAATAAATATTCTTTAACATTATATTCAGTCTTTGTTAATGGGAGCAGTTTTAGTTAATGGAGTGCTAGTTCTAGTTGATCAGCAGAAAAGGAAAAATAAAGGGAGCTGGGAAGTTGGAGCCAGTGTGTAAAAATGCCTCTTAAAAGAAACTGGGCATTTAAGGAGAGCAGAGGAAAGACAAGTCTTCAGCAAGGCATTTGGTGAAGTCTTTCCTGACATCATCACACACATGCCAAAAAAAAAAAAAAAGGCACCAACATAAGTTAGCTATAGGTATAACCAAGTGGACAAATACATAGGTAATTGTTCATACCCAAAGGCTACTGAATAATGTGTTATGTGTCATTCTAGAGTTTTTTTAGTTAATGCCACATGGCTGTCTTCAAGGCTTTTCTTATTCAACATTTTAATCCCTGATATGAATAAAGATACAAATTTTATCACTTTACTCACACAGCCAAGTTGTTGTAAATGCATTGGATAATAGAATCAAAATTTCATAAAGACCTTACAATGTTAAAATAATATACTATATATTTCACGATGAAAATTTTAAAAATGCAGGGTCCTACACTTAGATAAATGATAATTACAATAATTCAAGGTGGAGACTATGGTTTAGTGACAGACCTTATGGAAAAGAGTGAAGGTGTTCATTAAGTATACTTCTCTAATATGTATTTTTGTTTGGTTGGTTCACTGTTTTATTTGCCTAGAAGAGACTCCAGTGTATAGTAGGCATTCAATAAATATCATTTGAATGAATGAGTCAAGTGTAAATTGTAACTACAGAAAGCCATTAAAACCTTAGATTGCTTTAATAGAGATGGACAGGCAATAGAACAGGAGAAGATACAGTCCTGTTTGCGCTCTATAGCCAGACCACAGCCATAGTAGGATTATGTCCTTTTCTGAACAACATACTTTAAAGTTGGATATATAAAGCCAGACTATTCAGAGGGAAGTTGCCAGGATAATGATGATACTCAAAACCCAGCAGAAATTCCAGAAATAAGAGGTGAGTCGTCGGGCGCCTGGGTGGCTCAGTTGGTTAAGAGGTGAGTCGTCAGGGTCACTGTCTTTAAATGTACAAAAAGCTGTTTATATAGAAGAGGGGTAGATTCATTCTGGATGGTGTCAGTGTGGAGGACTAAAACAAGTGATAAGAAGAAAGAGTTCAGCTCAGTATAAAGGAAGGATCTTCTAGAAGTAAGACCTATCCGAAGATGCCAAAGATGCCTTAAGAAGTAAGGAGGTCCCGCATTTTGAAGTATGCAAGAATAGGATGGACAGCCAGTAGTCAAAATGTTAGAAGAAGAATAAGAACAGCATAAATTATTGGACTTCAAACCTTTAAGATACCTCCAGTCCTTATTCTTTTAATGATTTCTAAATAACATTATATCAAAGGTAAAAAAACTGTTCTTACAACTCACAAAAACCATGAAAAGATAAAACAGAAAATATAACAAATCCATTTGTTAATAAGTTATATATATTTCAAAAATATGAGCCTGGTGTTTTTATCAGAGGAAATTTGATGAGCTAGAATATAGTGATATAAATATATTTGATTTTCAGCTGTTGTTTTCTAGAAGCAAAGTTATACACTTATAACTAAGTGGACAAGAATAAAAATAATTTTATTCTAATGCTTTCACAGTTAACCTATGATAATAATAAATGGTAATAAAAATGATAAAATTATAAAATATTAATGAGAGAAGGGAACTTAACAGTTAAGATATAAGCTAAGCCAATTCTTTATAAAAGTTCCCCAAAGCATCAGTCTAGACTCTGATTAAACACTGACAGTGTGGAGAAATTCATTACCTCAATCCATTTTGAGGTCTGGCCTAATAGTTAGAAATTATCTTATGTAAAGTCGTATGTTCCCTTGTCAGAATTTTACCTATTCATCCTGCTTCCGTCCTTCAGAACTTCATAAAATTAGTCCATACCTCTCTATACGTGAGCAGCCTGCAAATAATCAAAAACAGTTAACAGGTCCCTATTTCTTTCCTTCACCAAGCAAAATATCTTCAGTTCTTTCATGTCTGTCCCCAGTGACCCAAAACCATGCTCACTGCCTAGCCATGTACACTACTTGTTTTTTTAAAGATTTGTTTATTTATTTTTGAGAAAGAGAGAGAGAGAGAAAATGAGCAGAAGGAGAGAGACTCTCAAGCGGACTCCACTCTGAGCATGGAGCCCAGTACCGGACTCGATCTCAGGACTCTGAGATCATGACCCTGAGCGGAAACCAAGAGTTGGATGCTTAACCAGCTAAGCTACCCAGGTTCCCCTACACTATTCAATTTGATTAAAGGAAGGCCTTTAATTAAAGGAGGTCCTTCAATCAAACTGAGGAGTTCACATGGCCAGGCAATGAGCACAGAACACAGTGGTCTGGTGACATCTGCCCATCATGGAGTTGAGAAGCTATATCCCCGCCTTCACCATGGGTACTCAACTCCTCTTATTTTCAACTAGGATTAAAATACATTTCACTCCTCAGTATAAATCACTACCTTACCTACCAGTGATACTGATCAGGCCAAGGAGTTGTGTAAGTAGTACCATGAGATCCCTACATATTATTTTCAGCCATGTGTGGGGTATAACTCAATCAGTCAATAATGTGTAGGAGGCAAATATTACCCCATTCATGGATATAAAACATGAAACCCAGAGGCTGAATGATTCAGTCAAGGTCACATAGCCAAGAAGAAACAGAAATAAGTCAAGAATTCTCTGCATCTAGTGAGCACGCTGCACTTTTCACTGCACCGTGCAACCTTCCTCTATATCTCCTATAATCTCCATCTATAGAATAATTTATAACAAAATTATTCACATATTAACATAGAATTAGATTACAAAATAATTTAAACATATAACTCTACTGTTTTTAATCCTCCCGTGAACATTTTAAAGGTATCTGAACAAAAATTTTCAGCTTATTTGGTACTTCCAAACAGCAAGATTTTCTTACAATATTTTTAAAAAGAGGCTACCTTTAATTCAAACTGGCAGGTAATTTTTCTTAAGGGTCTAGAATGATGAAAGTAGCATTTTATGCTAAGGCTCTTGGACCGTAAACAAAATAAGAATTATGTGTTTGAACCAAAAATTATGAACTATGGATTCAGAATTTATTAGCACAGACCTAAAAGCCATTTAAGAGATTGAAAATGATGCAGTTTTTACTAGCTTTTCAGTTTCTTTCCAGGAGGGAATTGACAATTCCATTAGAGCCATAAACCTATGTCTACAGAGAAGGTTCAGGTAGGATCCTACCTAACAAAGTGTACCAGATGCCTAGGAAGAAAAAGGAAGCCTGAACTAGAAAACCAGAAGAACCTGGTGTGTGAAATTTACACACCACCCAATGATCCTAGAAAATCTATTTCTCATCAGCCCAGAGACATGTAGATGCATTTACAATGATTTTTTTTAACTGCTGTGGTATATTCAGGGATGATGTCACAAAGTTCATTTGACAGAGAACCACAGTCTCCCCGAATTCACTGAGATTTCTGTTCCCAGTCCTGGTGCAGCTTTGGGGAAAATTAGGTGAAAGCCTACTGTTTCCACCTACTCAATTTCTCTCAAGAGCGGGGGCACCCTAGTCAGTTGTGTCAGGGTGACTATATGGCTTAACAAAAGATGCTTATTTGTAACACATTCGGCTATAATGACCGCCTCCCACCTGCCCAGACCATTATACTCTCTGAGGTCATCTGAAGGTCAGGCATTTTACCTCGTCATATTTTACCATATTATCTTACCTCTTGCTCTCAGGCACTTCCTTTGTCTCTGACCTTGATTCACACTCCACAACCGAGAAAAGTTTTCTCCTATAAAACATTCATCAAGTTGTGGAAGAAAATTTTTCCTTATAGTTTTGTTCTCTCAAAAACAACTGAACGAAGCATCTTCTCCCAGGAGGATTTAATCACCTTTCCTCTAAAGATGCCTAGCTTGTGACAGCCACAAACCTCCAATGTACTGTGGTATAGTATAAAATCATGGAAAGAGCACTGAACTTAAGATCAGAATACGTGACCTTGAATGCAGTCTCTGTTATTCAGCTTGGTAACGTTATTTTATATCTCTGAGTCTGGGTTTTATTCACTGTTGGGTACAAAAACAATACCTGTTTCCAAGCTATTGTGATAAAAAAAATTAGACAAATCATCTAAAAAATAAGCAGGTATCTAAAATGTGTGAATTTTCTAGCTAGAGATATAAGTTTTCCAACTAAGGCTATTGACTTTTTAAGTCCTCAGAGCTCCAACTGCATTGTAAATGTTCATCAAACAAAAATTATTATCCAGGGAAGTAAAAACCAATATGGTAACAGAAGGTGGTAAAATCTCTACCGAGCAAATTAAACGTATGCTACTGACTGCATTTTACATATTGAAAACATTATTAGAAAAA
The DNA here is from genome assembly GCF_054177405.1 of Leptonychotes weddellii. NCBI lineage: Eukaryota > Metazoa > Chordata > Mammalia > Carnivora > Phocidae > Leptonychotes > Leptonychotes weddellii. The sequence goes on from NC_138380.1 coordinate 28,562,464, forward strand.
ATCACAGGGGTATTATTACCTCCCAGACTTTTTTTTTTTTTAAGCCAGGAAGATTTATTTTCAAAAGTCTATATTTTATATTCCATCAGTCAGAAATAAAAGTTCGAAACCTATAGTAATTAAAGACTTAAGTGCAGAGTTATACCTTTAGGTCACAGAGAACTGAAATTTGATTAAAAAAATACTTTTTTAGCTCTTGCTCCCTCCCCTATGCCCCATCATTTTCTTACTAATAACTCTTATCATACTTAGGTCTTGTTGCCTATATGGCACGAAATCGGGTTTAATTTTCTATGATTAATTGGCTATACATTTTAAATATAGAATGCTCTTGATATCAAGAGATGTTTGCTTTATCTTCCTTAAAAGAGAGAAGGTTTCCTGCAATTATGCCTCTAAGGAATACTGGTGGAAAAAGAGTTGGGTGACTGATTTATTTGCTCTAAATTAAGAAATCTCCAGCTGCAACAAAATGCTCAATACTTAGGAGGAATGTAGCTACAGGGTTGTTATCATTGAATATATATATATTTATTTTTGTTTTCTATTACATCATAAAGAAAAAAAGTTTTTTTTTTCATGGAAAAATCGAGATTGGGCATTTCTGCATCCTCTTCTATCAATCCTCAGAGAAGTCATGGTTCTTAATGTTTAATGGGACAAAGAAGGGCATTAAAGACCTTTATCTGTAAAATCTAAATAATGGAAGATTTATTTAGAAATTTTTTAGGGCACTCATGTGTTTATAAAATGAATATACTGGCAATAGAAGGGGACATTTTCTCATTATTAATATCAACTTTTTTTCTCCTGAGGAATGAATGATAAAGCTACTGCCAATTTCCAGGTCTTTAAAAAAGCCCACAGCAAGCTGGATGCTTTACTTGAGTTCAAATTAAAAAGAGGCCATCTAAAGTTTCCAAATGGAAACACTTTGATTTTGGCAAGGGGGGCCCGAAAGCCTGAAATCCTAAGGTAAAGTGGAATAATGATCACTGTGGGATGTGCATCTGACATAGACTTTGTTGTATCATTATCCTGATCTTCCCAGCCACTGGGCTATTCCTCGAAGGCCCCAGTATATTAAACACACAGAACAAAGCAAAATTACCATTAACTCACCTGAACTGGAATTTTCCTTCAAATTTGAAAATAATTGTTTGCTTTCCTCCCTAAAGAAATTTGGTTCTACGTTTATTTATTGCTATGGGTAGAATTGTATCACTTACCTATCAAATAGTACAGAGAGGGCTCTACAAGCTGCTCTTTGACTTTGACAGTTTCTCTCAATGTATATTCGCATTACTTTAACAGCGATGCATCATGAAAAAATTATTTTCCTTCTATTTCTCACAGCATATGTTATTTTATAATGAATCTTAAGTAGTCTACTTCTCACCCAACATGTATATGATTACATTCAGTTATTAGTTTTCTGTGCTTACCTCATGTGCTGTGCCTTGTTTTTAAATATTAATATGTATTTTTCTATTGAAAACTGGCAAAATATTCCCAGGGAAGCATGCAGTCACAGTTCTCTTGTACTTGAGAAAACTGAAATACTCACTATGATTTTAGTGAACTTTTCTTTCTTTTCTTTTTTAAGATTTTATTTATTTATTTGACAGAGAGAGGGAACACAAGCCGGGGGACGGGGAGAGGGAGAAGCAGGCTCTCCGCTGAGCAGGGAGACAAGGCAGGGCTCCATCCCAGGACTCTGGGATCATGACCTGAGCCGAAGGCAAGCACTTAATGACTGAGTCACCCAGGTGCCCCTTCAGTGAACTTTTCTTTGAGTTTGCATACTAATTTTATTATTTCTGTCCACATATTAACTTTTACATTATATTTTGTCCCTATTAAAGTCTTTATCAAGGGCATTAGTTTCAAACTATTTTCTGTCCCTATGTTTAAAAAGTTGATAAGTTGTGCTCCATATCTTTTCTAATGCTTCAAAGATAAATCCAACCCATTTAAAATCCCTCAGCATAAAATGAGTTATTTCTACCAGAGATAATGATTTTTGAAGCTAGAATTTTTTTCAATTTCCCAGGTCATCTCCTTCAGAGATGTGTCATATATATATAGCAGTCTTAGTCCCCATGTTACATCACCCTACAAAATTGGAATAATATAGCAAATCACAAGCATATGCAATTAGAAAATTTGTCAAATGTAAGACAAGATAGTTTCTTTTCTAAATATGTGGAGCTCAGCTCCAGAAAATCTATGTCTTCTTGAAGGATTTTTTAAAATAGCAGAAACCAATTTTGTTTGGTAATGTGGTGGGAGGAGAGGAAGGACAACCAAGAACAGAAAAATATTCACTTATGTGTAAATGGATTGACCAAGTTGTCCAAATATAGATAACTGCAGACAATAAATACTTCCTCTATATTTTCCTAAGGAGCACTTCCTGGAACATTTATACTTTTGAATTTCCCAAGATCTGGAAAAGAACTCTTGAAATTTTATTCTACTAATAGACATGGGGGAGGAAGAAAAGGGCTCAGTTAATGACATTTTGCACTCTTTCCTCTGGCCCAGCAAATAGTCAGGCAGTCCCTGGGCAGCAGGACAGGAGCTGCTGCTAGGCTGGCTTACCATACTCCCACAAATTTGGCTGGCAAGGGGATAATTAGTTCAAGTGGATTTAGATAGTTTATTGCTTATGACACAGCAGAAGCATGATCTTCATGTTTGTATTGGTTCCCTTCACTCCCACCAAGTCCACAGGGTGATGAAGAGGCAGGCCCAGGTAGCTGTTGCACACACAGCAAATCTGTGTCACAGTTGAGAAACGCTGTATTTACAAAGTGCCCAACCTGCCATCCTGGCTCCATCCAGCTCTGTGTATTTAAGGCCAACAACCTGTAGGCTCAGGTCTATCCAAGGCCTAAAATGATCCTGCCTGACTAGTCCAGCAATATTACATTGGTTAGGTTTAAAATTTATTTTCCTGCCTCAAGCCTGGTGTACCTAAGGGAAGCCTCAGAGCCATTTTATCAAAAGGTTAAAATGAGCTACTATATGTAAATTACCCAATTACAGTAAGTATCCTAGTATCCTCTTTAACTCCAAGAGGTTTTATTTCTGCCTTACTTATGACAGTTTGTCTTTACAAATTTGGTTGCCCTCCAGTTTCCCCTGTAAAGCAAAGCACAACAAATACAAACCTGGAAGCCTACATAAACCCCAGTCCATTTGGCTGATAAACTGGTGTCTTATCTCACTCCTATTAACTCCATAGTCTTATATCCCAATCCCCGCAAACTAGAATGCTATTATAACGCAGCTATCTTCCAAGTTCAGACCATCATCATATAGCTGACAATAACCACTACTTTTTCCTAAGATGCCTCTTCACCACCCTATAGCCTTGGACCAGTTCTACTGTGACACTGACACCAGCCAAGCCAGTAAACAGACTGCATCTCATGCTGGGATACAACTTTCTGATCATTCTTTAGAGGACTGTACCAGAAGATTAAAAAGCTTCCCCAAACCCAACTACATCCCGGCCCTACTCAACCTTTCTCTACTTCTTAAGTTATAGCTCATCTCAAGTGCTGACCTTTTACAAACTCTAAAGCAATGAGAAATAAGACAGATCCTAATTTTTTTATAGCTCCTACAAGTTCCTTTCATCCATTTACAGAAAGTTTTCCTTTCAGGAAACAGGTATAGAATTTCTGCTTCTTTTTTTTTTTTTT
>NC_138380.1:28566676-28729364 GCF_054177405.1 Leptonychotes weddellii
ACATTGAGGTCTTTCAACCATTTGGAGTCTATTTTTGTGTGTGGTGTAAGGAAATGGTCCAGTTTCCTTCTTCTGCATGTGGCTATCCAATTTTCCCAACACCATTTGTTGAAGAGACTGTCTTTTTTCCATTGGACATAGAATTTCTGCTTCTAGTATTACAAATTATTCTCCTATTGGATCAACCTTTCTGCAGATAATTATGAACACTGGCAGGAAAAAAATCTTTGAAGGCACTGGAGAATGAACACTCATAGATTTTGGAGGAGAGTCAACACATGGAAGAAGGGAACTGTGTCACAGGGTGAGTTTTCCATTTTTATGACTTTAGTCTGAGGACAGCCAACAATTGGCCCCTGACCAAAATCTTACATTTTCTGTGGGCTGAAGAGCCAAGAGACAGAGTTTGGGACAATCAAAACTGCTATAAAGTGAGTGAGGGTCCAAGAAAGGAGAAAGCCAGAGAGTGAACCCAAAGTTTGAGTAAATATTCTGCCAAAATCTCTTGTTGAATCCTAAACCATGTATGAACAATTGTGCTGAAAAATAAAGAAGTGAAAAAAAAAAAAACCCAAGTTAATAGTGTCTCATGTACCTGTATGAGAAAATCAAAGTCTAGCATACATGTAATGCAAATCCCAGAAAAAGAAGACAGAGAGGGGGACAGTGAAATATTTGAAAACATAATAGCTCAAAGCTCTCCAAATTTAGTTAAAGACATAAATTTATAGATTCAAAAGATTTAACAGTATTTAAATATGAAGAAAATTATGACTAGTCACATCACAAAGGCCTTAAACCAAAGATAAAGTGAAAATATTGAAAGCTTCCAGAAATAACACATTATATATAAGGAAACAATGATTAGAATTTTTACTGACTTCTCATTAGAAACTAGCAAGATGAGAATATAGTAGACCATCTTTAATGTGCAGAAACAAAAATACTGTCAATCAAGAATTTTAGATCCAGCAAAAATATCCCTTAAGAATTATGGGAAAATAAAACATTTTCAGATAAAATAAGACTAAAGAAATTTGTCACCAGAACTTTATTATAAGATATGCTAAAGTAAATTCTTGAGGCTGAAGAGAAATGATTCCAGAAGGAAAAATGGATGTTCAGAAAGTAATGAAGAGTATCAAAAATGATAAATATTTGAGTAACTATAAAATAGTATTTACCTGCATTTCTTAAAACACATATAACCAGTTTAGATAAAAATTATATATTATCTTGTGGATTCTATAATGAATATAGAGGTAAAACAATGACAAAATGATGGGAGTCCAGCAATCGACCTATAAAGTGGTAAATTTTCTCTACTCCATTTTATGTAAATAGATACAATATTAACTTTAAAGAAAAGGTACTAGTGTGGACAGGGAGGGAAGTTATTTTTAAAAAATTATTTGTTTCTTGAATTCTTTTATATAGCTAGGCCATTCTCTTATTTGGTTAACCAATGTGTCAGAGAATGAATGGCAGAGAAGAAAGGTCAGAAATAAAATAGTCTTTCTAAGAAATTTTCTAAGCTTTAGCAGTCACTATAAAGACTTTTGCTTTTACTCAGAGGAAGTCACAGGAGATCCAAGAGCAGAGGAGGAAGAAGATATGCCTTACCTTGCAAAAGATCTCTCTGGATGTTTTGTTGAGAATAAACTGAAGGCAAGACTGAAGGCAGGAAGTCTGATTGAGAGGGTATTATAATAATCCAGGTGATTGATGGTGGGAATTGGACCAGGGTGGCAGCAGTAGAGAGAGTAAAATGTAGTTGTATTCTGGATATATTTCAGGATGGTAACCTATTAGTGAAATGAGGAAGTCTAATTAGAGACCAGAGAGGTAGACAAGACAACACAAGTTTAGGCAGATAGGTATGGGATGCTCTAAGTGCCTTTAACCTTGACAGCTGAAACTGCTCAGGCATTTCCTCAAGGACACTGTCTAATAAAGAACTTCTTTAACCTTATCCTGCTGCCTGGCTATATGATGATTAAATGAATCACTATTACTTTATCTATTTGAAGACCTGTATCATAATTTCCCTTGAGAGGAGCCACACAGATAATTTTAAAGTCTATGCAAACTTCAGTTGGATTCAGCCGCATAAATGAACTGCGAGGGTATATGTATATACATGCTGGACTATGTTGTACTGACTATGGTAGAAATATGGTAGCAAGTCCAAGACATGCCTCAAATGGTAATGAGATGCCTCACAGAGAAAGCATCCTAGATCAGTGATCTGAAGATGTAATAATACATGCAGAGGTGGAAGGAAGGGAAAGTTTTCTAGGTGAACTCAACAAGGACACTAGAACCATGGCAGTTTCATGGGACACTTAATGCCCTTCTCTGACTTCCCGATCTTCTGTATATTGAGATGAGTGATTTTCAATGGGGTGGGAGTTGGAGGCTTTAGTGGGAACTCCTTCGAAGGTGAATGTTCCATAATTTGGAAGAAGCACATCTGCCAAAGATCCCAGCCATAATCTAAAACTCTGGGTTCAGATGATTTACAAGATGGTTCAATGAATGGAAATATAAAGTTAGAACTTTTAGTTTCTCAGGCCAAGAGGAAATGTTTAGCAGGAGTGGTACTATGCAATCCAGGGAAGGAAAACATAATCTGTATTTTTTTAAAGAAACTATCACATATGAGACACTCTGTTAGGTGCTTTACACTGTTAGTTCATTTAATCCCCCAAACAAGTCAAGAAGTAGGTATTGTCACCCTCATTTTACAGATGAGTAAATCGAGTCTCTGTAAGATCATGTCACTTGTCCAAGACCTGAAGCTTAGATTCAAACACAGGGCTGCCTGATGTTCTTTCAAAGTGCTAGTGTTTTTTCCACCAGTTCTTTTTTTTCCTAGCAGTCCCGGCCCCTTAATTCAAAGTATTTTTCTCCTGTTTTGCTTGAAAGTATTTATACACACTCACACACACACACACACACACACACACACACACTGATAGAGATATGTATCGATATAGATAGATAAAAATGAATTTGCTACTCATAAAAAAAGTTAAGTGATCTGTAACTTAAAGTACAGAAGATTTCATACCATTGCTTTCTTGTACCCTAACATCTAGTGGGACATATTTTACTATTATATCTTTTTTAAGATTTTATTTATCTATTTATCTATCTATTTATTTATTTATTTATTTAGAGCATGAGTGGGGGGAGGGACAGAGAGAAAAGAAAAGAATCCTAAGCAGACCTCGAGTGGAGCCCAACACAGGGCTCAATCCCATGACACCGAGACATATTTTATTATTTTAAATGATAATTGAAGTTTTCAAAACACTTATCCCCATAAGCATATAATGAATGTTTATTAAATGTCATTGTCTATCACCTCCTACTATTTTGTTTTTACAATATATTATTTGTCTTAAATGTCACTAATTATAACACTGATCCTTTAGGGGGAAATGTTCTCCTTTAGAAGTCGCTGCTTCAAATTGTGGTTTCTAGGAGGACAGCAATGTTAAAAAAGCAGGGACTGAACATAGTTTCATTTCAGAAAACATCTGGAAAAGGAATGTGATAAGCAGTATTAAATTTCTCCAAGACAGTTCCTTCTGCAAGCAATGTAAGTTTCTTTCTTCTATGTGCACAGCTTCTGCTATCCTTGAAGTATATATCTTTGTCCTTAGGAGAGCACTCAGAAATGGGACTGCCATCTTTGGAAACACCCACAGCCACAAGCTGCCATTTGTGCATATTTCTTTTTTACCACCTAGTTGTCCTTTCTTTCCACCTCCTTCATAAATGCCTTCTCATTCACGTCCTCTCTATAGATGCTTTTATGCTTGTTTCCCAAAGCCTTTAACATCACTTGCCCTTATAAGCTCCAGCTGATTTATGATTTAATTCTTCTCAAATTTCCATTCCAGTCTCTGTTCTCCATTAATATGTTCAGCCTTAAGACAACCAGGAAATCATGTGTCCCTCCTTCTCACATATTTTGTGAATAATGGCATTTTGGTTGATCACTTCTGTGACCTGGCTTCTTACATCTAAAGCTCTCCAAATGCCAGGGCTCATGCTCAGATGCTCTCATATTATAAATATGTGTGGAAGCCCTATAAATGCAATGACCTTTTTCTTCCTCTGTTAAATTTTTGCATTAAATATCTTACTCCTTTTTCATTTTTTCAAAGATCTGTATCTACCAAAATCTAGCCTTCCCATACTTAGTTAGGCATCCTTCCAGTTTTCATATTATTTTGCATTATTGTTATAGCCATATTATAATGCTCCTATTATTGTTTCATTTTAGAACAAAATGTAATCCTGGCTTAACAACATTACCATTCAATTTCTCTAACATTATCTTCCTTGTTTCAGGGCAAACCCTTTCTAATATAATTCAGGAATCAACTTTCTATATTCTGGATACAATGTGATGTTCAAATATTTTCTCCTAGTCTGTGGCTTGTCCTTTCATTCTCTTAACTTCTTTTCAGAGAAAATGCTTTTAATTTCAACATAGATGTGGATGTTTATATCAGCACTCTTCACAATTGCCTAAAATTGGAAATAACCCAAATATACTTCAGTGATTGAATGAATAAGCCAACAGTGGTACATCCATACAAAGCAGTTCTAGTCATCAATAAAAATGGATGAACTGTTGCTATACACAATAACTTGAATCTCTAGGGCATTTTGCTGAGTGAAAAAAGCAAGTCTCAAAATGTTACATACCAAATGATTCCATTAATGTGACATCCTGGAAAAATAAATATTGGAACAGAGAACAAATCAGTGGTTTTCATGGGTTAGGGGTAGGGGAGAGGTTCTGATTTAAGAAGTCAACAATAGAGAAGTATCTGACATGTTGCAATTGTGGTATAATCAGGTGACAAGTAGCTACAAAAATCTACACATGTGTTAAATCTCATAGAACTCTATGCCCCAAGCAGTGAATACTACTGTATGTATGTTTTTTTAAGAGTAAGATACCAAACGCTTGAAAGGAAACCAAGTTGGACCCTGTGCACTGGCATCCATCAGCCCCACCTCATAGTTTCCCCCATGGGATTGTAAAACCCGAGAAAGGAAGCACTGCCCTCTATGCTAGCTAAACAGTTTATGCTGACAATTGCGATTATGTTTAAATTAATCACCACAAGTCATTCCAATTGAAAAACAAATGCCTATAATCATTATCATAATAATATAATAATTATAATAAACAGATTGGAAACAATATATGACTGACTAATTTAGGATGGTATCCACATGAATCTTCCTTTTCTAAAGCCTTTGGCCTTCCACCTGCAGACTTACAGCTGTGTATCTTTACTAACTTTCCTTAGCCTGTTTCATCTGGAAATGTTATTGTTACTTTCCCATGTGCATATTCCAAAATTCAATAATCTTTATTTCTTACTTTCCATTAAATTGCAAACTCAGAGAATAAACAGGATCTTAAAATTCCTTTTGTATCTACCACTTTACCTAATTCAATGCTGGGCACACCAAAAGAGCTCAGTAAACATTTGTATTTAATTATTTATTGTATATTTCTTCTATCACCAGATGACCCAGTCCACTTCTGGACCTTGTTCCCAGCCTGGAACCTGCTTCTTTTCAAAATATAGATTGGATTTTTCTATAACATACTTAGATATTTACATATCAGATACATGTTGGAGTCCCTTTACTTTTTAATATGACATATTCTCCAAACTTGAACCAGGGTCCTTACTAACGCTGGTAGTATAATACTCTTATTATCATTAGCTAGCATTTATTGAACAATGATTCTGTGTCTGACACTGTGGTAAGCAACTTATAGTCATTATTACTTTCATCTTGTTTGCTGCCTTCTGTTGTCTTAGGAAGATGACAGTCATACTGGTGGACATTTGAGTTACTAATGGGAAGCACCTGAACAAAATAAGTTGCCATTGGTCCCATGTGCAACTTTCCAAGCATTGTAATTAGCTGGCATTGACTTTTGAGTAAAAGTCACTGGTCATGAAAAGGTAGATACAGATATAGATTAGAAGACTTGGCTCTTTTCTTAAGCTTTGTTTTTGTTTTTGCATTTCCCCATTATGTAAACTCAAATGCACATCTCAGATATCTCTCTTTTTTTAAAAGATTTCATTTATTTGAGACAGAAAGAGAGAGAGAACATGAGCAGGGAGAAGAGGGGGAGAGGGAGAGGAAGAGGGAGAAGCAGGCTCCCCACTGAGCAGGGAGCCCCTCTCTGGGCTCCACCCCAGGACCCTGGGTTCATGACATGAGCCAAAGGTAGACACTTAACCAAATGAACCACCCAGGCACCCCTCAGATATCTCTTTTAATGCTTTTGTTTATTCATTGTTTTCTTGTATGAGAGGAAGAGACAGCACATCAAATTAATGGAGTGGTGGTCAGTCCTCATTTATAAATAATGATTTTTGTGAAATGTTTATTGGAATATTAGGTGTCTAGCAATTGATGAACACCTAACAATAGGAATTATAAATTAGTAAATTTTGTATTGATCATTTAATTTCTAACCAATTTATTCACTTAACAAATGGTGGTGGTCATAATGAAGGGAAAATGAAACATTAAGATGGTTGTTCCTGAACTTGAAAATATCTTGGAAAAGTCAGGAATTAGACAAAAGCTTTATTTCACCTGAACTCCAAGGCATAGGAAAAGAATTACACCTAGGAACATGAAAGTCTGGAATTGATGCTGTCAAATATGGTAGGCACTAACAATATGTGACTACTTAAATTTAAATTAACTAAAATTAAACATAATTTAAAAATTCAGTTCCCACTCACACTAGCCACATGCTGAGTGCTCATTAACCACATAGTGGCTCCCTATTGGAAGATACAGATGTAGAACATTTCCATGATTGCAGAAAGTTCTGTTGGTACAACAGTAGATAGTGTACATGATAATGCATGAATGAAGAGCAGTTGTTCTTTGGAGCAAATCTGTGACTTAATTTATAAAGTAAGTTTAAAATTGTTCAGATTTAGAATTCTGTTAAGTAAATTTTGGTTAACTAAATAATAATTATACTAAAAATTGTACAGAAGTACTAAAACCAAAATTAACTTCTATACTCACTAAATATATATGGAGTACCTCATAACTAATATATTTTCAAGGAAAAATATTAAAAACTCCAAAGCTTCTATGACTCCTAAGAATTTTTACTGATGTCAAAAATGTAAATCTTTGTAATTATGTAAAAAAGCCCCTTTTCCTGTAAATAAGAATGCTTAAAAGTCACAAGATGAACTACACACTTTTATTTTGGTCAAAAATAATACTTGGCTACTTTAAAATTAACTTTAACTGTAAGTTAAATTCTTCTTCACTGACATAGTGAATTTTCCATGTCAAGAATTAAAATATGAATGTATATACATAAGCCCTTGCCAAAATCAGACATTTGCTATATTTGAATCTTGAGTAATGCAATATAATCTTGGATGTCTGATCATTCATTCAAATGGAGCTGAAATGTACCAATGCACTCTCTATAAAGAATGGCTTTGCCAAACAAATTGACTTCCCAAATTGATAAATGATCTCCAAAGTCATTTTTAGCACTAAAATTCTAAATCTAGTTCCACTTCTTAAAAAAAATAAATTGTATGGACTTTTAGAAAGCTTAATGCTTAAACCAAAGTAGATCCAAGTATTTACAAATGCAGTTCCATCCATCTGTTTATTAAAGCAAGGACATTGAGATTTCCACCTGGAATTATCTTAGCAATTAAATTACTGCATGTGCTTGAAATAAAAAATGTTCTTTTTTATATGATTCCTTAATTTACACATTTAACATCATTCTAAAAAATGAATCCTTCCAGCCATACCCCAAAATAATGAGTTTTTGCTATAGTAGTATTAAAAACAGGATAAATATTAAGGCAGCTAACCATAACTGGGAGTATTCAGAATATTATCTTAAATGGAAACTATAAAGTAATTTTGTCCAGATAGGGCAATCTGCAGAGTTCCCAGAAAACTGGTGGTTACTTTTCAGGTTTCAAACAACTTTCCCCCAAATTTGGGTGTTGACATAGCTATACTTTTCCAGTTGAGAATGATGATTAGAGCCAAAGAGAACAAAGTTTTAGGACATGGTTTTAAAAGTGAGTGCTGGATGTTAATATTACAAATGTTAGGAAAAATATTGAATGTGATTTCAATGTAAGAAAATGGTTGCTGATAACTTTATATAAATTTGTATATTTTCTCTATATTAAATTATTTCTCAAGTAGCATAATTTCAAAAAGGCTTATTGACTATGGTATTTATTTAATATCTATTACTTTTGTCAACTATGAGGAATTATCTTTACAACAAAAAGGTCTATCATTTGTTTTTGGTTCGTTCTTAGGATTTCCATCTTTCTGCTTACATTGCCCACCCATTCTTGCATGCTGTCTACTTTATCCATTAGGGTCCTTCACATATTCATCACAGTTTTTTTAAATTTCCAGTCTGATAATTCTAACATACCTTCCATGTTGTTCTGATGCTTATTCTGTCTATTCAAATTGTGTTGTTTGCCTTTTGGTATGCCTGGTAATTTTTTCTTTTTGTGTGTGTTTTTGTTTTTTGTTTGTTTTTTAGAGAGAGGGAGAGGAGGGCAAGGGGTGGAGAAAATCTTAAGTAGGCACCACACACAGCATAGAGCCTGACATGGGGCTGCATCTCAGAATGCTGAGATCATGACCTGAGCTGAAATCAAGTGTCAGATGCTTAACTGAGCCACCCAGATGCCACGATATGCCTGGTAATTTTTTCTTGATAGCTATGATGTGGTTTTGGAATATCGGTGAGGTGAGGTCTGGAGCGGACGACCAAGAAGGAATTCTTGAGACATCTTTGGTGCAAATAGGTGGTTTATTAAAGCACGGGGACAGGACCTGGGAACGGAAAGAGCTGCTGCAGCGGGGTTGTAAGGGGTGGCTGGTTATATACTATGGGGTTGGGGGAAGGTAAGGAAAAAGGGAGGTTTCAAAAGAACTTTCATATGCTAAAGAAGATTCATAGGACACAGGAAGCTTTGCCATTGTCAAGTTAAGGTTGTTTTTCTCTCTAGCAAGGTATCAACATGAAGATAGTTGGGAACTTCCTGGAGGAACATTACACTTTGCCCACTTCAAGTATCTGTCAATGGGCTGCAGATTATAAGAACATTTCATTGTATCTACATTTTTTCTGGCAGCTAGGCCATTGATAGAAATGCTTTGTTCTTGTAAATTGCTAAGACATTTGTAAAACTGAGGGAGACTCTTGTCCTGCAGGATTGTGATCTCCATAAGTGAACTATTTTTTTTCCCTTCAACCAGGAGTGCCTGGGTGCCCATGGGGGCAGTTGTGGGGTGTCAGCTTCTGCTTTGTCCTCAGCTTGCCTTCTGTTCCCTCATCAGCTAGACAGAATGTACCAGTAAAAGGTAGTGCTTAAATAGGACTTTAGTAATGTGGTGGTCATTTGTGGGGGGAGGGGAAGCATTCGCTAGTCCTATGATTAAATCTGTCTTCTCATGAGCTTTGCCCCTGGACTGTAGACTTCACAAATTAGTTTTTTTTCTTTCCACATTGGTGGGACAGGAGGCTAACGTGGGCTGGAGTTGGGTATTTCCCTTCCCCAGGTCAGTTAGGCTCTGATAATACCCCAGCTGGTTAGGCCTAGGTTAATTAGTTTACCCTGAGGGCAGGCCTTGTTAAGTAGAGCGAATGCTCTGTCTCATTTCAAAATGGTTCCTTTTCCCCTCCCTCTGCTAGAAGTATGAGGGGATTTTTTCCATTATTTACTGTGAGAATCTGGTTGAATTCCTGGAGGTAAATCTCACGATATTGTGGGGGTCCTATGACTTGGTCCCCCTGGAGTTTTGAACTCTGACTGGTCCACACGGAGCCTCCAGCAATTTGTCAATTACAGTCCTGGTCCTCTGCCCTCTCCCCACCGCCCCCCCCACCCCCCGCAGTGTTTGTTCCGGAGGCAGCTTCTGTTTGTGAATCTAGTAAGTCATGACTCCCTGAATTCGACTGTCTCTCTAATCTTGAGGAAGGAGGTTTGCCCTGTGGCCTCCCCTCTCTTAAGGACCCAAAAAGAGTTGATTTTTCAGTCTGTTCAGCATTTTACTTGTAGACTGTCAAGCTCCTTATGATGTAGTTTTGGAGTGTTGGTGGGGTCCGGAGCTGACAGCCAAGAAAGAATTCTTGAGGCGTCTTTGGTGCAAAAAGCTGATTTTATTAAAGCATGGGGACAGGACCCATGGGGAGAAAGAGTGGCATGACAAGTGTGAGGGGTGACTCATTATGTACTTGGGAATTGGGGGAGGTAAAGGAAAAGGGAGGTTTCCAAAAGAATTTTCATATGCAAAGAAGACTCCTGGTATACCAGAGGCCTTGCTATTGTCAAGCTAAAATTGTTTTCCCCTCCAGCAAGACATTAACATTAATATAGTCGGAAGTTTCCTGGAGGAATGTTCTACTATGCCTATCTCAAGTATTTGTCAATGGGTTGCAAGTTATAAGGAGATTTAATTTTACCTGCATTTCCTTCTGCCTTTGTTTTTAGGGCATCCAGGGGTGCTTGAGGAATGTCACACACATCCCACCTGGTTGGGGGGTGGCTTTGGGGGGTGTCAGACTGTGCTTTATCCTCAGCTTGCCTTCTGCTCCCTCATCACTTAGATGCCAGAACCTGGAAGCCAGAAATTTATTCTTGATACCTAAAAAAACTAGAAACTGCTCAGGTATCAATTAATAGGAAAATGGATAAGCAAAATGTGTCATATTCTAAAATGGGATACTATTCAACAAGAAAGGGAAAAAAGTCATAATGCATGCAATAGCATTGATGGATCATGTCATGAGCACACGACGAAGGCGCACACACGAGTTGTGTCTTTCCACAGTGTCAGCTTTATTCAATCATAAAGCAAAGTTAAATCACAATATAAAGCAGGGCTAGGATTCCAAACTCCATGACATTTCACCATGTGATTAAGCTTGGCTTCTTACACAGCACACGGAGCAGGACAGAAGACAAGCCACACAACAAACAAGACAACAGAAGGGTGCAGGAAGTTCATGAACCAAACGCGAAGTCAGGTTGGGGGCGCACAGCTGAGCTAAGGCCTCCGTCTGGTCCGGGTCAGCTCTCGGCACTGACTGCTTCTCATGTTCCAGCAGGGAAGGCTCTCGGTTCTGTTCGGACATCCATTAGGCAGCGCCTTTGGCGGCAGTTGCCTTTTTTAAGGGGTCAGACATAGAGGGGTCAGGTCTGAAGAGTCTGACTGTTTTCTTTTCAAATCCTTCCCTTTTTAAAGGGAAGGGATCGGTCTGGGGTCTCTGCAGCCCTCCTCTGGTTCCGCTCGTGATCAGTTCTGAGGGTTCAGCTGGCGTGGGAGCCGGTGATGTCTCCTGGCTGCAGGACCTTACCTGCTTGCGTCATTGCTTGACGCAGGCTCCTGCTGGACAGGAGAGACTCCATTTTGCTCTCTGCAGATCTCTAAACAGTATGCTGGGTGAAAACTTTACTGCAAAGAGTATGTACTGTATCACTCTATTTATATAAAGTTCTAGATTAAGCAAAATTAGTCTAGGATAGAAAAAAAATCAAAATAATTCTATTTATTTATTTGAGAGAGAGAGAGAGAGCACATGAGGGGGGGAGGGTCAGAGGGAGAAGCAGACTTGATCCCGGGACTCCAGGATCATGACCTGAGCTGAAGGCAGTCGCCCAACCAACTGAGCCACCCAGGTGCCCCGAAAAATCAAAATAATTCTGATGGAGGAAGGGGATTTGCTGGTAAGAGACATGAGGAATCTTTCTGAGTAATGTTCTCTATCTTGATAGGGGTTTGGGTTGCACAGATGTATGCATTTGTGGATGCTCACCCTGTGGTTTGCTTGAGATCTGAGCATTTCATTGTATATAAATGTTATTTTAAGATATAAATAAATACTAAACTCTAGTTAATATACATCCAGAAGTATTTGAGGGGAAGTGTACTGATGTCTGAGATTTACCTTAAAATGTACCAATTAAAAAATGGATTAATGGATAATAGTGATCTAGATAGATGGATATGTGATAATGTGAATATAAAACACAAGGATCCAGGTAGAAAGCATATATAAATTCATTCAAGTTTGCTGAACGTTTGAAGCTTTGTTTTGAAGTAAATAAGGGGAATTATAGAAATGTGATTAAACAAGCAGAGCTTTGGTCTTAAATTCAGAAAAGCAGGTTTAAATGCCAGCTCAGCTACTTCCCATCTGTGAACTCATGAACGAGTTCCTTGACCTTCCCTCAGCCATGGTTTTCTGTTCTGTGAAATGCAGATAATGACACTTAGACAACAGAGTTGTCTGGCCCTTAGCTTCAAATGCTTCATCATTCCTTGAAGTTCCTCATCGGTTACAATTCCAGGGATCACTGTGCTTTTGGAAAAGATTTTTTTTTCAGTGAGTTAGAATATTTGAACTTGGGGACCTCTCCAGGTCTCTTTTAACTAGGATTTCATGTTTGGACAAGTCAGTGATGATACAGTTTTTGAAGTAGTGTTGACGAGGCCCATAGCCAACGGCCAAGAAAGAATTCTTGAGATATCTTTGGTGCAAAATGGTGGTTTTATTAAAGCACGGGGACAAGACCTGTGGTCAGAAGGAGCTGCTGCTGCCCCTGGATTGTGAGGAGTAACTGATTATATCCTTTTCTGTTGGGGGAAGTAAAGGGAAGGGAAGTTTCAAAAGGAGTTTCATCTGCTAAAGAAGACTCATAGGCTACCACAGGCCTTGTCCTTGTCGGACTAAGATTGTTTTTTCCTCTAGCAAGTCATGAACATTAAGACAGTTGGGAGCTTCCTGGGGGAACTTTATACTCTGCCTGCCTCAAGTATTTGTCAAACGGCTGCAGGTGATAAGGACATTTAATTTTATTTACATTTCTTTCTGCCTTTGTTTCCCACATCAAGTGATTCCTAACTGAATTCTTAAAATTTTTTTTATGAAAGTCCTCTCTACATTTATTTTTCCTTATATATGTGCACAGTTTACTCATCGGGACATTATTAAACTTACTGCTATGTACCCCTTCCACTCACTAGTAAGATAACATGCCACACACTACTTTGAAATTTCATAGCAAAATTGTAGCAGTCCCCAAAAGAATATAGGAAGTATATTTCTTTAAAAAAAAAAGATTTTATTTATTTATTTATTTGAGAGAGAGAGAGAGAGTGTGCACAGAGGGAGGGGAAGGGTGAGAGGGAAGGTGGGAGGGAATCTCAAGCAGACTCCCTACTGAGCGCGGAACCTGAATGGAGCTCAATGGAGCTCAATGGATCATGACCTGAGCTGAAACCAAGAGTTGGACACCTAACTGACTGAGCCACCCAGGTGCCCCAGGAAGTATATTTTTTAATCTTTTACTTGATTTATAATTTTTTCCTCAAGATTATTTAAGTTATCATAGTGATAAGATATCAAAGAAATCACTGACACAGTGGAGGAAACTCAAGTTCTGAAAAATAAACCACTCTTAAACCTCCAAAACAAGAAAAGAACTTGTTTTTATATTTAAATATATTTATATTTATAAGCCAGCAAAAAACAATAAACAAAAAACAAAAACCATCATGTTCAAAATAGAGGGTTTCTTTTTTTTTTTTTTTTAATGATTTTGTTCATTCACTCTAAAAACTTAACACTCTGACACAGAAGTGATTACACAGAACTCCTTGAATGAGCTTACATGAGAAGTGATCACTTCATGCTTGGTCATAGTCATTGCCACCATCAGTTATAGCTCATTACACTGACTCCAAAAGGAAAGAGCCTGCCTTGAAACACCAACACAGCTGGGAAACACTGAAGATTTGGCATGAAAAAGCAGATTTAATTTTTGTTGCTTTCTATCAGAAGAGATTTTATAGCAAGAAGAAGTATAATAGATGTACTTAACATAGTCATAAAAAAGGTTTAAATTTGAGACTGCTTATCTTTTGGAATGAAGCCTTTGGGGAAATAACAGTACTTTTTTATAGTATGACTTTTAGGAATTTTTTAATAATGAAGAGTTTTTATTAACAAATTAAATGTGTTGAATATAAAGTTTATTGTCTTAAAACACAGGAAAATTGTGTTTGGGTACATCTTTTAAAATATTACCTTTTGAGGAAATCTGATTTCTCTATGTTTAAAACACACTACTTCAAAATACTGACATTTTGAATTTTATTACAATTTTTATCTCTCCTTTTTCTTTGGTGCTGAAATGATAAAACATTTCAGCTTTGTTCTTTAAGCTAAGCTCCACTTTTCATTTGAATTTCTATTCTCATATAATAGAACAATAAATTTACATATACACATATTCATGTAAAAATATATAAGAATAAGCTACATTTGTATATATTTCTTTTTTTTTTTTAAAGATTTATTTATTTATTTATTTGACAGAGAGAGACATAGTGAGAGCAGGAACACAAGCAGGGGGAGTGGGAGAGGGAGGAGCAGGCTTCCCACGAAGCAGGGAGCCCGATGTGGGACTCGATCCCAGGACCCTGGGATCATGACCTGAGCCGAAGGCAGACACTTAACGACTGAGCCACCCAGGCGCCCTGTATATATTTCTGTTTAACCTAAAGGTTGCCTTCTTAAAAGATCCTCCCCCAAGGTTTATATCTGTCGAACTAAGAGAAATTGCTGTAATACAAAACACCATCAATGCATTTTTCCAATGGTAAATGATTCTTCATGCAAATAGAAAAGGGAACACAAAACTTTCAGTATGTGTGGTGCATATTAACAACCTATCCCAAAAGAAATTTAGCTATGAATTACATTAGCTCCTTTTAGAAGGTAGTTCTCAACTGGAGGTGATTTTCGCCCCTATGAGACATTTGGCACTGTCTAGAAACATTTTTTGTTGTCATGATGAGGGCAGAGGGATGCTTATGGGCATACAGTGGGTAGAAACCAAGGATGCTGCTAGATATCCTACAATGTACAGGAAAGTATCCCAAAACAATTACCCATTCCAAAGTGTCATTAGTTGTCTCAGTTGAGAAACCCTGCTCTAGAAAAAGAAAATAACTCAAAGGACAAAGCCCATGTAGTCCATTAAAGATAGACAATAAGATATTTGATGAAGCATACATAACAATCTACAGTTTCATATTCTACTAGTTCCAGTTTACATTCTCACCAACCGTATACAAGGGTTTCCTTTTCTCCATATCCTCACCAGCATTTATCTTTTATCTTTTTGGTAATAGACATTCTAATAGGTGTAAGGTGATATCTCATCATGGTTTTGATCTGCGTTTCCCTGATGATTAATGATGTTGAGACCTTTTCACACCTGTTGACCATTCGTGTGTCCTCTTTGGAAATATGTTCAGTTCCTTTGACCATTTTTTAATCGGGTTATTTGGTTTTTTTGCTAATGAGTTGTATGAATTTCTTAGATATTTGGATATTAGCCCCTTGTCAGATTAGTGGTTTACAAACATTTTCTCCCATTCCATAGCTTGCTTTTTCATTTTATTGATGGTTTCCTGTGCTGTGCAGAAGCTTTTTAGTTTGATATAGTTTCACTTGTTTGTTTTTTTACTTTTGTTGCTTATGCTTTTGGTGCCAAATCCAAAATATCATTGCCAAGACCAAGATCAAGGATCTTACCCCTATATTTTCTTCTAAGAGTTTTACAGTTTCAGTTCTTACATTCAGGACTTTAATCCATTTGAGTTGGGTTTTATGTGTGGCATAAGATAGGAGTCCAATATCATTCTTTTGCAGGTGAATATTCAGTTCTCCCAGCACCATTTTATGGAAAAGAGTACCATTTCCCCATTGTGTATTCTTGGAGCTGTTGTCAAAGATTAATTAACTCTATATGCATGGGTTTATTTCTAAGCTCTCTGTTCTGTTTCATTGATATATGTGTCTGTTTTTATGCCAGTACCATATTGTTTTGATTACTATAGCTTTGTAATATAGTTTGAAATCACTGCAAGTTTGTGCGGAGGTCCTGGCAGGCCCTTGCCATTAGCAATCAATCTGTACTGACAGTCATTCTCCCAGTCAGCCGGCTCCACTGGCCTCTGAAGCATCCACACCACCCATGGGACATAGGAACCTTCAGGGACAATGGGAGCCCTGGCTGTAAGGGCCTACTGCTTCTCTGATATGGCAATAAGGGAAAATGAGTCATTCCCAAACCCGCAAACCTCTACTCCTTCCCAGTCTTTGGGCAGTTTTCCTGTCTCTCCTGTCTCTGTGTTCAGTAGCCTTCCCCCACTAGCCTCTCTTCTTCAAAAGTCTTAGGCTTTGGGGGTCCAATTTCATTCTTTTGCAGTGGATATCCAATTTTCATACACCATTTATTGAAGAGACCATCCTTCTTTGCTTTTGTCAAAGAAGAGAAGAGCCTTTGAGTTCAGGCCCTTGTGCTTCACATCTTCCCCAATTCCTAAGGCAGGATATCCCCAAGCCTAGCAAACCTACTTAAATTGGGGAAGAGGGAAAACTACAGGGAGAACAAATACTCATATTAATATTTCAGTAGATTGTCCTTTTACACATCGTTTATTTATGATTTCAGTATGTGAGCTTCACCAGGTGGTAAATGCAGATTTAGTCACATCGATATTCAAACCACAGTGTTCCAATTACCCACCTGCTGACTATGGGAAATTCAGGCTTTGTCATAGAACCCCAATCACATGTTGCTGTGCTAACAAATCAGGACTGATTTCACTGTCCCACAATAAAGATAACTGAGCTCCCCTGCAGAATCTGGAATTCCACTCTCATCTTCTTTGTTGCCATGCTACAGAAACTGTTGCCAAGTGAAGCTTGAAATCTATTCACATCAAAGTTGACAAAAGTAGGCTCTACCTTTGAGACCACTGTGACTGCGGTTACTAAGTAGAAAATCTACTTTATTGCTCTTGAGAAGAAGAATGAGTCTTCTGTGTTACATTTAATAGAGGTAGGGAACTTATCCTTTGTTTGAAATATAGAATATTCTGGTGACTAGTGATAACAGCTTTCTCGTTGGTCGCGACAGCAACCTGATTTCAAAGCTCAGGACAAGACAGCTCTGTGGGGTGGCACTGCACACGACTTCCCCTGGTCCTAGGACGACCAGCAATGCCACAACAGTGTTTCAGCAAAGATTTCCCAAGTAATGAGGTGAGAAGTAGTAAAATGCCAAAAATCAGCTGTGTAGTTTTGAGTAGAATCTAAACTGCTAACCAAGCCTCTATTGCTAGATCACCAGACTCCATTTCCCCTTTTTCTCTGCAAACTAGCATTTATTGGAGACCCCGTAACCATCAAATTGTCTGAATCTCATTGATGAACAGAGGCTAAGACTTTCTTTCTGAGCTTCATGACCTCTGTGGATGTGAGGACATGCAAATGGGTATTTGGAATTGGGGCACCACCAGAAGCCACTGAGCCACAGTACGTCAAGTTCTGATTTAAAGAACCTCTCCCTGAGCATTGTTAAATTGAGATGCCTTACAATTAGGGCTCTAATTGGTGCCCAAAGTAGAAAAATTCATGTAAGAAGCAACCATTACAAAAGGTTATTTTAATAAAGTTTATTTTTGTCAGTTTGCTGATTATTCAACTATTGTCCACTTATCTTGCACCAGATAAGCTCTAAGATGCTGAAGCCTATGGACTGCATCTGTGGATTGCATGTGCCAACTGGCTCCCATTTGTAGTCAGCCAATTGGAGACATTAGTAAATTAGAGGGTGCTAGAAAGAGGTTTGTGTGTTACCCATTCCCTGTCTTCTCTGAAATGTGTTTCTTGGCAGTGTTTCACATCCCCTCCACAGCTTCTGTCCTGCACTCGCTGTCTAGCAACTCCCACTCTCATTGGGCTTCTAACAACATCTCTATATTTCTAGTCTCTAAATTCCTCAACTTCTTTGTTGGTTTCCTTAATCTTCCCATAATTCCTTAATTTCTCTATTCTTTAAAGTCTCATATCATTTGAGTTTGATTCTGTTTCTTTGTAGGGTTCTGATTGTTACAATGACTATTCTACTTATTACGCATATTACATGAGTTGTTTTTTTTTTTTTACTCACTCCATTCGTGTTATAATTTAGTCTTCTTGAACTACAGTAGTAGATGGAACTCTTCATAAACAGCACTTACCAGAAAAGGGGGGGAACTCACTGCCATCCACCACCAAAAACATTATAATAGCTGTGATTTAGCAGTTAAAGGATTAGCTTTCATATTACTCAGATTACTAGGGAACATGAAAAACAAGGTCTCCTTAAGACTTCCTTCCTACAATACAGAATGTTCCTACAATACAGAATGTTCACTGATGCCAATAAAATTAAACTAATCTTAGCAGTAGATCATTTTGCAAGGACAGCCGTTTCCACTGCTGATGTGCCTATCATATCACTGTGTTATTTTCAATATATAGCAGGGCTGGAGATTTATTAGACAGTTTACAGCACCAACAGGTTATGCTGAGCTCAGCAGCATTGCCAAGCAAAAAGAAATATTATATGAGGGCAGCATTTGTTCTAAACAAAAAATCTAAGCATATTTCTTCCTTATTTAAATTTGTTCATGGAAACCATTTTCCACAGGTAAGTGAACAGTGAATGTGTTTGCAATGTGCTATTGCATTCCTACCCATTGCAGGCAAGAGTGGAACCATGTTTTCATAAATAAAAAGCGACAGATTATGTCATTGGCCTCCTCTTTAACTCCTCTCCCCATGGGTGGATGTGTGGTAAGGGAAGGTTCTTCTTCACACCAGGCAGGGGAATTGAATATTGATGGAATTTGCTGACAGTTTGTGGATGAACAATTCAGCAGAGAACACAAAGTTCATGTTTGCTCTAAATTTAGTGAGTTTAATTTGATTGGCTAGTTAATTATAAATATAGTGCTTGCAAAAGTAAATCAGGTTTAAAAAAGAACCACACTTTAAGGAATCCATATACTATTTAATTTTCAGCCATGTTCTTTCCAGTTACACAACTTTTTTGGCATGGAATCCAAATTTAAAAAGTTAATGTACTTAAAAAAAATCTGGGTATAGTATTAAATCATTTGTAAATGTCTTTGATAATTTATAGATAGCATAAACTAAGGAGTAGAAGGAAAACCATTGTTGAGACATGATTTCTTAAGTCACCTAAAATTTATTCTTTGTGTCCCACATAAGTCAAATTCACAGTAAATTCTGAGAGACTGCTCAAATAAGTCATTGTGTTACCTCCCCTGCTCTCAGGACTTTTCTTTCACTTATGCTAATTATATGCAAGGTCTTAGGCAAAACATTTGCCTCATTACCTAGACCTGGCATCTACAAAGATATTTTTAAAATATCAGCCATCTCAAGTAGGAAATATAGTTAGGGGCCTCCCTATCTTTCTATTACAATGGATTAAATTTATAGAAAATAAATAAATTGATTAAAGAGGTTTAGCTACAGTAAATTCTTGGAGAGCATAAAAGTAAACGCTGAAATAAAATATAACTCCAGAGTTAAATAAAAACCATTTTGTAATCTGGATGCATAGCTTAAGAATTTATTTTTACAGATGAAAAGGCTAATTTAAGTCCTTATCTATTATATAAACAGATTATTTGTAATAGTGCTTGACACTCTAAGGGACACAAAGATATAAAGCACCACCACTCAAAAAGCTGTGTTTACGGAGATAAGATATATTCATATATTCCCACAAAAATTATTCAGTATCCGATGGCATATTGCTGTGAAATGATGTCTTAGTTTGGGTTTTTAAACCATGCATTCACATCCTCGGTTCAATATTGGTATCAACCCCTCCTGCAGCACTTCATCAAGTGCCAAAGCCCTTCCTTCCAGCTCACTCATCTCTCCTAAGTCCTTACCTTCTCTAGTGAAAATAAGCCCTCTTCATGACAGCTTCTGCTGGTCCAAACTCCCAGCTCAAAGATCTCATAGCAATGTTTTGATCAAGCAGGGTGAGACTGACAATACAGAACATTTCTACCCTGAGTACAAAATTCCAAAGTGAAAAGAGGAGGGAAAAAGTTTTCTTCCACCTTTTTGGTTTTGGGGGGTTTTTTTCTTCCCTTCTTTTTCTGTCTCTCTTTTTAATTTAAATTTCCTATAACTGACAACTGCTGGCTAGATATTACTGGCAATTTATATTTAATACTCTTCTAACATATAGCTTGAATTTATATATTGAATTCATTTTTTAAAATTTTATTTTCTAATGAACACCAAAAAAAAAAAAAAAGAATAAGACCCCTCTTATAGAATAGGTTACACATATGATATTTAACTTAAATTAATTCTCCTAACAGATCATGTTGTAGATGAAACTGAGGTTTGGTTTGGAGACCTACCCATGATTTCAGAGGTCAAAAATGGCTGGGCATAGATTCAAATCCAATCTCTCAATGGAAAACCTGGAATTTTTTCTACCACTCATTGAGTAGGGGTTTAGGATTTTATCCTATTATGTTGGGGGCTAGAGACTGAAGGCCAGGACCCAGATAATCATTAGCAAGGCTGGAAAGTGGATTTCTTCATTAGTCTCTTTTGAAGGGTTACGTGCTGGTAGGCACCATGAAAAAAAATGACAACATAAAATATATATTCAGAATAATATAGCCTAGTGGTTCTTAGGGAAGAATAAAGTCAACAGCTCTGAATATGTATGTGAGTTTACAACAGAGAAATAATACAGAAGTCTAGTCTTTTATTATTATTACTATTATTTTTTAACTGGGGTAGAGGTAGCCAACAAAGACCAAACATCTGAAAACAACAAGAAGTGATTACTCTCACCTAAGGTGGTTCCTCAGGCTTTAAATAGCCCCACAGTAAGTTTCAAATCCTAAGGGAGAGGAACAAGAAAACATTTGGTGCCTAAGGATATAAAAGAATGGTCAAAGTTCGTAGAGGTGGAAGGCTATTTCCAAATAATGTAAAATTTATTAGAAAATACAGTTATGGGGCAGAAGCTAATCTTGAGGAAATCCCAAGAGTTCATTTTTGCTTTTATTTCCCTTGCCTTTAGAGACGTATCTTGCAAAAAGTTGCTTTGTCCAAGGTCAAAGAGGTTGCTGCCTGTGTTCTCCTCTAGGATTTTGATGGATTCCTGTCTCACATTTATATCTTTCACCCATTTTAAGTTTATCTTTGTGTATGGTGTGAGTGGTCCAGTTTCATTCTTCTTCAGGTGGCTGTCCAATTTTCCCAGCACCAGTTATTGAAGAGGCTGTCTTTTTTCCACTGGATATTCTTCCTGCTTTGTCAAAGATTATTTGACCATAGAGTTGAGGGTCCATATCTGGGCTCTCTATTCTGTTCCATTGGTCTGTATGTCTGTTTTTGTGCCAGTACCATGCTGTCTTGATGATCACAGCTTTGTAATATAGCTTGAAGTCAGGCATTGTGATGCCCCAGCTTTGGTTTTCCTTTTGAACATTCCCCTGGCATTTAGGATCTTTTCTGGTTCCATACAAATTTTAAGATTGTTTGTTCCAGCTCTGTGAAAAATATTGGTGGTATTTTGATAGGGATTGCATTGAATGTGTAGATTGCTCTGGGCAGCATAGACATTTTAACAATGTTTATTCTTCAATCCATGAGCTTGGAATGTTTTTCCATCTCTTTGTGTCTTCCTCAATTTCTTTCATAAATATTCTGTAATTTCTAGAGTACAGATCTTTTGCCTCTTTGGTTAGGTTTATTCCTAGGTATCTAATGGTTTTTGGTGCAGTTGTGAATGGGATAGATTTCTTAATTTCTTTTTCTTCAGTCACATTGTACTTCATCAAGATAAAAAGCTTCTGCACAGCAAAGGAAACACTCAATAAAACTAAAAGGCAACCTACAGAATGGGAGAAGAGATTTGCAAATGATATTACAGATAAAGGGCTGGTATCCAAAATCTATAAAGAACTTCTCAAACTCAACACCCAAAAAACAAATAACCCAGTAAAGAAATGGGCAGAAGACATGAACAGACACTTCTCCAAAGAAGACATACAAATGGCCAACAGACACATGAAAAAATGCTCCACGTCACTTGCCATCAGGGAAATCCAAATCAAAACCACAATGAGATACCACCTTACACCAGTCAGAATGGCTAAAATTAACAAGATAGGGAACAACAAGTGTTGGTGCAGATGTGGAGAAAGGGGAACCATCTTACACTGTTGGTGGGAAAGCAAGCTGGTACAGCCACTCTGGAAAACAGTATGGAGGTTCCTCAGGATGTTAAAAATAGAGCTACCCTATGACCCAGGATTGCACTACTGGATATTTACCCCAAAGATACAGATGCAGTGAAAAGAAGGAGCACCTGCACCCCAATGTTCATAGCAGCAATGTCCACAATAGCCAAACTGTAGAAGGAGCCGAGATGTCCTTCAATGGATGAATGGATAAAGAAGATGTGGTTCATATACACAATGGAATAATACTCAGCCATCAGAAAGGATGAACATGGTTGGAACTGGAGGGTATTACACTAAGTGAAATAAGTCGATCAGAGAAACACAATTATATGGTTTCACTCATATGTGGGACATAAGGAATAGTGCAGAGGACAATAGGGGTGGGGGTGGGGAAACTGGGAAGAAATCAGAGAGGGAGACAAACCACATGAGACTCTTGACTCTGGGAAACAAACTGGGGGTTGCAGAAAGGGAGGTGGGTGGGGGGATGGGGTAACTGGGTGATGGGCATTAAGGAGGGCACATGATGTGATGAGCACTAGGTGTTATATTGAACTGGTGAATTATTGAACATTATATCAAAAACAAATGATGTACTATATCTTGGCTAATTGAATTTAAATTTAAAAAATAATAATAAAAAGAAAATAAAGTTATGGGGGCTCACTTGGTTGGGCAGCCTACTTGTGATTTCCACTCAGGTCATGATCTCATGGGTCATGGGGTGCAGCCCCATGTTGGGCTCTGAGCTCAGCAGAGAGTCTGCTTGAAGGTTCTTTCCCTCTGCCCCTCCCCCAACTCGAGCGCATGTGCTCTCTCTCTCTCTCTTTCAAATAAATAAATCTTAAAAAAAACTCTCTGTTACTCATATATTGAATACTTATGCTAGTATTTCTACACATCTGAATAATATTAACTAAAAAAAGAAAAGTTGATATGTGTTAGAATTTACTAGATTTTAGTTATGTATAAATTATAATACATTAAAGGGACACAAAAATGCATTATGAAATCTACAGGTTATTTTTATATTTTTCCCAAAAAAGTAGCAGCTTTCCCAGTGTTAATTTCAGAAAAAAATAATGTGTATTATTTCAGTCAACAAATACTTAACAAATCTATTACAAACTGTAAGGAATACAATGTATGTAAGTTAAATTTAAATCAATTTGAAAAATGCATTTCCTAATAAGAGCCATGGATCATCAATTTTATTTGTGAAACTCAGATGCCACCTATTGTTTAGAAAAATAAATACATCATTTTTGTTAAAATTCTATTTTTACTAACAATTTTCATGTCTCTGGAGAAATATGAACACTGTACACAGAGAACAGAACCTGGCTCTCTAACTGTACAGAATAATTAGAGGTTTCAAGGACACAGAAACACTGAGTGAAGCTCTCTGATATTTATATTAGGTGGGAAGAAGTAAACTGTTCTTCAGTACCTGTATCTTCAGAGGAGCACATTTTGCCCTAGTAATTATTTTTATATGTATATAATTTTCATTTTTAGATCATTGTCATTTCCCATGCAGTTGTAAGAAGTAATAGAGAAATCTTACTTATCCTTTACTCTGGTTTCCCCCCATGCAAAACTATACTTCAGTAACCAGGATAGGTTGGGTAGGATTAGGGCATAGTATTTTCATCATCACAAGGATAACTGGTTGTTTTATTTTCTATCTGTGGATGTCCAATTGCTCCAGCACCATTTTTTGAAAAGGCTGTCTTTCCTCCATTGGATTGTTTTTACAAACTTGCTTTGTCAAAAGCTAGGCATATTTGTGTAAGTCTGTTTCTGTGTTCTCTCTTCTATTCCACGGATATGTATGTCTATCTCTCCACCAATACCACAGTCTTGACTGCTGTTGCTATATAATAAGTTATTAAGTTACATAGAATGATTCTTCCCACTCTATTCTTCTTCAAAATAATTTCAGCTCTTCTATTTCCATTGCCTTTCCATATACATTTTAGAATCTTAGCTATATCTACAAAACATCTTGCTGAGATGTTCCTGCATCTACTTCAAGAGAACTGTCATCTTTACTATGTCTTCTAATCTACAAACATATTATGTCTCTCCATTTATTGAGATTTTCTTTGATTTGTTTCATCAACATTTTGTGCATACAAAGTTCTGTACATGTTTTCTTAAGTATTTCATTTGTTCATTGCTAATATATTAGAAATAATATTGATTTTTGTATGTTTATCTTATTCTTGCAACCTTGACCAACACTTATTGTAGTAGTTCTTTTGTAGATTTCTTCAGATTTAATATGTATTTATCTCATCTGCAAATAGGGACAACTTTATTTTTTCCTTTCTAATCTTTATGTCTTTTACTTCTTTTCTTGCCTTCATTCACTGGCTAGAACTTCTAGCACTATGTTGAATAATTAAAGTCATCTAAATCTAGAATTTTCTTTGTGGGAAGGTATTTAGCTATATATCTATATATCTTTAACAGATGTCTATTCATGTTATATATTTCCGCTTGAGTGAGCTTTAGTAGTTAACATCTTTTAAGGAATTTGTGCATTTCGTCTATGCACTTAAATTTATTGAAAGTTGCAACATTATTCCATTATAATCCTTTTATGGATTATAATCCTTTAATGTCTTTAGGATCAGTAATTATGGCTTTATTCATTTCTGATTTTAATTTGCAGCTTCTCTTTCCTTGATCATTCTGGCTTTAGGTTTAATAATTTTAGTGTTGCTGATTTTCATTGCTATTTCATTGATTTCTGCTTGTTTATTTTTTTCTTCATGCTTTATGTTTTTTTCCTAGTTTAAGGTGGAATTTTAAAGCATTCATTTGAGACAATTCTTCTTTTAATATAAGCATTGATAGCTATAACTTTCCTTCTAAGGATAATTTTAGCCACTTCGCTAAAGCTACATAAGAAGCATTCTACAAATTTTTACAGGTTCTCAATTCATTTTCTTTTAATTTATTTTTTAACTTACCTTGTGATTTCTTTGAGATAGGATTAATTAGAAGTATGTTGCTCAGTCAGTTAAGCTTCTACCTTTGGCTCAGATCATGATCCCAGTGTCCTGGGATCGAGCCCCACTTTGGGCTCCCTGGTCAGTGGGGAGCTGTGCTCTCGCTCTTGCTCTCTCTCAAATAAATAAATAAAATCTTAAAAAAATAATTTCAAAATATTGAGGGATATTCCAGATATATTTTTATTGATTTCAAGTTTCATGGTTGTCATAGAACATAATTTTAATATTTCAGTTTGTAAGTGTGTTGAGATTTGTATTGTGCCCCAGAATATGGTCTCTTTGGGTGAATATTCTATGTACACTTGAAAAAAAAAGTGGGTTCTTCTACTGTGGATGGAGTGTTCTATAAATGTCAGTTATGTCAAGCTGGGTAATAGTCTTTCCATACGCGTACTGATGTTTTTGTCTACTTGTTCTATAAATTAATGAAAGAAGGGTGTTGAAGTTTGAAACTAGAATTGTAGATTTGTCTCTCCTTTTAGTTGTATCAGTTTTACTTAATGTATTATGTATACTTAATGTAATCTGTTACTATATGCATACATATTTAGGGTTGGATTTTTTTCTTCATTAAATCAACCCCATGTTATTATGGAAGATCCCTCTTTATTCCTGGTAATTTTTCTTGTTCTAAATCTACTTCACCTAATATTAATATACCTAATATAATTTTCTTTCAATTATTGTTTATATGGTATATCATTTTCTTGTGTTATTTTTAATCCCTCTTTGGCCTTATTTTAAGGTGGGTGTTTTACAGATAGTGTAGAATTGGGTTTTGCTTTTTTGTCTGATATTGATATTCTCTGCCTTTTGATTGGGTGTCTAGAACATTTACATTTAATGAATTATTGATATGTTTAAATTTAAATGCCATGTGTTACTTGTTTTCTACTTATCCCCACTTTTTGGGCCTTTTTCCTCTTTTCCTACCTTCTTTTGGAATAACTGCATATGTACTTCTTATGACTACATCTTATCTCCACTATTGACTTATTGGTTTTATCTATTATTTTTAATTTTGAGGTTGCTCCTAGAATATAATATGCACATACACATACACACACCTTATCACAGTCTGTCTTCCAATAACATTATATCATTTCACATGTAGCATAAGAACCTCATAATAATATGTTACTATATCCTCTACTCTGAGTCTCAAATCAAGATATCCATAATCTATATTCTTATCTGGTGCTCAGGGGTTTCTTCTAAGCTCATGTAAGTGTTGGAAGAATTCAGTGATTTGTGACTAAGGTCTCCTGTTTCTTGCTGGCTCTTAGTTAGGTGATGCCCTGAGCTCCTAGAGGCCATTCTCATGTTCTTGCCACATGGCCCTCTTCATCCTCAAAACCACTAAGAGAATTTTTCTCTCCTCAAATCTTTCTCATACTTACATCTCTGACTTCTGTGTCTGGATCCCTAGATCTATATTTAAAGGACTCCTGTGATTGAATTAGGCTCAAATAGAATAAGCTCCTTTTTGCCATTTAATATAACATAATTATAGAAATGATATCTCACTGTATTCACAGGTTCCACCCACATTCAAGGTATGCATCACTGGGAGTCATCTTATTCATTCTGCCTATCACACAAGGCAGGGAGACTCATATAAGCTAAAACCTAATTCGTAAAGAAGAAAAATAAGATATTTTCCATCTGTAACCTCTCCAGTTAACTAAACCTTACTGGACAGTAAAATTTTTTTCATCTTACAGTGCCGTGTCTACTACATGCCAGACATATAATGAGAACTCAGTATTTGTTGAATGGAACACCTGACCCTCTTTGTAAATAACAGAAGTTTAAAGTATACATTGATTAACATTCTCCAGCAGTCTCAATTGCCTTAATTACTCAAGGCAATCAGGTGTCCTAGATTCCACTTGTAGGGCCTCACTGTGAATACTCCAACAAAATCCCAAGTGAAATCCGTTTCTAATAAAAGAAGCATAACTCCACTCACTATGTCCCTGCATTATGAGAGCTCTAAATAAGAAAAATGCAAAAGGAAAAAAAATCACTCATCACACATGCATATGTAATGTAAATTATACATTGATAATAGTAATCAGGAAGTAGGATCTATGGAGCACTTGCTTGGAATCTGGCAGACAAAATCAGAGAGGCCGTGCTTCAAGATAGGTGATATATTGCAAACCATTTCTATTCTCTCTCCACTCATCTTTCTGTTCTTTTGAACACACTTGTAATACCCTTTCCCATTTCAGCTTCGTCTAGTTGCCTCTTTTGCCAGCTCCCTATTTCTTCTTTGCTACTTCTTTCTGCCTCTTCACTTTCCTTTCTCTCCATGTATCCTTCTCCCCTCTCCGTTTCTCCTATCTCTCATTAGATTGCTGTTCTCCTCTCCACTATATACTGGTTCACCTCCTCTCCCCAGCTAGTATTGGCTCTTTTAAACAATTGTTGCTTACCTTTATATGAATCAGCTTTTCATCTTCTGTTTCTGAATATTAAGTCTATAATAAGAACAATATGTTTTATCTATAATAAGTATACGTATCTCTAATATCAGCCTATAAAGACAAAATGAAAGATTAAATATTTTTATCTTATATAATCTGAACTGGTACACAGGAATGGAAATCACACATTGCCCCAGAATATCTCTGATCGGTTTCCATCTCTATATACATCCTATATAGAACCCTCTTACAAAGCTGAGCAATACTTAGATTGTCCACTAGATGGCAAATGATCACGTAAGGAGACTGACCATAGAAAAAAGATTTTACAGAATTAGAGATTTGTTATAAAGAAAAGGCAGATTTTTTTAACAAATAAAATAAGTACCAAACAAAATATCCTAAAAGCACCTTAAGCCTTTTTCCAGGACAAAATCCTTCCAAATTCCTATTACCTTATAATTATTTATGAATCAGAAACAAAGCAAAAATAAATAAATAAAAGGTTATAAAGAGGAAATGTTTCCTAGCTATAGGGACTAAATAAATGGTTCACAATTATTCATCATTGAAATAGAAATAAATAAAATGAAAATGTACCATAAGCAGCCCTGTCAGTAAAATGGTCTAGATTTAAAAACACTGTAATCACTTATTAGTAGTAACTATGTCTAAAGGGGAAATACGAATGATCATATGAAAAGGACATTTTTTTTTTAAGATTTTATTTATTTATCTGACAGAGAGAGACATAGTGAGAGAGGGAACACAAGTAGGGGGAGTGGGAGAGGGAGAAGCTGGCTTCCTGCAGAGCAGGGAACCCGATGCCAGGCTCAATCCCAGGACCTTGGGACCATGACCTGAGCCGAAGACAGGCACTTAACGACTGAGCCACCCAGGCACCCTGAGAACATATTTAAATAACATAACAGTTTAGTGAAGGATAAATATATTAGTGGGGGTGTTTATTACTACAAGGAATTACCAAATTAAAATCTATTGAACCAAATTAAAATCATCTCTAAATATGCAATAAAAATAACAAGTAATACATCAGTAGCCTAATATTTCAGGTATTCATGCAAATCAATGAACAAGTGGAACTACATCAAACTAAAAAGCTTCTGTACAGCAAAAGAAATGATCAATAAAATGGAAAGGCAACCTATGGAATGGGCTAACATACTTGCAAATCATATATCTGATAAGGTGCTAGTATCCAAAATATATGAAGAACTCATACAACTGAAGAGAACAAAGGCTAACAACCTGATTTAAAAAATGGGCAGAGGAAATGAATAGTTTTCCAAAAAAGCACAAAAATGGCCAACAGGTACATGGAAAAGTGGTCAATGTACAACTTATTTGGGAAATGTGGATCAAAACTATAATGGGATATCACCTCACTCCTGTTAGGATGGCTATCATGAAAAAGTACTTCCCTACAAGATACACTGTTACAAAAGGAAAAAATATATGATTAGGGTAAGGGTCTTGAGATGGGTGATTATCTTGGATTATCTGGGTGAAACCAATACAAATAGGCTCCTTAATTTGTGAAAAAGGGAGGAAGAAGAGTCAGAGAAAGAGATGTGAGGATAGAAGCAGAGGTCCAAGTAATTCAATTTCTGGTATTCTAGAGTCAAGGAATGTGGTCAGCATCTAGAAGCTAGAAAAGACAAGGAAACCGATTCTCCCATAGATCTCCAGAAAGGAAGGCTGACATCTCAATTTTAGCCCTGTGAGACCTGTTTTGGACTTCTGACCTCCAGGACTGTGTGATAAAAAAGTTTGTGTTGTTTTAAGCCACTGTGTATGTGGTAAATTGTTACAGCAACAATAAGAAACTAATGCAACTCCTTAGGAAAGAAATATCAGCTATTTCTTTTAAAGCAAGAAAATGATTACCTAAACTTGAGTAAGATTCACTTAATATCTCAGAAAAGACTACAGGATAAAAGCATCCACCTTAC
The DNA here is from genome assembly GCF_054177405.1 of Leptonychotes weddellii. Lineage (NCBI taxonomy): Eukaryota > Metazoa > Chordata > Mammalia > Carnivora > Phocidae > Leptonychotes > Leptonychotes weddellii. Next base: position 28,596,356 of record NC_138380.1, read on the forward strand.
ATAACAGATAATGAAATTTTTTTCCCTGTAGATGATAAAATAATTGTTTGTGGAGAAAGGCCTGATTTCTTGATAATGTTCTTAGGTAAGGACATTTTACGGGAGACACACACTCTGGAGCTGACAGGTTGCTTGCAAGTTTCACAGGCAAGAGGAAAACAATTCTGCATAATAAAGAGACTGATAATGTAGTGCTGGACTGAGCTACTCTGGGACAACTAGGGGAGGGAGGCAGAATCCAGGAGTAGAACACAGTTTATGTCCTGGGGACTGGATGAATGAAATGTCAGGAGCTACAGAACCCCCTTTCCATTTCTATACTGATCAGCTTTTGCTAGGGTAATAAACAATCTCGTAGTCTCAGTGGCTTAAACAATAAATCAAATGTCTCGCTCGTGAGTGTTGGTTGTGGCTCTGTTGGGCCCAGCTGGGTTCCTGGTGTCAACTAGGCCTGGGTTCCAAGCTGAACTATGTGTGTCTCATGCAGGGACCCAGACTGAAGAAGTGCTATCTAAGCATACTGTTCTCGCAGAGGATGGTAAGAATGCAGGAGGGTGATGGGCTTCTCTTAGAAGAAGGCAACCTGTCACTTCAGGAAGAGGAGAGTGAATATTTGCTGACCAATATTCCAATCTACTATAGTCCCATAACACTTCAGGCAAACTGGGAAACTAATGGTAGACCTGGTGTCACTGGAAATTTGGTGAAAGCCAGAGTCTATGCTGAGTTTTGCATTGAAGTCTGCACAGGACTGAAACAGTAAGCCCAAGGGAATAAGGAAAACAGCCAAAGAAAAAACGGGGTTAGTTTTATTTCTTTAACCCAAAGGAAAAGAAAAGTGAACCAACATTTTGGTAAGTAACATCTCTTTATCAGGTACTGTGTTGAATAGTTTCATTCTCATTTATTTTCACAGGTTTTTGAGGTGAGAAAACAAGCTCAGAAAGGTTAAGAATATTGCCCAAGTTCCTATAGTTTGTATTCCGTGATGGTAATTCAGGAATGTATCATTAAGGAAAGTTGAACTAAGGAGTCAAAGGGCATAGGAAGTGACTCTTTAAAAATGGAAGGCTAGAAAAGTACAAAAAGATTTCAACCCCCATCAAAATTGGGAAGGACTTGTTTTGCATAGAAATGAGGTTAAAACAAGCTGGATCAGTAGACCAGGCAAAGTCATGGTCCATGGATTTCTGGAAAACAGTGGTGCAGCTCCAGCCCCCAGGAGACTGTCTGGTGCCAACTGAAGCTACAGTTTTAGAGAGATAACCAAGAAAATAAATTCAGAAGAATTTATAATAGAACTGAAATAGGGGCACTACTGGCCCATTAGAAGTACCTTTGAAAGTTAGAGAAATGTGCCTTTTCTTCCTTTGTCACAGACTTGTGTCAAAGTACATGGTTTGGCCAATCCCACCTGCTCCCTCCAAGAGGGTAGCCTAGATCTCTACAACATTATGCCATCATCCTAGTTTGGTTGGGGTAAGAAGGGGGAGGTGGAAGTTAAGGACTTCAATCATAAAGAAGGGTATCCTCCAAGCTGTCCACATGAGTGAGAAAAGTAGTCTATTTATATGGCTGTCTAATGGAGGTTTAAATAGTCACCTAAAGTTGGATATGTATTAGTTGGTTTTTGTTGTTAAACTTTTTAAAAAAATTATTTATTTATTTATTTTTATTTTTATTTTTATTTGAGAGAGAGAAAGCAGGGGGAGGAGCAGAGGGAGAGGGAGAGAGCGAATCTTAAGCAGATTCCTCACTGAGCACACAGCCCAATGTGGGGCTCCATCTCATCACCCTGAGATCATGACCTGAGCCAAAACCAAGAGTTGGATGCTTAACCTACTGCGTCACCCAGGCACCCTGTTGTTAAACTTCTTAAACAAAGAATAAATGTGCTCTCTTTTAGATATTCCCCAGCACACTAAAGAGTAATTCACAATTTGGCAACATTCTAAGATTTTAGATACTTAGGAGAATTCACAGCAATGAGTCACAATTAGACTCAAATATCATTGCACTATACCTACACTACAACATACCATTTTTAAAGTATGCATTTTCCCCAAATGGGTAATTAACATGAATTTAGTTATAAAATATACAAAGTTCTTGCTCTATTTATCTATTTTTTAAGTTAGATATACCATATCAAAATTCAACCCAACCTTCAGGACCCATTTCAGATCCCAGACTAACCTTGGTCAAGGTTCCACAGATGATATTGGGTGCTCCTCTAATTCTTGGGTGTTTTGCTTATGCCTCTGTTATGAATTAACTTTTATGATGATGGGTAAGTTATTGGAACACTCCGAAAAACTCTATCCTTCAAGCCCAGCCCAAGAACTCTTTTTTATTTAAAATCACCCTTGGTAACCCACTCTAGGTAGTTTGTCATTCCCTCCCTTTATGCTAATATTAAAGGTAGAGCACACATAATCTGACCCTCACTAACTTATATAGTTGAGAAAGATTTGGGGTGGGGGGGTGGAGGTTAACTAAACATTTGTGAGCTCATTGAAGGCAGAGGACATAAGATACCTTTTTCATCTTTGCTACCCTGAAATAATATAGAACTTAGAGTTTTTAAGCCTGGGAACTATTGACATTGGGGGCCAGGGAAGTACTTGTTATAGAGGGTTGCCCTGTGCATTGTGGGATATTCAGCAGTATTCTTCTTCAGTCTTAACAACCAAAAATCTCTCCAAATGTGGCCAAATATTCCCTGGGGGATAAAATTGCCTCTGGTTGAGAACCACTGATCTAAACCATACCCTGCGTTGACCTGATGTCAGCAATTGTCACATTATTTCCTCTTCCTTACATCTTTCACATCATGCAGCACTAGAAAGGAGTTCAACAAATGTATTTAAATAAGTGATTTAAATAAGTTGTGAATAATACTAAAATCTTTCCTCTGAGCCATTAAAAATAGGGTTTACAGGGATAATATCTATTCACGAGAGAGATGATTTGGTTTTTGCTTGGCTAATGAGGCAAATGTTGGAGTCAGACTGGGTAGGCTCAAATCATGGGTACATGTGTTTATATCCCAGCTCTCAGCTTCCTAGTTCAGTAACCTTGAGCAAGTCATTAAACTTTGCTGCACCTCAGTGTCCTCATTATAAAATGATGATACAAATAGTACTTATCTCAACAAGACTAAGTGAAGATTACATGATAAGCTATGCAAAACACTTGGAGCAATACGTGACAAGCGTCGGTTATTATTACATATGTGTATGTTTGCATGTGTCAGTATACTAACATATCATGTCTGTTATAGAACATACAAACATATACAATCGTTTTCAAGGCAACATAGGATAATAGGTATAAAGAGGTTCTGCTATTTTCTTTCCCCACCCACTGGATTATTTTGTTGGTATGCCTTGAGTGCCATGTGTTGCTTTTTGATGATTTCTGCTTTTAGGAGCACGCTGAGGATAGATTAGGGATTGGCATTCCTCATGGCCAGGAAGCTGCCTGCTGAAGGCTCCTGTGGAGATGGACTGAGGTTTGTGATTTGGCAAAGAGTTAGATCCGGTGGGCCAGTTTCACATTAAGTTTTGTGTTCACATTCTCATCTGCCACCCTCAAGTTTCTGTTTAAACAAGACATCCTGGTTTTTACCTCTGCTCCATGAAATTAAGGAAAAGTTCTGTGTCCAAAATTGCACTAACGAATTTAAAAGGTAGATAGGAACAGAGGTTATTACTTAAATGTTTATCCATTCATTTGACAGACATTTACTGAGCACTTAATGTGCCAAACCTTGTTATGGAAGTTGAGAATTAGCCTGGAACAAAGCATAAAAAATTGCTGCCTTCTCAAGACTTACATTAAGGTGGCAGGAAGAGCACTTTCAGAAAGGAGAGCAACAAGGTTAGAGGCCATTAGACAGGAATACGCCTAGTATGTTGGGGAACGACCAAGAAACCACAGTGGTTGGAGCAATGGGAGCTTGAGTAAGAGGAAGGACTTGAGGCCGGAAGGGTGGGATGGAGGAGTAGGGTCACAGATTGCACAGGGCCATGGCGTCGTTATGAGAAATTTAGCTTTTATTGCAAGGGATTTAGGAAATAATTGAAGTATGTTTAGCAGACAAATGATATCATCTGAAGGCACTTTAACTGAATCATTCAGGCTGCTGGGTTCCAAATAAACTGGGGCAAGGGCGGTGTGCAAGGGCAGAAGCATGAAGACCAGTCAGGATTCTCCTATAAAATATTAAAATAAAATAGTGCAAATTAAAAAAATGATGTTGTCCTGTGCTACATGGATAGCAGTGGTCAAACTCTGTATGTATTTTGGAGGTAATGTTTTTAGGTTTTGCTGACTGATTAGCTAACTGATATAGCCATTGAGAGGGGGGGAAGTCAAGAAAGATACTAAGACTTTTGACCTGAGCAACTTTTGACCTGACTTTTGAAGAATGGAGTTACCTGTTCTTAAGTAAGAAAAACAGGGACAGAGTGGAATGTGAGGAGGTCAGTTTAGACATGTTAAGTGTGAGATGCGGCTAGAATCTATAAGCAACTAGATATAGTAGTCTGGAGTTTAGGAGAGAGGACCAGATTAGAACTCTCAATTTTGGAGTTGAGAGCATATAGATGGCTTAAAGCCATGGGTGAAATACGATCACCCAGAAGGGAATCTGGATACAGGAATAAATCAAATGAATTCTGGATATATTTTGTAATTAGAGTTAACAGGATTTGCTGGCAATTTAAATGTAGATGTAAAAGATAAGACTCAAGAATGACTCCAGGGGTTTTGGAGGGAAAAAAAAAAATGAAGCTATTGATAGACTGATCCTGGGGCTCTCCAATATTGGAGCTAAAGAGGAATCAGCAAACCGAGAAGGAATGGTTAGAAAGGAAGGAATCAAACCAGGGAAGTGTGATATCTTAGAAGCCAAGTGAAGACAGTGTTTCAAGGAGCAAGCAATGGTCCTTGAAAACTGTGTCAAATGCTACTGGATTTCTATGAAAACTGAGAAATGACAGTGGGATTTCACATGATAGAGGTCATGGGCAATCATACTGAAAGCAGTATCAATTGAGAGAGATGGGAACAAAAGAATGGTTGCTAAGAGAGTAAATATTAAAAGTTTTTATCACAAGAAAAAAGTTTTTGTAACTTTTGTAACAAATGGTAAGGAGACTTATTGTGGTGATCATTTTGCAGTATATTCAAATATCAAATCATTATGTTGTATACCTGACACTGATATAATATTATACATCAATTATACCTCAATAAAAAATAGGTAATGATAGGATTTGCTGTAAGAACAGAGGAAGAAAAATTATATACAGAGATTACAATATTATAGACAATTTAAAGGAGTTTTGCTGTAAAGGAGAGAAATGAGACAATGAATGGTTACAGAGAGATGTGATCAGTTTTGTTGATTTGTAGGTTGGACAAATATTAGCGTGTGTTTATGCTAATAACAATTAGTTAACAGAGAGACAAACTTTGTCGACACATGAGAAAGTAAGAGGTTGCTTAAGCAAGTGTTCATGGACAGGCTACAGAGGATGTGTTCTAGTCCACAAGAGAAGGGCTGGCCTTTGCTAGAAACATGGACACATCATCAATAGGAACAGAAGAGAAGGTAAAATATTTTTTGGGAAAGGATAGGCAGATAGGTGGATGTCCTGGGAGACTACAGAATATCTCTTCTGATTAATTCTCTTTTCTCAATGGATCAGGAAACCAGGTCATCAGCCAAGAATGCATAGATATGAAATGGTCAAGAAAAGTGTGAGTATGAATGGATCAGGGAAATATTTGAGGGTTGCTGGAAAGCATTCCAATCCACTTAAGGTGAATTTTCATGAACTAAAAGTGGGACAGGACAGCATGGCTTTGTTTTTTCCTTTAGTCAGAGTGGCTCAGGACAGACCATTTTAGATGGGAGTTTTAGATTTAACTGGGACTGAGGTTTAGGCAGAAAGTAAGAAAAAGATTGAGTGCAAACATTGAAGGTATATGCAGGGGAGTGATGATGATGATGAACAATGGAATTTAATCTAGTTAAGTAGGGAAATGTGTACACAGAGTGGGGTGGTCAAGGTCAGTGAAAGGTGGTAGAATTAATGGACTGTAGGTGCAATGAATTGGAAGCCTTTTTGGAATTTTGTGACATGAGAAAACGAGCTGGAATATGAGAGGTAGCATTCAAAAGTAAATTTGAAATTGAGATTATAGAGGGATCTCAGTTATTGTTAAAGATGTGTTAGATCATGTGAATGTTGGGGGGTGGGTGGATACTTAGACTGGAGGGCAAGATCCCTGGAGAAGATCCATCCCCACCACAAGGAAGGTAAATCTGTTTTCAAGAGTTCAAGTCATTAGGTCTATCCTTGAAGAAGAAGGGGTTATTTGTAAGAAAATTGGTAGGTTTCTGCCAAAAGGCTCTTGATCTACCAGTAAGATTGATAGTGTAGCCGTCAGCCAAAGATCTTAACTGAGAATCTGGGTCTGGACGCCTTCAGTACTGAGTCCCTACAGGTGTGGGTGCTGCGCCAGGCCCTGGCGGTTGCCAGGCAACTGAGGTGGGTGTGTTGCCCCAGGCAAGTGGTTCAACCCCTTTCTTGTCTTGATCACTTCCTGCCACTGGCCCACTTCCGGTTTCTGGCTAGCTTGGACTCTGGGGTGAAGACACGCCCAGAGACGCCCTCGAGCTGGGTGGGGGGTGGGGTGGGAAGTGAGAGGGTGAGGGGGTGGAGAGGTAGGGAGGGGCCAGGCCCAAGGGGCAGGGGGGGGGCCGTTGGGAACTGCAGGGACACCCTGATCCAACTGAAGGACTTGTCTCCTGTGCCGCCATGAAGAAGCTTTTCACTTTCTGGAGAAGGAAGGATGAGCCCCACAGCCCCTCCTCACACGTACCCATAGGCCGGGCCAGCACTCATCACCCCACCCAGCCAGGCTACAACCTTCGAGATAAGGATTTAAAGAAACTTCACAAAGCTGCCTCAGTCGGGGATTTGGAGAAGGTGAAGGAATACCTTCAGCTCAAGAAACATGATGTGAATATACGGGACCGAGAATACAGGTGACCAGACTGATGAAGGGCAGTGTGGAGAGGAAGCCGGCTCCACTGGGTCCTGTAATCAGGAACAGGACTTGTCTGGGCTGCTTCATTGGTTGTCACTCCGAGTTTCCCATAGTGGAGAGGTCTGATAACATTGTCAGGGGGTCACACTCCCAACTTCCAGCTTGTTACTTCTTAAAATGCTTACCTGCATATTTGAGGTTATTTGTGTCCTCCCTGATTGACTCCACTCCTCCCACTGCATTAATCTCCACCTGGCACTTCACCCTTTACCCAAACTGCTGGTTTTTAATTTGATATATATATATATATATATTGTCCCCAGCCACCCAAGATTTACCATAGTATTAATGTACTAATAGCAAAAAAGTAGAGGAGACCTCCCAGAACAATGGTTGTTAAGATTTTAAGACATTGAGACAGCAAAACAATTGGCTTTTTAATTTGGATCTCCTATAATTTTTTTTTTCCAATTGCAGAATATCTTAAAAAAGCCCATCACAACCACTTACTGCAAAAACAAAAGTAATTTTATATATTAGGAAACAAAGAAGTTATGTGTTTGGCATTAATAACAGCAAATATATACTGTCTATGCCTACCTTAAAATCTCGTGGGAAGTTTTCAAGTCATAGGGTATGAAAAACATCATTTTTCATCATAATTGGGTAACTGGAAGCTATGGTTATAAAGAAGGTTTATGTCGGTTTGCCAATAGTTTTATGTCCTTCCCTCTGTCAAAAACAGAGTTATCTAAATTATTCCAATTTTTATCCTATACCACTCCATTGAATTACATTACGGGGTCATGGGTAACCTCAGTATGACTTCATTCAGGGGTCAATTCTCAGTCTTACCCAACTGGCATCTCAGCCAAGTATCTTACTTGCCCTATCAGTAGTATTTGAAATAATGTCTTGTCTTTCAGGAAACTTGGTTCACCTGGCACCTCTCCTACTTCTGTGGGCATTTCTTTCCAGACTCTTTTGCTGATTTCTTTTCCTCTTCCTGTCTGGTAAATATTTGAGGGCTCGGAATTTGAAATGATTCTGTGTGTCTTAATCTTCACCTGCCTGGTGAAGAGAGATTATCTTTAAATGTCTGTATTCCAGTGCCTTCCAACGTTTTTATCTCTGGCCAGACCTCTCCCCTGAACTCTAGAGTCATGTATATAAACACTACACTTGAACGTGGATATCTGATAGACTGTGGTGTGCTGGTAAATGTTTAATAACAGGCTCTTAGTTGAGGGTGGGGGCAAAGCAAAGGGAGGAGAAGCCCCGATTCCAAGCTACCAATGAGATGTCATTTGGCTTGAATAGTTCCTGAAAATTTAACATTTGGTTTGTGAGAGCCACTGGCTCCATCACATCCCTGTTTAAACATCTCAAATATCCCCAAACTGTGCTCCTGTTTTTCCTCCTCAGACCTGCATCTCTCTTTCTAGAATAACCAAATTCTTTTCTTTGAATTGTTAGACCAGAAACCCTAGCGTCATTCTTGACTCCTCTCTTTCTTTCATATCATCCATCTGATCTTGTTGGCTCCACCTTCAAAATATAGCTAAAATCCAACTATTTCCTGCCACCTTCACAGTTACCATTCTAGTCAAAATCTCTATCCTATCCAACCAAAATTACTGCAGTGGCCTCCTAACTAGTTTTCTGTCTTTTAACCTTTTCAGTTTATTCTCAATACAGTAGCCAGAAAGATCCTATAAAATGTATGTGAAATGAGTCATTCCTTGCGGTAACAACTTCCACGGGCTTTTCATCTCATTAAGGGTCAAGGCCAAAGTCCTTCCAGTGGCTCATTCAGCCTTACATGACATGTACCCCCATCCTATTATCTCTCTGATCTTCTGTCCTACAACTTTCCCTTCATTCATCTCCAGCTTCCCTGGCCTCCTTACTGTTCCACAGAAATGCCAGAAATGTATTTAGGGCCTTTGGACTTGCTGTTTCCTGTGCCTGAAGTGCTTCTCCCCGCCCCCGACCCCCAGATATCCACAGGGCTTCCTCTCACTCTCTCACTCCCTCACTCCCTTCCGGGGTTTATTTAATTATCACCTTATCAGCGAGGGCTACCTTGTCTACTCTTTGTACAATGGCAAGTTCTCTGTTTGCTGACATTTCCTATCTTCCCTGCCTGATTTTTCTCTTTAGCACTTAATACTGTCTGGTATGCTTTCTATTTTAAGCTTTTTGTTTACTTCTTCCACTAGCAGGTATGATCCATAAGAGCAGGTATTTTTGTCTCTTTTGTTTGCTGCTGTATCTTCATCACCTAGAACCCTGCCTAGCCATAGTAAATGCTTACTAGATATTTTTTGATGAATACAATGCATACATACATACATACATACATATGTATTTTTAACTCATTATAAACTTTCCTTGAAGTGAAACCAGTTAAATATTTGATCTTAAAGGCATTTGCATGGCCTTTTTAATTCAGTAGAAAGCAATTATAATTAATATAACTTGTATATAAACATCAATAAGTACATGAAGCAAATACTTTAACAGTATATGATCTGGCATGTTCTTGAGTATCGTAACTTCTCAAACTAAGACTTACCTCCAACTTTGTGTTTTGTTATATTGATATAGAACACCTTTGCACCTGGCCTGTGCTAATGGATATTCAAATATTGTATCTCTCTTAATTGAGAAACAGTGCAAAATAAATGTCTGCGATAGTGAAAACCGGTCTCCATTGACTAAGGTGTGTTAATTTTTCCTTTTCGGAATGCGTTTGAGTTCTAGTTAACTTTTGTTGGATTTCATAGTTTAAAGCATAGTATTAAACGTTAGTTTAATATATCGCATCCTGAGTAGTAAGTTGGTTACTCATCTATTCTTGTTGTATTGACAGGCAGTACAGTGTGCTAAGGAGGATTGTGCTACTATTCTTCTAGGCCATGGTGCAGACCCAAATCTGGCAGATTTAGATGGCAATACTGCTCTCCATTATGCTGTCTGTGGCCAAAGTGTCTCATTAGTTGAAAAATTGCTTGAGCACAAAGCTAATCTTGAAGATCAAAATAAGGTAGTCTATTAAAAATAACATTATATTTTAGAAAGCAATGGAAGAAGGTATGTATTGCAGATATTCATATCTGTTGAAACACACGTTAGATGAAGCGTGAGTTTTCCAAAATGAAACTGGGGAAAAGGAGAAGAATGAGATTATCAAACACTGATAAGGTTTTCCTTTTTAAAAGATCTTGGTCCATTTCATTTCAAACTGTAACACTGACCTCCAAAACAATACTATATTTAACAATGATAACTGTTCAAAGGCCTATATCAAATGAGAAATATCTGGTTTCCCTATAAGTTGATATTGGTTAAAAATCATAAGCCTACATTTTTGCCTGTCTTATTTATATACTCATGGATAATGATACTAGGGTTAAATTAGAAAATCACTTTCTATACTAAAAGTAATCCAACTCTCCTATTGAGATAAGTTTTGTGGGGTTTTTTTTAAGCTTCTTAAGTTCACAGCCTAAAATAAGTGTCAGCCTTAGAGGTCTATGGAATCTCAATGATAACAACATTATGAAATGTGAATTGATGGTTTGTAATACTTATATTAAATGCTAGGTGCTCTTCGCTTTAAATACTCCAGGCTGCTCTTGCCCACAATTTGAATTAGGCCTAAAGTAAAAACTTTGATTTTATTTTTGAATGACCCAACTCCAGTTTATTTTCTTAGTCTCTGAAATCATATTTTGGTATATATCAAAACCTTTTTAAAATTAAAGTGTATATTCAGATGTTTCTTACTAACACACTTATCTCTTAAATTGAACTTAAATCTAAAAGGCATACAATGTTAGTACAATATTTTAAATAATCATTTTGAAATAATCTTTTCAGGATGGGTATACTCCACTGTTACTTGCCATTACTGAAAATAATGCAAAAATGGTAGAATATCTTCTGAAGAGAGGGGCAGATGTAAATGCTTCAGATAAGAATCAAAGGTATAATAAATGCTAAATAAGACCTACAACTATACCTACCTAACAAGACAATACATCTGTGTGTGTGTGTGTGTGTGTACATTTTGTGATATTGATAAAAGATCTGGCTATATATTTTAGGTAAATTACCTAGATTCCCAGGATCTGTTTCTGTAAAATCAAACGGTTGGTCCAAATTGGTAGGTCATTATTATTATTCTTTATAACATTAGAATTACAATCTTACACAGAAACTCAATCTCTAAATCCTAGGTGCTGTAGCTAAATGGGAGTAGGTACCCAGAGCCCCAGACATGCCCTTCCCTAGCATTTTGAGATATCTTGAAAACACTGTGGTTCCAGGGAGCAGGGACTAAAAAACATTGAGCTAGGGCACAAGGGTGGCTCGGTCGGTTAAGTGTCTACTTTTGGCTCAGGCATGATCCCAGGGTCCTGGGATCGAGCCCCGCATTGGGCTCCTTGCTCAGTGGGGAGCCTGCTTCTCCCTCTCCCTCTGCTGCTCCCTGCCTGCTCGTGCTCTTTCTCTGTCAAATGAATAAATAAAATCTAAAAAAATAAAATAAAATAAACAAACATTGAGCTAGCTGCTTCCTAGAGACTCTTATTTTTAGGCTCTGTAATATAATGTGATTGGTACACCTTTTTGAGCAGATCTGCCCCACTTTTTACATTGTTGCCCTGACTCTTTCCCTGATAGTCTACATTTGAACGGTAAATTTGGAAGACTAACTTTTAAAAAAAAGTACAAGACATGATTAAGATCTATAAATACACGTTTATGTATCCCTCTTGCTCCAGAACAGCCCTTATGATTGCTCTAAGTGATGAACCAACAAATTTAGTCAGTCTTCTTCTTCAGCAAGAAGTGGACCTATCTTGCCAAGATATTTACGGATTCACAGCTGAGGAATATGCTTCTTTCAATGGTTTTACTGTGTAAGTGGTACTGCATATCTTTTAACAATTGTATGGGATATGATCATAAGGAAAGAACCATGAGCTCCCAAAGTACAAAGCTGACAAAGGCAAAGCTCTGCAGTAGGGGTAACCATATTATGAATTCTGGCCACATGGATCCAGGGATCCTTGATTTCACCTGTTTGTAGGGTCGAATCAATATAAGAACTGCAGGTATGCTGAGTCTGCAGATTAACTCCCAGTGGCATGGGAATTTGAAGTATGTCAGGACAGTGATTTCAGCAAATAGTGACATAGCCAATAATAAAACATCTGGGTAATAGTGTTGGGCAAAAGTTGATTAATCTACACAAGCCTCTTTCATTGTTTTTACACGAGTAATATAAAAATTTTATTCAAGTTTTGATTATTGTTTTGTTAGCTAACTTTAGTTTGATAAGTTTTCAAAATTCTTAAGTATATATTCTCATTAGCCCAAAAGACAGAACTTTTCATGTATAAATATGCATTTCTAATTTTAATAGTCAATGAGAAAGTAAGATGAAATGAACAGAAATTTACATATAGCTAATGAAGTTAAGTAACATAAAGGTATTTTCCTTATAAGTTCATTTTAAAGTAAAATTTTAATTATACATAGGTATTTTTTTCTAGTGTATTGTTTTCTTGTTCTTCCACCTTTTATCCACATTTTAGTGATATCTTTTAATCATTAATTCCATATGGACATCATAGGGGTGGGAGGAGAGGAAAAAAAGAAAGGAGAGAGAGAGAAGTAATTTTTATATATACATTCAGATGTTTATTTTTGAAGTCTAAACTGAACTTTATAAACTAAGGGATTCATAACCCATTAAATATATAAACCATAATTGAATACAATATTTTCTTTGCAATACTGGACATATGTACCTTGCTTTACCTTGGTTTAAGCAAACCATGTTATAAAAATTTAAGTATAGAGATAAATTACTGCTATTCTATGCTATGAAAGGATTCTTCATTTTATAAAAAGAATTCCTGTTCCTTTTAAATAGGGAATTTTCCTTATCATTTAAAAAGTTTGGATATAGGGGCACCTGGGTGGCTCAGTCGGTTAAGCAGCCGACTCTTGATTTCAGCTCAGGTCATGATCCTCAGGTCCTGGAATGGAGTCTGTGTCAGTCTCCGCGCTCAGTGGGGAGTCTGCTTAAGGATTCTGTCCCTCTCCTTGTGCCCCTCCCCCTGCTCATTAAGGCCAAGTCTTATGAGCTGAATTGTGTCCCATTCCTCCCTCCTCAAAATCATGTGTTAAAAAGTCCTAACCCCCAGTACCTCAGAATTTGGATGATTGTATTTTGAGAGAGGGCTTTTAAAGAGATGTTAAATTAAAATGACTGCAGTAGAGTGGGTCCTAATCCAGTTTGACTGGTATTCTTGTAAGAAAAGGAGATTAGGATATAGAGACACTAACAGTGCTTGTTGCCAGAGGGGCAACTTTTAGGTGAAGAGTCAGCAAAGCAAGGAGAGAGGCCTGGAACAGATGCTCCCCTTACAGCCCTCAGAGGAAACCAACCCTCCTGGCACCTTGATCTTGGGTCTCCAGCTTCCAGAACTGTGAAAAATAAATGTCTGTTGTTTAAGCCACCCAGTCTGTGGTATTTTTGTAAGGCAACCCTAGCAACCTAATACATCAACAATAACCTAAAGCTATTTTTTCTGCCTTGCTAGTAGTTTATTTGTGATAGCAGGAAGAAAAGTACCAGAGAATGGGAGTATATGAAATAAAAATGGTGTCTGTTAAGGGAATTGGCTTGAAAGGAGGCTTGAGGTCAGCAGCAAGTGTAAGACATACTTAGGAAGGCATTAGCTAACATCTAAGGTTTTGATATGATGATTATATATTATGAATTTAACTATTTATGAATCCTGGAATTCATATATATTTTCTCTCTATGGATAGATATCATCAATTAATTGCCAGTTACGGAAAGGAGAAGAAAGTTGAACAGACTAATTCTGAAGATACAACCTTGGGCACTACATTTGATAGAGAAGAACTGAAGGAAGGTAAGAAGATACAAACTAAACAAATAGTTTTAATGGTTTGCTTTTTAGAAAGGGACTCAGTTAAATAATATTTAAATTCGAAATAGAAATTTTCTCCAATTTTGAATTGCTAAATATTTTTAAGAACTGTTCTTTGTAATTAAAACATTTTGACACTGTGTTGACTGAAAATGTAAAGAGATACCAAATGATTAAGATACTTTTTATCCATAGTTTAGTTATAAAAAACAAAATATGACTAGTTATGATAATTACCAGTTATAAAAAACAAAATTTTTAATAATATAAAGCTATTAGTAAATTTCTAATTTTATTCTAAAAACACTTCAGCTAAGTATATTTGATAATTGTAAATATAATACATACTTAATCATTACTTAAAACTTAAAATTAGGTAGCAGTATTTGTGAATTGAAAATACTATGCATCTATTAAAATAATTTTTGGTGCTTATTTTCAAAAAAACAAAGAGTTATTTAGGTCTGTAAAACATAGCTTTTTTGTTTGTTTGGTTTTTGGTGGGTATATGTTACTTTGACATTTTTTTAAATGGATGACATAAAAACTTTTACAGTTATACTCTGTGAGTACACCAGCAAACACACTCCTCCCCTACCCTTCAACTATAGTGTAAAAAAGAAGAAAAAAAAAAGGAAATTTAAGACAGAGAGGGAACCTGATGGCAATAGGAGATCATATGACTGTCACAACTATTCACTCTTTCTTCATCCCCTCAAATCTATCATTATGATACTTAGAATAGTGCTTGTTCCTATTGCCTCGAGGTGACTGAATTTAAGAGAGAATTTACCTGAATTTTCCTTTGTAACTTAATCTTACACACTCAAGAAATTTTGTTTTTTGGACTCTTGTTCTTCATCCTTATATGCTCCTCTCCTACTGTCTCTCTCTCTATCTCTCTCTCTCTTATAATGTTCACGCAGCTATAAGAAGTAAAGAATTTCTGTGATTAATACTTCAGTTCTTTAGGGAAATAAAGCAGTAGAAAGTTAAAAATACCACTCTTATATTTTGAGTATCTCCTGAGGCTAAACAATTAAAAACACCCCCATTCCTTTTACCCATGGCAATACGTGTTGCAGTTCTTAATGAAATGTTAATCTTTGTACGTTTTGAAGCATAATAGAAATATTAGGTCAGGAAAATTGCCCAAACACATTAAAAAAGATGGTGAACATTAAAGGTTGTATTTCTGTCAGATTCCAAGGGGATAATTTAATTATTCATTTTTTTAAATGACCATAACATACAGAAATATTGATGCTAATTGTTTTGTAGCTGAGGCGTAGAATTTAAGAAATATACTTAGGAGGGAAAATATTTGAACACAAATGAAGACATTACAAATATTACTTGTTTTCTAGACATATAACCTCATTTCTACAAGTCCTTTGCTGCTGCCTTGAATTAGAAAAGTCTGTTTTGAAAGAGCAATTAAATGAAATGTCACAGCATTTCATTGACTACTCATTTGAAGAAAAGTTTAATGGAAAACAATTTTCACCTTAGAAGATGTGAAGAGATTTCAAAAGACAAACATCTATATCATGAACTATCAGTTGAAAGGATACAATTTGTGTTCAGCTTATAGTCAGCAAAAGTCTTTTTAGTCAGAATTTTGAATGGAGTATTCATAAGTGTAAACTTTGAAACATAATATGTTAGGCATGCATTGGAGCATTTAAATAAAGTAAAAATATTAATATGTCAGCTATAAAATAGAGGAAAACATTGTAAATAACCCTGTGTAAATGGAAATTCTCTTTTATTTACAAGCACTTTCATTGACAAAACCTTTTTTCTTTTTTAGAAATACCACAGTAATACATATTAAGAAAATTTAGGCATTACAGAAAAAAAAAAGGAAATAAGAAAAGGTATCACTCATAGTCTCATGACCCAAACAAACATCTGTTAAATTTCTGGCATGTTTTCGTAATCTTTTAAAATCTGCTAAACTTTTTTTTTTCCTCAAAGGGAATTTACAATTTTGCATTTAAAAACAAAATACTGAGCACATAGTTTTCACTCTGCTCCTTGCCATACCTTGAACACATCCAGCACAGTCTAGGTTCAGGATGATTCCAGGGAAGACTCTTCCTTTCGTTGTATCCTGGGACATTCCTTCCCTCGTAAGGGACATCAGTGAAGCCTTCTCTGGTTGCCTTGCCATTCTGTCACTTACAATGCTTTATTATCTACTCCTCTCCCCCTTGCCCTTTGGATTGCAAGATCCATGAGAGCTTGAACTTTTTTTGTCCACAGTTAAATCCTCATCACTTGTAAAATGTCTGGTGATAGTAAATATTCAGTTGCCAAATACAGTCATACCTCATTTTATTGCACTTTGGAAATACTGCTTTTTTTTTTTTTTATAAGTTGAAGGTTTGTGGTAACTGCCTCAAGCAAGTCTACTGGCACCATTTTTCCCACTACATTTGCTCACTTCATGTCTCTATGTCACATTTTGATAATTTTCACAATATTTTAAACTTTTTCATTATTATTATTATATTTGTTATGGTGATGTGATCAGTGATCTTTGATGTTACTATTATAATTGCCTTGTGGTGCCATGAACCACACCCATATCAGACGGCAGACTTGATTGATCAATATGTGTATCTTCTGACTACTCCCAACTTGCTGTTCCTCTTCTCTCTCCCTCTCCTCGGCCTCCTTATTCTCTGAGACACAACAGTATTGACATTAGGACAATTAATAACTGTATAATGGACTCTAAGTGTTCAAGTGAACGGAAGAGTCTCAAGTCTTTCTCTTTAAATCAAAAGCCAGAAATGATTATGCTTAGTGAGGAAGGCATTTTAAAAGCTGAGGTAAGCTGAAAGCTAGGCCTCTTGTGCCAGATAGTTAGCCAAGTTGTGAATGCAAAGGAACACTTCTTGAAGAAAATTAAAAGTGTTACTCCAGTGAACATATGAAAGATAAGAAGCAAAACAGCCTTATTGCTGATGTGGAGACAGTTTTGGTAGTCTGCATAGAAGATCACCAGATACAACATTCCTTTAAGTCAAAGCCTAATCCAGAGCAAGGCCCTAACTCTATTCAGTTCTGTGAAGGCTGAGAGAGGTGAGGAAGCTGCAGAAGGTAAGTTTGAAGCTCACAGAGGTTGGCGTAAGGTTTAAAGAAAGAAGCCATCTCCATAACATAGAAGTGTAAAGTGAAGCAGCAAGTGCCTATATAGAAGCTCCAGCAAGTTACCCAGAAGATCTAGCTAATGATAATTAATAATAATTAAGATAAATAATGAAGCTGGCTACACTAAACAACAGATTTTCAATGTAGACAGAACAGCCTTATATTAGAAGAAGATGCCATCTAGTATTTTCATAGCTAGAGAGAAGTCAATGCCTGGCTTCAAAGCTTCAAAAGATAGGCTGACTCTCTTGTTAGGGCTAATGCTGGTGACTTTAAGAGGAAGCCATTGCTCATTTACCATTCCAAATATTGTAGGGCCCCTAAAAACAACGCTGTATCTACTCCGGTTATGCTCTGTACATAGAACAACAAAGCCTAAATGACAGCACATCTTTTTTCAACATGGTTTACTGAAAAATTTAAAGCCCACTACTGCTCAGACAAAAAGATCCCTTTCAAGATGTGACTGCTCATTGACAATGCACCTGGTTACCCCAGAGCTCCGATGGAAATGTGCAAGGAGATTAATGCCTATTTTCATGCTAACACAACATCCATTCTGCAGCCCATGGCTCAGGGAGTAATTTTGACTTTCAAGTCTTATTATTTAAGAAATATATTTTTGTACAATTTTGTAAGGTCAGAGCTGCCATAGATAGTGATTTGTGTAATGGATCTGAGCAAAGTAAATTGAAAACCTTCTGGAAAAGATTCACCCTTTTAGATGCCATTAAGAACATTTGTGATTCATGGGAAGAGGTCAAAATATAAACATTAACAGAAGTTTGGAAGAAGTTGATTTCAACCCTCAAGGACGACTTGGAGGAGAAGGGTTAAAGACTTCAGTGAAGTAACTGCAGATGTGGTAGAAATAGAAAGAGAACTAGAATGAGAAGTGGGGCCTGAAGATATGACTGAATTGTTACAATCTCATGATAACACTTTAATGGATGAGTTGTTGCTTCTTATGGTTGAGCAAAGAAAGTGGATCCTTGACGTTAAATTTACTCCTGATGAAGATGTTATGAAGGTTGTTGAAATGACAACAAAGGATTTAGAATATGATATAAATTTAGTTGATAAAGCAGCAGCAGGTTTTGAGAGGATTGATTCCAATTTTGAAAGAAGTTCTACTGTGGGTAAAATGCTATGAAATAGCATTGTGTGCTACAGAGAAATCATTTGCAAACAAGTCCATCGATGCGGCAAACTTCACTATTGTCTTCTTTTAAGAAATTGCCATAGCCACCCTGCCCTTCAGCAACCACCACCCTAGTCAGTCAGGAGCCATCAACATTGAGGCAAGACCCTCCACCAGCAAAAAGATTAGGACTCACTGAAAGCCCAGATGATGGTTAGCATTTTTTTAGCAAGAAAGTATTTTTAATTAAGATATGTACATTATATTTTTAGACACAGTGCTATTGCAGATGTAATAGACTACGGTACAGTGTAAACATAACTTTTATATGCACTGGGAAATCAAAAAGTTCATCTTAGTTTATTACCAAGATGAGAATAAATAGCCCAGGAACTCAATAGGAAGAGAGCAGAGTTCAGACTGTGAGGACTTTCTATGTTAGCAAGGACTCAATAAGCCACTAAAAGCAAGGCAGAAGAAGTCTCCATGGGACCTGCGCCCAGTTGAAATTGGGATCTGCAGTGATAGATGATGTAAATCAAATCTTGCTGGGTGGTCTAAGAAAACTTTGGAAATAAAGATAACCCAAATGAGAATAAATAGAAGCTATTCAGAGATTGTAGTGAGGGAGTCAGCCATCATCACATTTGACAGACTCAAAGGAAAGCAGGAAAGTGGAAAAGCTCTAACATTGAAAAAATGGAAGACTTCATACTTGAAGTCTAATTGGGGGTGGTTGGCATGGGGAAGCTGCAGATTGGTTAATTAGAAGTGTTGCATTTTATGTGATTAATTTGAAGAGCATATTTGGCTTTCTCTGGTTAGTGTTGAGTTGGAAACAGAAAGAGGGAGAAGTGAAATATTGGAAAATTGGCAGTCATGACAAGGTTTTGGTCAAAACCTTCATTCATTCATTGAATTTTGGGCTGATTTCAGAGATTATGGGTCAGAGTTCTATTTTCATATATGGTCTGGCTATTGTCCATTTGAATATTCACTCTTTCACAAATATTCTAAGATTAATTTATCTCCTGACTTCTGAATTTTAAGTCTTGACAAAATATAAGTACTTTATCAGTAAGAGTTATTATTAAGATTTTAAAATGAGTTTTCTGCCCTCTACAATCATTATAAGAAAAAATTTGCCAACTTCTCTACTTCCTATATATATATATATGTATATATATATATTTATTATTTCCATTGATGTTTTAGTAGCAGAGTGGAAAAGATATAGTAAACTCAAATACCTACCTAGCCACTTAGAAGCAGAAGAATGTTCAAGCTTCTTAACTATAACCTCAGTTCCTTCAATGTAATAGAAAGAAGATAAACTAATCACTTCCCAAGATTGTTCTCATGAGGCAGATCTTTTCTCCTTTATACTACATTTATACTACTTCAGAATCCTTGGAATCATGTATCTTTGATATAAGTTATATTGATCGGCTACATGATACTCTAATTCACTATGATTCACTCAGACATTCCCTTACTGTGAGGTATTACACTTTTTTCCCATTCTTTTTCTCCCACCATTAAATACTGAAAACCTTATCTTGCTATCCATGTTTTCTTCTTGGGAATTATGTCCATTGGAGACAGTTCTATGACTGAGATTACTAGTTTACAATGTATGAAAGTATTTATGTTTCATAAAATACACTACCAATATTTTTCCAAAGTCTTTCAGTGTTTTAAGATCCACTTGAATCAAAAGTTGACTGAAAAAAAGATTTGACTGTGTTGAAAAATATGGAAGACCAGAAACCATAAATGACCAAAGCTACTTTCTTGTTTGGCCAACTCGTTATATTCTTTTATAAGAGCGGGAGGAGAGAAACACATTAAATAGATTTATATGAAAGATTTATTTTGAATAATAGATTTTAAAATGAAATTCCTTAACACAAAACCATTTTGCATGTAATTAAGCTGAGTACAAAAGTAGAGGGTTGATGATGTTCACAGTTCTTTAAAGTTGTAGAGAAATTTCTTTAAATCTTGTCAGTATCACTCTATGACTGAATTCATGAAACTCATTTGGCATTAGGGATAAAGCTTAAAGCTTTTATTAAGTGAGGCAGAGCCGGAAGAGGAGAGGAGAGACTGTGAAATGCCTTTTTTCTTTTCATCTGGACAGGGTACTTCCCTCTTTGTCCTCATAGGTTTCCCTTCAGGGACACGTGCTCTCAGACTCTGAAACCATGGCAGGGACAGGGGTTGCTGCATGGGCTCCTAAATTATAATCCCCACTACCTTCCAGATGTGGGAGTGGAGTAAGCTCCAGGAATGAAGCTTGTGCCACTAGAATCAGAGGGGGTGGAAATTGCAGGGTGCCTAGGGAAGTTTTCTGGGTGACGAGGCTTTCCCGGTGTTGCAGCCCCAGGTGGGCAGGGCGCTGGTATTGTGCAAGCCAGCTTGTCCATAGGCTCTAGTGCCCACCCGAACGCCACTCCCCCCCGCCACCAACCACTCTGCTACCACCGGGTCTAGCAAAGGACACAGCAGCCCCTGGGCTTTTCCGAGACCAGAGAAGGGGGCCGGACCAGCACCTGGGCACCGGGTCCCTGCGGCTAGAACATGTGTACCTGCCCAGAGCTACTGCCTGGTAGTTAGGATTTTAAGAGTTTCCTTAGCTTCGTTGCCTTCCCCGAAAGTGCGAGGTTACAAGCAGCAGTGCTTTGATGCTGGGCGTCACCACTGCAAGAACTGCTTCTGTGACCTCCAGCTCCGGGGTGGGATCAGGCGGCAGCGAGAAACGGGAAACTTGGGGAGCATCTGGATTCATTCAGGTGATCCTCAACCCACTCCCCAGAATGATGAAATAGGTTGTGTTCTCTCTTGGAAAGGAAGGGCAAGTGGCAGTCCAGGTCCTCTTCCAGCCAGAGGAGAGAGACTGCGGGGACGTGGGCGTGAGGAGTGACAGGCCTGAGTCCCACTAAGAGAGCTCAGGAAATCCACAGGGGTGCTGAGTGGGGAACGTGAGGTAAGTGCCCTATAATCTTTTGATGGGGATCCATAGCCTCACCTAAGAGTCATAAAAAACAGGTAATAGGGACAGTGTGATAGGAGGCTGATAGGGCGCGGCCAGGAAGTGGTAGAGACATATTCGGGGAAAAACTGGTGCGCCTGCCCTGACTCCACCTACATGTGCAGCTAGACATGGTCTGCGTCCCCAGTGAGGCATTGTTTCCCTTTCTAAGGCTCCTCAGCATCTGGGGCATTGTAGCACTTAAAATAGTAACTTCACATAGGATCCCAGACAGTGTGTCTCTTAGTCATTCATAAATCAAAATTTTAACATCAACAGCAGCAACAACAACAAACTTTTAGCGGAATCCTGATCCTTTCATTATAGGACACATTACTGACAATTTTAAAGAGGTTTAACTAAATTTAAATAGTAATAGAAAGTACATAAATCATCATTTCCTTTTCCAGTATACACATTTTAAATCATCAAATATTAGCATATTATAGGAAAGTTTATAATGAGAGAAAAAAACTCCCATAATATAGAAACTTCTGAAGTAAAAACATTTTTGATAAGATCAGAGATTTTTAAAATAGATTTTGTATTTTAGAGCGCTTCTGGGTTCACAACAAAATTGAGCAGAAGATACAGATATTTCCCATATACCTCTGTCCCAACACATGCATTGCCTCCCACGCTATCAGTATAACTCACCAAAACTATACATTGGTTACCAAGGATGAACCTACATTGATACATCACAGTCATCCAAAATCTGTAGTTTACATTTACTCTTGGTCTTGTATGTACTTTAGGTTTGGACAAATGTATAATGTATAATGTATAATGATATGCATCCACCATTAGAGTATCCTACAGAATAGGTCCATTGCCCTGTCTGTGTTCTCCCATTCATTCCACCTTCCCTCCAGCCCTTGACAACCTCTTTTTACTGTTTCCACAGTTTTGCCTTTTCCAAAATGATATTTGCTGGGATCATATAGTATGTAGCCTTTTCACACTGCCTTCTTTCACTTAGTAGTGTGCATTTAAGTTTCCTCCATGTCTTTTCATGGCTTTAATGCATTTCTTTTTAGCACTAAACAATATTCTATTATCTGGATATACCACAGTATCCATTCATCTACTGAAGGACATCTTGGTTGCTACCAAGTTTTGGCAATTATGGATAAAGCTGCTATAAATGTTCATGAGCAAAATTTTTCACAGACATAAGTTTTCAACTCCTTTACGTAAATACCAAGGAGTGTGATTACTGGATTATATGGTAAGAGTATGTTTAGTTTTGTAAGAAGATGACATACTATCTTCCAAAGTAGCTGTACCATTTTGCCTTCCCACTGGCAATGAATGAGGGTTTCTGTTGCTCCACGTCCTCACCAGTATTTGATGTTGTCAGTGTTCTAGGTTTTGGCTGTTCTAATAGGTGTGTAGATCTCTTTGTTGTTTTAATAACACACTTTAGGTAGGTAGGTAGATGGATAGATAGATAGGTATAAACTATATGCTTTACTAAGGCATCTAAGAAAAACCTTTGGAGTGGAGAGGTGCTCCATGTTCTTGAACAAAGAGAATCATTTATCTAAAATATGTAAACTTTTATTATTTTAGCAATTTCCTATAAACCAAATCAAAATATCAAGATTTTAAAAATTAGAATTATTTGTGATGCTATTCTGGTATACTTTTATGATGATATTAAGAAAAATTTTGAAAAAAGATAAAGAGATTTATAAATTTCCACTAATTATTGTTTTACTGACAGCATAATAGATGGACAAATGAATGGAATAGAATAGAAAGTTTAGAAACACATCCAAATATCAGTGAGAATCAGTATTTGATCATTATGAAAATTCAAATTAGTAGGGAAAAGCTAAATTATTCGTAAGTGCTGGCCCAGATCTCTAGTAGTGAACCATACGTGGACTCTTAGAGTACAGCTCTGTTAGTGCACAGCGGAGTGCTCGGGTATTGTTTCCGAAGCAATCCCTCATTTCAGTCAGAAATTTACGTGGAGCCCAGATCATCCCCCAGATCTTCAGGCTAGATTCCCTTTTGAGACCTTTGTTGTTCTTGCTAAGAAATCAGGGCTGTGACTAGGATGAGGCAAGCAGGACACTTAGGATGGAAATGCAAGGATTGCTAATACGGACCAGCTGAAGCCATCAGATTCCAATAGCATTGCGAAAAGGCATCAGTTTCCTTTCTTTGCTGCTAGATGGTCTCCCAAGACCTAAGTCCTTTGTAGCTGCTTGTGTCAGACTATGAAAATTCCTGTCATCTTCCTCCAGAGCAGTGGGGGACTGCTTACCTTAGATTCCCACTACTAAGGTCATTTACTCAAGTCCTAAATTTGATATAGTAATGAACACCTCCCATGTGACTCCTGTCTGTACCTCATTTTTAGGACAGGCTGCCATAATTTTCAAGGTTCAACAGGATCCTCTGAATCTAGAGGAGCTAAGTCTCTTAGGGAAGGTTTATTCAAACCCATCCATGTATCACAATCCAGGTATAAAAAGTAGTTTCCATCTTCCAAAAATTGGGGATCAACATGGAGATTGAGCATTATTCTCACAAAGATTTTCTGGTTTGGAATGTGAGTGAATAGAATGGGAATAGTTTTCCACATCAGTCTTGACTTGATCTGTTAGCTGTCTCCCATTAGCATGATTGGCCACTGTTAATAGAGACCCTAAAGTTTCTTATATACAATCACAAATTTGTTATCTAATGATTTATAATATATGTAACTTTAGTTACAAGTGATGTAGTAGCTGAGTGCAAGTCATGAAATTACAAACCACAAGCAATAAACCACCTAATAAAGTAATATTAGGATTTAAAACATTTTGTGAAAACTGCAGAACTTTGAGACCTTAGCAACTATGTAAAAACAGTGGGTTTTACTGAAGGATCCAGAATAGGACAGTAATAAAGTTAATGAGCACATTCTTCTGTTGCTTCACTATCTCACAAAATACTTGTATATGTTATGTCATTAAATCCCCACAACACTTGGGAGTTAGGAAGGTCAGGCAAGAGCCACATCTTACAGGAGCCAAAGAGAAAGTACTTTACCAAGAAAAAATAGCTATGTGTCTAAACTGGGAGAACTAATTTCAGGACTTCAGGATCTTATCATGTGACCTCTGGTTAATTTAATGAGTTGTACTGCTTTCAGTTCAGGACTACTCAGTGATAATTTTTCACTTAAATGCTAATATAAAGCTAGTATAGCTCAGAAGTTTGAAGTGTATAGAAATTATATACCAATTTTATATAACTGAGTTATGAGCTTGTCTGTTATGAGAAATAGGAGTATTGTGTAATATAGTTGGTACATCTTATCAGTATTAAAATAGTAATGTTATTTATTACATTTTCTTCTATATAATAATCACCATGTGATTTCTAAGAAAAAAATAATAAAGGAGATCCAAATATTCTTTATTTCAAACATAGCTATCAGTTAAAACTTCTGGTAGTGGATTTTCTCTTGTTGATTCTGCCAAAGATATAGAAAGTAGGATTATGAAAGTTTTCATAATAAAAGAGCTATTTAAAAATCAATATGTAAATTTCATTGTTTTTCTTAAAATTCTACAATTTATTATTATTTAAGATGTTCATTGTGAGATTCTGAAATAATGTCTGAAGAGAAATTTAGTTTCAGAAGTTTACTAAATTCATTAAATCCATATGGTGGCTTTGTATACATTAGAAAACAAGTGTTATTTATCTCTATATAATTAGAAACAGTGGATTTGTTATAAAATGGGTTTATTATTTTTACAACAAATTATTTCTTGTAATAAATGATAGCAATTTATTCATAATAAAAGCACCTGTCTATTTAAACTGGGACTGTACACAAGCACAAAGAAATATGAACTTCAATAAAAGATGTCAGGTTATATTCTTAATTTACTTTTGCAGATCAGTATAGAAGTTGGAAAAGCAATTCCTTATTGAGAATCACAAATTCTTTTATATGTTGTTACATTAATAATCTATTAACCTTTCTCTTTTGTAAGTTGAAGAGAATGAGTTGCTCCCATTAGAACAAAGTATTTTTCTTCCATTTGTTGGCTAATTATCATGATTGACTGTCTTAATCCATTCGGGCTATAACAGAGTACTATAGATTAGCTGGTTTAAACAACAGACATTTATTTCCCATAATTCTGGAGGCTGTAAGTCTGAGATTAGGGTGCTAGCATAGTCTGGTTCTTGAGGAGGGCCTTCTTGGTTTGTGTCCTCAGATGGCTGAAAGAGCTAGCTAGCGATCTCTGGTCTCTTATGGGGGCACTAACCCCATTCATGAGGGATTTATAATATAATATATGTTTATTCTGTGACTTGATTACCTCCTAAAGGCCCCACTTCCAAATACCACCACATTGGAATTAGGGTATCAACATGTCAATTTTGGGGGGACATAAACATTTAGTTCATAACATTTACTAATTTTGTTAGAACAAGACATTTTATTATCATCCACCAGATTTGTATTTGTAGAATAAATATATAAACATCCCATTTCTGGACTTAACTCGAAGTTTTAATACAAGTGCAAAAATAGGTCACAAAAACAAAATTGCTGTAATGAAAATTGTGGGGCTTGAACTCACGACCCTGAGACTGAGACCTGAGCTGAGATAGAGTCGGACACTTAACTGACTGAGCCATCCAGGTACCCCTAAATGGTTGATCTTAAACTTAGCTAAGTAGAACCTCCAAGTAGTTCAGAGTAGGTAAGTTCTTAGTGTGGGACCTTTTCATTTATTCTTCCAAGAAAGAAGAAATAGCCATGTTTGCAGGACTCTATTCACAGGGTACATAAAATGGCTAGGACTAAATGAGTTTACTGCCATCTCTCTGAGAACAGGAAGGAAATACACTTGTCTCTTCTGTACTCCCTTCCCCTGGCCACTGGAAAGTTTTTGTAAGGATCATTGTCTCTTACTTGTTTTCTAATGTGGCAGAGTATGGTGCCTCTAGACCTTATGATGGGTTCTTCATGCTAAACTGAACAGTCTCTACCTACATTCCCTCCTTCAACTAAAGAATTAGCTAAGTATGCTATCTCCTTACTGCCCCTAATGGATGAGGTCTAGAAAAATCGTGCTGTTTAAATTTGTTGTTCCCCAATTATAATACCAATTCTTTTCATGATGCCATTTCTGTTGATTTTATTGGGTTAGGATTATGATAACTATAATTCACTTGTATCAAATTTTGATAAATCACATTCTCCCTTGCATATAATAATTTGTGATGGTGGGGAGGATTTTAATGTATCAGTTGCCCACCAAGAGTATAATTAATACTCTGGAATATTCTCCAGTTGTGTTCCAAAGGGATAGTTTGTGGCCAGGCATAAGAGTATTGTACTCATAATATTATTATATATTTTCCTATTGCTGATTCAAATTCATTCTTACTTTTTAGTTATGGATGAGAGTTCTGAAAAAGACCCATTAGCAAGTAGGATTTTTATAGATTTATTACCTCTTAAATAAGGGAATGAAGAGAAATGGAACTAACATTTATTCAGTGTTTTACTCTGAACTAGATAGGACATTATGTGCTTAACATGTGTTCTCTATATAATAATCATAATAGCTCTGCAAAGTTACCATGCTGTCATTTTCTTCTTTTTATTAATTACAAAATTGTGATTTAGGGCACTTGATTAATTGGCCCAAGATCCCACAGTTAAAATGTGCTGAACCATAATTTAACTCCAAGTCGGCCAGGCTTTCAGACCAACCCCCCTCCCACCCCCCACCCCCCCGCCCCTCCATGGTAGCTTTGTATCCACAGTCTCAAGAGACAGGATCCAGTTAAGATCCTGGATCCTCGATCTTCAAGAAATCAGATTTAACTGTATTTGCTTTTTCTGAGAAAAAAAAAATTAAGCCAAAGCAAACACAGGTAAAGGCCTAGAGTTTGTTCTAAAATGTTTGATAGTTAAAATAGTAATCAATACTTTGTTTTCACCATCAAGGGTTTGAGGGCAGATCTCAGTTAGCTCTGGTCTCAAGACTGTAGATTATTTGATTGCCTTCTCTTTTCTCAGATTAAAATCAGCGAAGGAAAAAGATACTTAGGGTAAAATCCCAGAAAAGCCACGTATAAGCTTCCAGTAGTCCTCTCCCAGTGGAGTTGCACAGATAGCACCTAATTTTCCCAGCAATAATATTTGATGACACATGCCAAGTGTTGCTAACCAGAGAAACTCTCTCAAGTCTTGGAGTTAGGGGGTTTTTACCAGGGCTCTGTGAATACTGTTTATAGATACATAGACAAGTAGCTCCCACATGACTAACTTCCATTAGTCTCCAACCCCTGGAAGTTCAACTGAAACAAGCATGGCCCAAGACTTGAGGCATGCAAAACTCTCTTATCAGAAAGGATATTCCAAGGGCTCAAAGGTTATCTCCCCAGAAGACAGAAGGACAAGGCCCAGTCCTTTTTTTGGAGTGTGCAGGATTTGAGCTTTACTGCACAGATAATCAGTCTATTACTCAAGGAATTATTACACATCTTGCTCGTTCTTGCCTTTGTGTCGACCAACGTGGAAAGCTTTCTCAACCATTTATGCAAAGCCTTACTATCCATAAGGACCCAGCACAAATCTATCTGTTTACTTGAATTCTCCTCTGTGCTCCCCCATGTCTCTGCACATAGAAGCATTTGCAAGCTCTGCCATACATTGGGCACATTTATATATTGCCTTCAAATAACACTTTACCGGTCATGTCCTCTCTCAGTGAAGGTTCTCCTATAGTAAATTCTCAGGAAATGAACTATTATTGATAAATTGTTTAGATTATTCATTCTTTAATGTAGAATTTTATTTGCCCTAAACTATCCTTCCAATCTTTATAGGATACTTACTTTTAATATACAAAATAAAATATGCAAGTTCTTATTTATTCTCAATTTCAGACTTTTAGCATATTCCCATTTCCCATTTATCTTTTCACACTAAAGAGATCTAATCTTTATATGACATCTAATCACGGACTGTTTTTCTCTATACTTTCTCTACCTCTGGCATTTAAAAAAAGTGGTGATCAAAACTTCACATCACCTTTTGCACAAGGGAAAGATACTTATTTCCAATAAACTTACAGTTCTGTACAGAATTTTACTAGTATTTTTCCATCAAAGAGCTTTATCAAGGAATGCTCTTAATTACTTCTGAGTACTTTTCCTAGGTAACAATAGATAACTTAGAGTCCTTCATTCAATATTAGGATATATGTTAGCTATTGTTAACACTGACACATTACTGTGTTCCAGGTAGTACTGTTTATTATCTTAATCTTCATAACAACTCAAGGAGGGTTGTCCCATTTTTATTGAGGTACCCAAGACATGGGAGATTAATTTGCTTAAAGTACCAGCTAAGTCTGATTTCCTTCACTGCCATGCTACACTGGCCTCACCTGACTCTAATTTAAAAATTCCTCAAAATTATACCTCCTACTTATCTTTAGTATCTCTGGTCCTTTTCTACATAACTGTGGTAAAGTCTACCCAAGTCAGGTTGAAAGATCTAAACACTTTTTAAAACTTTTAAGATAAAATTAAAAAAATTTAGCTATCATTTTGACCTCTTTAAAAAATTATTTTTAAAATGTTATATAAGCCATATTGCAGTGCTTTCTGGCAACTTATCAGTTTATGAATTTACTTTGTAGAGTGTAATTATAATCTATGATTTCCCTGATAGAAGACAAATTAAGTGAAACGTTAAGATAGTGTGCATATTTTCAGACATCAAACAGAAACATTTTCCTGCCTGCCCCCCAACACACACACACACACACACACACACACACACATTTTTCATACCTAAGTGATGTATCCCCCAGAGATGTGTCCCACCCCTATCCCCTGCTCCTGAATTCTTTTCCTTTTAACATATTTCAAATGTAATAATAATTCGGTACCATTTGCATTATTTGGTATTTGTAAGGCCAGTATATAGGGAAAAGAAAACAAAAACCAAAGGTTCACAGTATAATTGAATATTACCCTAGTGAGGAGAAAGGCCTTATCATATGGTTGAAAGAACACTGGGGTAGAAAGAATCGCATGGTATTTGGATCCTAGTTTTAGCAATACTTGACCTGTGCCACTTCTGGCAAATAATACATCTATAAGATAAAAGAATGTTTAAAAAAGAAGCATGTACAAAAAAGATGGAAGCAAGTTATAACAAAAAATCAATACAGAAAGTGGATGTTTAAAGAATTTAATGCTGCACCTAAGATCTGAAAGGTGTCTTGCAGAATAGTTCTCAACTCCTCCATTCACCAAATAATGCCAGTGGGCAGCAGATGGTATTGTTAACTGAGAGAAAACTGCTGGTAAAGTTCTCTTTTGCCTTTATCCTTAGTGTTACACAACCTGTACACACTCTCCAATGTTAGACAAAAGGTTGGGAAAATGATTAATGCAAATTAGATCCAATTAAAAAGACAGTTTCTAGTCCTTTAAATGAATCCAAGCCCTGTAAGTTACATCCTAGACTACTTAAGGAATTTGACAAACTCACTCATGACCCTGGAGAGTAAACATTTGAGTCAGGATGATTTGGTTGAGGTGCTAAGGACAGATACGAGCTACACAAGGACAAAAACTTCTTAATATCATTCCCTGGTATATCCACAGTTGCAAGCCTGGTAGCTGGTATGCCTTAAAATGGCTTTACAAATGTCACTGACAATATTCCAAAATACACTTTGTTTGTTTGTGGAAACATGGAAAAGGGAGCAGTGATCACTAGGAGGCAGCATTGATTCACAAAGACCAGCTATGCCCATGTCACAGTTTCTCTGCTAAAAGAGGAATAAAGATCATAGCAAAGCATTTGACCAAATTTCACATAAATAACTTCTGTAAACAAGAAGGGAGAACAGGACTAAATATCTTGTAATTAAACAAATTTGTAGCTGTTTGAATGGGAACACTGTGCTGTTTAATGGCTCAGTATCAACCTAGGTGGAGAGAGCTCTGCCTTACCAACATTGTTTTTTTCAGTCTTACATGTAAAGAATTTTTTTACCAGATTTGCCAATGACTTAAAAACGGAGAATAACAGCCCATGTTAAAAAAAAAAAGAAAGCTCCAAATTAGTAAAAAAAAAAATATATATATATTAAAATGAATGAAAGTAAACTTGTAACATGAAATATAGAACTATATGCAAGTTCAGAATGGAGGGATCCTAGTTTACATGTGAAAGGTTAAACCTGAGTTTTCATTTTTGAACCCCACAAGTCAAGAGTATATGATTGCCATAAGACAAGTATAATCATACTATTTGTTAAATAATGTAAACTTATTACACATACCTTCCACTTAACCTTAAATCTTCAAAGTTGAAATAATCCAGTCTCTTATGGAGAGATACGGTAGCCAGAGGCACTGTGAAAAACCAAGGTGGCAAGACCCATATCTGCAACTTTTCCACTTTGGCCTTTGAATACCTAGAATAAGCTGTTTTACTATTAAATCCCATAAATCATACCAAATTTTTTAAATGGAGCCTAATTTCATTTGTTACAGCACCAAAAAATACAGTTACCATGTCTTAAAGGTAAGGATTCTGAAGCATAACTAAGACTCATCCAGGCATATATAGGTCTTTTAATAATTCTACTACTTTCCTTACTTAGCTATTTATTGAATATTCCTTTTTGCCCCATTCCAGATCTACTGAACCATATCAGTGAGAGTAGGGCCCAAGAATATTTAAAGCAACTCAGGTAATTATGAAAATGACCCACAACAAAGCTTTGCGAACTGCCTTAGATCATCTAAATATTTCTTTCAGTCAGGTTTCTAATAGATATCTGACAGCAGGAATTTGATAATATACTTTCTACTGATAGGCAGTTTATAAAAATACAAAGACCTGGTCAAATTAGAGCCCTGTTACCCATATGATCTCTCATAAGGCTCTTAACCCTGTTGAGCCTCAATTTCCCCATATGTAAAATGGTCACTGTTGTAAGCATTGAGCATCATGCCTGGCACAGGATATGCACTCAGTAAATGCTACCTACTAAATTTTGAAGGTGAAGGCCCAGAATACACTATATTGCCAGTTACGGATTGCTTTATAATTCTGGCCACTACCCAAGTAGGTTCACATGCCCTTGTGAAGGCACTGTATACTTTCTCATCCACATGGTGAATCCTTTGTTACACGTCTGAGAAACATGTTGACACAGATAGCCTATATTTATATTGAATACTAAAAAGTTTTTTATCATATCTCACAATAGGTTAAAAATTCTGAATGACTTTATAAAGGTGTTAAACAGGATGTTTAAGTAAAGCAAATATTAATAAAGTTTATCTTTAATTATCTCTTATTTTTCTGGCATCAAGATTTGTAATATTTAAGCCAAAACTGTCAGCATGTTAAGGCCATTTGACTTAGCAAAGTGCTTTAGCCTAAAAGCAATGCTTTAAACTATTACTTTGGACAGTATGTTTTCAGTTAAAAAGAAACAAATTAAGTCCTTTCTGCAGTTAATTGCCCTTTACAAAAAAGTTGAGTGAAAATATCTTTCCAGGAAAGATTTATTTCTTTGGTTCATTATTAAGCTGGGCTTAAATAGTGCCTGAATCACAGAGCACAGAGGTAATTATAGGTTAAAATTGATTTGAGGCTCTTTATAAATAAAAGTGATTACAGAATAAAAATCTCATTAAAGAACATAAAAAACTTGACACTGCATATTAATCAAGTTACCACTCATAGTTGTGGTTCCTTTACAATGCTCATGCAAAAAGAAATCCAATTTGAATTGGTTACAAGCACAGAAAGCCTACCCTGTGCACCCAGGAATAAATTGCATAGACCATTTGGTGTGTTTTCATTCATTTTCCCTACCAACCATTACCAACATCCAATTCATATTTGGAGAATGATTTTTTGACATCAGTCAGGTAAATGCATCATTATAAGATTTCAGAAGGCTACATCATATTAGAAACTCATTACCGTGATGGTTTGTCTACTGGTTTATTTGTAATTTGTGTTATGTCAAGTATGTTGGCAAATAATCTGACTTGGACTTCATTTGCACTGTTCTAATACATTTCAC
Organism: Leptonychotes weddellii; assembly: GCF_054177405.1. Taxonomy (NCBI): domain Eukaryota; kingdom Metazoa; phylum Chordata; class Mammalia; order Carnivora; family Phocidae; genus Leptonychotes; species Leptonychotes weddellii. The sequence continues at coordinate 28,628,840 of NC_138380.1, forward strand.
TTAGCAAATGAATGATCTGTATTCCTTATTTGATTTTTGGAAAGAGTTTACCCATTTAAAATACCACTATTTACTTATACAGAACATTTGGTTTATAGTTCCTCATTAAATTGTCTGTTTGCTTTACTCACTTTGCATTATTTTCATTTTATTATTGATATAAAACCATATACTACAAAAGCCAAATATTTATGATAGCCAATACTAACTAAACCCTGTCTAATCCTGAGGCAGCCCCGAGTAACAGAACATCAAGCAAGTTATGCTGGGTGACGGTGCCTGGTGACCAGTGAAGAAAACTATCTCAACAGTTCTCTTCGTACAAGTCTGATTTCTATGAAGATATTTTCCTCTGGAAAATGTTTTATTTGTGAATCAAAAAACTATCATATCTAATAAGTAGAGTCTTAAATATTAAAAAAATATGAACAAAATCTACCTCTAAACTCTGAAAGGATCTACTCCAGAAGCCCTTTTCAGATTTTATACAAATTAGCCTTCATCTTTTCTTACTGAGCTTGTATTATTTTAAGCCAAGGGTCAGCAAACTATGGCCTACAGGCCAAATCCAGCCTGCCACCTGTTACTGTAAATGAAGTTTATTTGGAACACAGCCACAACTATTCATTTATGTATTATCTATGGTTGTTTTCATATTACAACAACAGAGTTGAGTAGCTGTGAGAGACCATATGGTCCTCAAAGCTTAAAATATTTACTATCTGCATTTTTACAAAAAAGCTTGCCAATCCCTATTGCCAAACACTTTCATTTAAAAAAAAGAAAAACTATTTAAATTTTGCTTGAATTACAAGAATATAAGTATTTTTCTATTTTCTACTCACCACAAAGTTACACACTTTAGCCCTCAGTGAGTTGATGAGAATTTCTGTGGACTAGTCTAGATATCTCAACACTATTTGTACCATTGTTTCTATGGATTCTTTAAGAAGTCCACACAGCTGTACAAAGGGTTTTAGAAAACAGCCTACTTGTAGATGAGGGACATTATCCACTTAATTGATTCACTCAAATAATCAACCAATTCTACTGATTGTTGCTCTGAGAAACGATGTTTACTTCTTTTGAAAACAGGTTTATGGAACCAAGGAGTCACAGGAAGTTGTTGACAATAACAGCAAGCACTGCCTCAATATAAACATCAGGTTTATTTACTCACATTTATAAACAACAACAAACTCCTTTAATACTAGAAATTCCCCCATTTTTAAGATTAAGAGCTAAGATGGCTTTTAAGACTATATGTAATCCATTTTTTTCAGATAATATGCAACTTTGTTAGCATTTTTCCTTTTTTTCAACCAAACACATTTTTACCTACACTTCTAAGGTGCTAGAGAGCAACCAACCACCAAGGCAGTGTGATAAATGAGGATGGTTCATATTACAAGACTTACCTTTCTGTGACTTTCTTAAAAATAGGGAAACACATGTTTCCTGCACTAATGAAGGTGTTTGTATGCTTGATTTACACAGCACACAAATTGTTCTTTTTTTAACTAGTTTTCCGTAAGTATTAAAATATGAAATATTTGTTCTAAAAGTGCCTAAAGTAAACATTAGATTTTCATACTATTTAAGAGAAAAATAAAAACAAGCTACCAAAACTATGATTTAGGGGGAAAAAAAAAATGTTTTTCAAGGAAATGTAGAAATATTTTAATTTACATATCATATTACAATGAATCAATATGGAGTCAAAGTCTACAATTACACATTCATAAAAATTTCATACATCATCCTTAGAATAATCAGTTTCTATACAAAGATATACAGATGTCCAATGTATGTAATTTTTCCTCAGTGTGCTACAGAGTTTAGAGGTTCTGCTCGAATATTCCCCAAATCAAGCGCAGAATCTGTTTCTTCATCAATTTCTCCAATGACTGCACTGTAGTTATTTAAGGAGAAAAAAATCAGTTAAAAACAATCTCATTTCTAAAAAAACTGGAAGGACACAGTAAAAACAACCTAAGGTGAAAAGCAAATATCATTTTCATGAAGTAGTGAATTGCACATTTAAGTCACGAATTACTTCAAGAAGTAATCTGAAGGCAACATTATTACAGAAGCCAGTATTAAAGGACAGACTGCATATAGTGTGATTGGATCATGAGTCTTTAAAGGAAAAAGACACATATCAGATAGATATGGTACAAAACCAATCCTATGATTTCAACTCAACAATTCAATCCACGGACCGTGTTGGGGTTGATCACAAAATCACTACTAAATAAGCAAATAAAAATGTCTACTATTTGAGTAACTTCAATGAACTAAATCCATCAACATACATACATATATATATACACACATATATGTAACATCCATTAGTTTCCTTTTCAGGATTTCTCAGTTCATTCAATTTAAATCCAAGACCAAAAAGTACAGTTCTTCACATATAAATATAATAATAGCAAAGAGTACTCAGATATCATAGCAAATGATTTTTTGATGTGATTGGCTAAGGTTAAAGCCAGCAAATCTTTCCTTGATTCAACACTACCATAACATCTGTTAACATTAATTTCATTAATATCATTCTAGGAACCAAGCCATAGCTCAGCAGCTGGATACATACATTTGTTATAGCCACACCATAGGATATGTATAAAACATTATTCCATAAAAAATTGGTTGTTTAAATTAGTTTGGCTTTAATAAGAGTAAATTCTATAGGTGAATACTTGTAATACAGAATTTGCCCAAGTGTGCTTTAAACTATATAAAGCCTCTAGCTCTCTAATAAATGATAAGTACCAAACTCTGAGAAAATATATTACGTTTTCTCAATATAAAACAAATCAATGATCTCAATTCCATCTTAAAAAAATTTAGTATCGGGGCGCCTGGGTGGCTCAGTCGTTAAGCGTCTGCCTTCAGCTCAGGTCATGATCCCAGGGTCCTGGGATCGAGTCCCACATCGGGCTCCCTGCTTGGCAGGAAGCCTGCTTCTCCCTCTCCCACTCCCCCTGCTTGTGTTCCCTCTCTCGCTGTGTCTCTCTCTGTCAAATAAATAAATAAAATTAAAAAAAAAAAAGTTAAAAAAAAAAAAATTCAGTATCATTTAAAATCCTTATGGAAGACAGCAGAGTGCTGGTACATGTTTTAAAACTGGCTCTCCAGGGGCGCCTGGGTGGCTCAGTTGGTTAAGTGACTGCCTTCGGCTCAGGCCATGATCCTGGAGTCCCGGGATCAAGTCCCGCATCGGGCTCCCTGCTCGGCAGGGAGTCTGCTTCTCCCTCTGACCCTCCTCCCTCTCATGCTCTCTGTCTCTCATTCTCTCTGTCTCAAATAAATAAATAAAATCTTTAAAAAAAAAAACAAAAAAAACTGGCTCTCCAAAGGAAAAGGGGGAGGCAGCTCTGCAGTGTTTACTCATATCCATAGTGCAAATACTCCCACTATGGTCAATTTCAAGCTACCACCAACAAAACATCAATCAACCAGCTTGCAAAATTCCTGAAAATATAACAATCTGCTTCTGTGAGCCAGTCAAGCTGGCTGTAGCACATCACTGAATCTATAACAAGGTTTTAAATTTTTTAAATTTTTTAAATTGAAATTCAAAAAAAAAGTTTTTTAATTTTTTTTAAATCAAAGTGGGAGAAAGTTTCTTAAAATCAATTATTAGGCAGAACCCCAATATAAATAATCACTATTATTCTGGTCAGGGAAACTGGTCCCCACTAAATGCTTTGCCTTTCTCTCTTTTTTTTTTTTAGAGCTCACTTTATAACTTTACACCTAAAATTCACCTCTTTAGAATATCTTATAAACCCCTGATTTTTTAATTAAAGATCAAATAATTTATCTATCTAAAGGTGATTTTCTTAAGATAAATAATTTAAATGAATAAAGTATTCTTTCATCTTCTATATCCTATTTGTCTTCCAAAATAATGTGAGATGTGTAATAGATCTTTTGCAGACTTCCAGCTATGTTTTAATTCTATACTCCCTAGAAAATTGATTCCAACAATCTTCTAGCCTCTCTAACTACACTAGCCACATTGGACTATTAAAAGTAATTAAATTAAATTTAAAATTCAATTCCTTAGTCACACCATTTTTCAAGCACTCAATAGCCACACGTGGCTAGTACCTTAACATAGTGGACAATGCAGATATACATTTCCATCATCACAAGTTCTATTGGACAGTATTACTCTCTCTATACTGTTGCAGACTTTTTAAATTGCTACCACAAAAATATGTCTTCTCAAACTGCCATATCAGTATGTCACAAGTTCACTGATTTTACAGCATAAACATGGGGCATCTTAAGTGTTCCAATTGTACTAAAAATTTAGTAAGTAATGGAAAAGTACTTATTTATAAATTTAACACTTATAGAAGATGAATTATTTAAAACTGTTCACACAAGAGATTTTGAAGGCACCTTCAAACCCTAGCCTTAGACCCTAGAAGTGTATTTATGTTGCTCTAAAATTAGGGGTATTTTGAAAGAACATTTTAAAAAGCCTCTCTAATGAAGCATTCAGTGTAAGGGAGGACCCTTTCTGGACCCTATCTAGGCCACTTAACTATCAGAAATATGGACCAATTTCGGTGGATAAAAACCTTTTCCATATAGCAAGCAGTATATACCTGTAGTATATTTAACCCGTCTTAAAAAGAGGACATACTTTACTTACACATTGTCACCTCTTACGATGTATAATCCCAGCACCACTTGTTCTACTCCCTGTGAAGAGCTGAACACTCGTTCATGGCTTTCATCCAAAATCAAATTAATGGTCTGGTCAAACCCTTTCAGTGTTCCCTGTAAAGAAACATTCAAGAGAAAAAGACAAATATTGTGGTTTACCTTAATGTGTAATTTCAATGATGCAAAAATTTTAGTTGCCAGGTATAGCAACAGAGTACTTATTTTTTTTATTTTTAATCATTTTAGAAGTACTTCTTTCACATATAAATCCATTATAAAATAGAATACCTCTTTATAACCAACAGTATCCAGGGAAACAAACTTACCTCTTGGTTTTTTAAGATGGGGAAAACACCACCACACATCTGACTAGTGAGTAGAGTGTAAGGAGGTAGCATAAAAGCGCACATAGTTCAGGAGCTAATACTAGACACAGACTAAAACAAATGAAATTTAAGGGAAAACTACATAAACATATAAAAAGGGGGAAGCATATATACCAGCCATGGCAATGTAACAGTATCACTTCATGCTACACCTTAGTACTAGGCCAGGTGCTAAACACACTGCACACATTATCTCAAATAATTTTTATCCTTTGAGGTACATATTAGTTACTCCCACTTCAGAGAAGAAAAATTGAGGCACAGAGAGGTTAAGTAATCTCTCAAGGTTTCATGAGTAGAAAGTAGCAGAGCTAGGAGTTGAACCACAAAAGGCTAGCTTCAGGCCCAGACCACTGAACCACTATATTATATTACTATGAACAAACAAATATAATTTACCATTCTTCGGAGATTCAAATCAGTCCCATAAATATATACAAACTTCAACTGGTAGTAACAGCTAACACTTAACGAGTACTTACTATCTGCAGTATTCTATGGGCCTCGCATGTATTTACTTAACTGAATCTTCCCAAAATCCAGTAAGGTAGATACAAATATGATTGTAATTATTAGAACCAGAACCTGAAGGAAATATTCAGAGAAAATTTTATGGGAGAATCTTGGTTTTGAATAAAGGAAGATATGGGTCTAGCACAACACAGTAGCTCAGATGCTGTTTAAGTTTCTGAAGAAATATCAACTTATATTAGTTTTGGTTGGTTAATTCTCTAAAGCTCACTATTAAACTGTTTGATGTTTTGAAAATCAAAATACGTAAAATCAGAATACAATAAAGAGAAAGTGATAACCTAGAATTTGGAAGAGAAACAAAGTATGGGGTATTCACTAAACTAATTAGTAGAGTTGTTAACACACCCAGACATAGCCTCTTGAAGTCATTTTACACCTAACTATTCTATCAAGTGAGCCATGTGTCAATAGAATAGAGAACTACTGAACTTCAGCACTCAAAATGCTCTTTTAAAATAATTTTCTTTCTTCTGTAAAATTAAATTAATTCTCAAAGTTATTATCAATCCTGTTAAAAATAGGAAAATTTAAATTTGAGGTTTTCACAAAATAAAAAAACTATTTGCAAATAAAGTTAATAGTAATAGATGTCTTGAGGTGTTAAGATGAGATAAAAATATTTCAAACTGTCCTTATTTGACAAAATACACTAAGGAGCCTAAAAAGAAAAGAGTGTTCTCTTGATTAAGAAGGAAGCAAGGCAACTAGCTTTAGCTTTGGAGTCAAGTTGAATTTAAATTCCAGTTTGGTTCTCCCACTTCTTATCTAAGTGACTCTGGGAAAGTGATGCACTTTTTCTGAGCCTGGTTCCTGACCTCAAATTCAGGGATAATTCTTCACAGAGCTGTACTGAAGATTAAGTGATATAATACATGTAAAGTTCCTGGTACATGATATGCATTTAAATAAATGGCTGAGTCTAACACTTCGATAACAGTCACATATGGACCCACTGAGAAAAATCACAAGAATTAAAAAAAGCAAAGAAACAAAAACAACAGCAAAATGGGAAAAGAAGAGATTAAAATATATGAATTAGTTAGAAAATAGAGAAAGCTTAACAGCTTTAAAACTTTTTTGAAAGCAAGCAATGTATAAACTGTAACTGAAGAAATAATTAAGTAGCCAAAAATCATGAAATAAATTCCTCAGGTCAAGAACAGATCAAGGAGAGAATCCAAGAATTTTCTAGAATTAAGGAGGATACTGTGATAAAAGGACAAATGAGATGAAATAAAAGTTAGAGTCAATCATCATAATTTGTCCTACAGAAAACAGAGGTTCTACAACCTACAGAGACTGAAAGTATATTAACACCATACAAGCCCTAAATGTTCATTATTCTACATATGTAGTATCTAAATCATAAAGTTTCTAAGAGGCATATACAAAATTTCAAAACAACTATGATTCGCGCAGTGAATGTCAGAGCACTGAATGGGGAAGGAAATAAAAAATGGAAGAGGAAGATAAATATAAAATACAGGCAGATGTCTGAAGACTAGACTAGAAGGTCTCTGAGGACAGAATCTATTATTCATCCTGGCTCCTAGAAACTTTTTATGTAAATTACACCCAACGTTTATTAATGAAGGAAATATGAAGCAGCAGCTATTTATCAAAGAAAGAGTTGAACCATAACAAAACTGCAATGCAAGTGTACTGTGATGCTTAGGCATTAGAGATCAGAAGTTTTACATAAAAATTTACAACCAATAAGCTTACAAGGAGAGAATGAATATGCTTACTACTTACCACAATCATTCTTCCGTCAGAAGTTATAACTGCAACAGTTCCTGATAACTGAATCAAGGAAAGCATTCTCAGGGAATAAAAATGAAAACTTGGGATCTCCTAAGGAAATGGTTTGAATTACTAGGAAAAAGGTGACAGAATTAAGACACAACTACTTAAGACAGCCATTACATTCACAACGTATCTTTAAGTTTCTAACTTCCTCAAATCTTTGTGATAATTACACAATTAAAACAGGGAAAAATAGAAAAGAAAATCCCTTTCTGTATGTGCTCAGTTTTTTCCCCATCTCAAAACAGCGGAGATGTTTGGTACTCTTTTTCACTGGGGAATGCTCCCCATAGGACTAGGAGGAAGGCATTTCCCCCCTTCCTAGAACTGTTCATCTCTAAAAGGAAAATTGAATTAGTGATAATTAATCAATATTGAATGTTTTCAAGCGTGCTGAGACACTTTTTTCCAGGACCTGGCCTATGGAATTCAAAAAAGAAGCTATAGTCAATGTCACAAGGTGCCAATATGCTTGCATCGTTAAGCCTTTAGTATTTCACTTTTGTCCCAAATTTATACATGAGAGCAATGTAATGTTTCTATCCTGAGATTTTAAAATGATAGTACTTCTATAGGGTACATTAAGACTTCACACGGGGTTTTATAAGTTATTTGCCCTTCGTAAGGGCAAGCAAGCATTATTCGTAAATAAGCAAGCATTATTTTCATTCTATCAACAAAGAAGTTGAGACTTCAAGTGGTAAAGGGGCAGAAATTCAACTTGTGCACCATCTTTAAAGTTTTTGGTATCTTCGAACAGTAAGCAAAGCCTATGAATAAAACAAATTCTTGGATTGCGAGACCCTCCTCGCCGCTAGGACGACTGTTGATCTTATTCCCAAATGTGAACGTATAGGCCCTAGGGTAGTATAGAGGAACAGATAGCTGATTTCTATAGAGACAGGGAAAAGTTCGGAATAAACACTGCCCTGTTTTTTTTTTTTTAAGTTAAAATTAAAAGGCGCCTTGGGCCCCCAGGGGCGGCGGGCTCCAGCCCCGGGAGCGGGATTGACGGGTCCCAGGTCCTTAAACCCCTCACCCGCAGCCCAGGCCCCGCAGTGGCCGGGCATCCCAACCGCCCGCCTCTCCCGACCCCCGGTCTCTCCAGCACCAGCCCTCTCCAGTGCGGACGCGGGCTTCGCGATGGCCCCGACTGATGCCCGCGGCAGCCGGCCCGAGGATACGGTTGATGTAGTTTTCCAAGGCGGACGTCATGATGCTCGGCCCGGCCGCTCTGGGCACCACAGGAACACAGGCGACAACTGGAGCTAAAAACGCCCGCCAGGAACGAGTGGCGGCTCCCGCCGACTGGTGGCAGCAAGTATCGCGAGAGTTACAGCACCGTAGCCTGGGCCAGTCAGAGATTGAAAGAAACCGGCCAACCACACTTGAGAGGCAAAGGGCTGGCGAGTTAGTGCGCGTGCGTAGTGTTTTCGCTGTTTCTCGGGTCGGCGATCTTAGCGGCCCAGAGTGACAAAAGCGAGCAGGAGGCGGAAGGAGGGAAGAAGCTTCCTGAAGGTGGGGTAGGAAAGAGAAGGTGGGAGAGCGAGTTTTCTAGTAGAGGGAAAGACAATGTGATAGAAGTTACGGGCGGAAAATGTTGAGAGAAGACAGGGGAGGCGGGAGAAAACGAAACAAGGTGTTTTCATCACGAGTAGAGAGATGAATGTTGTTCTCATATGAAATGTGGGTGTAGGGAAGTGGTGTATGATCCTTGGTTTTCTGCCACACGGGCCGAAAATTCATCATTTAGGAGCTCAGTGGCCCACGACAAAATTATGCACGTTGAGACCATACGGTATACATCTCCGGAGAACACTACAGTAAAAAGCATGTTCGCGTATTCTGCGTTTGCTTCTGAAAGTACTCCAGTATGGAGGTGTTGTTACTCATTTATTTAAGAAACTGACTACAAACACAAAGATATATGAGCCTCCGAAAACTGCCTTCCCTTTACCACGCCACAAAGCCTCTCGGTCCTCAGGATGAAATTAGTAAATAAATGGCAGGTCTGCTGGACCGCCTCGGAAAGGACTGATGCAGGAAGAGGCGTCCAGATAAGCACCAGACTGGGTTTTAGACTTGGCTCTGCTAACGAATTATGTGAGTGTCCTTGCACAAGTAACAGCAACTTACCTGGGCCTCTGTTTCCTTATGTCCTGTCACAGGTATTATTTTGGGTTATTACCCACATATCACTAGAAAACATCACTCCCTATTTTACTGTAACGTACAATTGAAGTTAGAAAAGGATCTATATACAAAATACCGGCGAGAGCTATTCTTTTTATAAAATCTCTTTATGGTTTTATTAGGCTTGTGGTTTCTTAACTGAAGAACTGTGGGTTTGAAATAACTTGCAGCGTCAGCAGTTTTCTTCTGAAAAGTGAAGCATCTGTTTTCCTTACAGCATACCCACAAAAATGACTCCCGAATGGTTAATATTTTATATACTGAAAGTTACTCTGACCTGTTTGAAACCACATATAGTCAGGAATTAGGTGGTGAGTGTCCCATTATTTTTAGGGGGAAAAATGAAAGTATCTCCCATAAGTGAAAAAATGAAGATATTGTGTGATTTGCAAATGTTAGACATTGAAATAAAAGAAAAACAAAGTACTAATTAGTGATAAATGAGGTATCATTAGTAAGGAGTTTTTAAAAAATAATGTGCTATGTTTTTAAAATGAATAATCCATGTAGTTTTTCATCTCTTAGAGTGCTTATGTTTCAAAATGTTTAGTAACATTATATAGGAACTTACAGAAATAATTTTATCATAGATACATCCCAAATTTATGACCTCGTGTAGTTCCCATTAAATTAATATGCCAGATAAATAGGAGACGTCTAGTTTTTATGGAGCATCACAGTCTCATTGGTTTGAAATTTTTTTTACGCAGGTCTTAACACTGCTGTGTTTTCTGTAGTCGCTAAGGATCACAGAGGCTGAGAGAAAGCCTATGGATAAGGAAGAGTCCAGTTAGTAAGACAAAAAAAATGAGTTATATCCAGATGACCTTGGGAGTACATGGACATAGAGAGCTCAACACCTCATAAAGGAAAATTAAGTTCCAAGAGGACAAGGATATGTATAAACATCTGACAACTAAAAAATGAAGAGGTACAGTGAGACCTTTAGTTTCTGTGAAAACCTCTCAAAGTGCTACTCATTTCAATGATACTCTTATTACTGTTAAAAGGAGTCAACTAAAGAATGCTGGAATAGATACTCATTTTATCCCATTAGTTCTGAATCTAAACCTTAAGCAGAACAGTAAATTTTGCTTTCATATTTAGTTCATTTAAGACTAATCTAATATTGTATATATCTCCCACCCCAGTCGTGAGCCTCCCCCTCATTAGTAACCCAATTGCCTGTATCTAGAACAACAGTCAAGATTTATCAAGAATAGCACAGAAGAAAGATAGAAAGGAGAATCTGTAGACATGACATTCCCGGGAGTTACTTTCTGTTAGTAGAAACCAATGTATATAACATGGGTCTCTGGATGCACTGTTGGGAGGATCTTAATGATTGTCCTGAGAAGCAGGACATAACTCATCTCCCCTTGTATCCTGTATTCTTTCATTAACCTGAAGCATCAGACTCATACTAGTATCTGGCGAGACTAAATTTGCACTTTTCTGTGAATGGCCCATGGAAAATATTACTTTTAACCTAACATGGTATGAACTTTTATTTACTTTTATTTTTTATTGATTTACATTCCTATGAGTTCCAAAAGTGTCAACCAATTGTGTCAACCAGTTAGCAATTTTGAATAAATCTTTCTAGGGTTTTCCAAGACAGAAAAGGACATAAATCATGATCTCTCCTTACAAGGAAGTTCCTGAGTAAGTACAGAACTTTAATTATAAACATGAAATAATTAGTACATGGAAAAACAATAAATATTCCAAATTATAAAGAAAGATAATTGATGTGGAAATATTAGCTCATTTAACACTATAAATTACAAAGTGTTTTTCATATTTCTTTGTCTTTTAAGGTATTAAGATAGTCACTTTAAACTCCATTTGTTAAGGTATGGAAAAAAAAGAATCAAATACAACCAACTTGTTAATTGAGAAGCAGTACAGAATCATGATTAAGAACACTGACTCAGGAACTAGCCTGTTTAGATTTGGATACTGTGTAACTTTGAATGGATTACTTAATCTTTTTGCTGCAGTTTCCCCAACTGTAAAATGGAGAAAATTTTGGTACTTACCTCATCAAATTGTTGGGGGACTAAAAGTAATTCTTGTAAAGTTTGGCCTATGATAAGCACTTAATAAATATTAGTTATGATTACTGAAGGACATACATCACAGGTAACCTTTCTCTCAGTCCCAGTGCTTGTTCCCTTACAATATTCTATTCACTGCTTTTTTTCCTGATTGGACAATTTGAGTGGTTACACATTTTAAGTGCTTAAGGAAGGGGAAGAGGCATATGTGTTAGAATCTTGGAAGGTTTTATGAGAAACGTAATAATCTCACATTAATTATTTAGTGGTGGTAGGAACTGGGATTAAGAAGGCCAGCAGGAATGCAGGTGTGAGTTTCTGATTTGTAGCAGTAGGAATGGAAAGCAGGAAAAATATGATTCAGAGATAGTGGTTAAGAAAGGCAGTGGGGAAGACAGCAAATCATGGGCTGCACAGTGATAGTGGTTGGTGAATTGGAAGGATGGCAAGAGTAGGGAGACCCAGGAAAAGACAGGACTGCTTGTTACTGAAGTACAGGGGGCCAATCCGTAGAACTGCATGCATGTGACACAAGTTGCTCACCAGCTAGTGGCGAGGCCACAGAACATATAGTTACCCTTCAGATGGCTTTCACTTTACTTTGCCGGGCTGGAGAACCAGTCTATCTCTGGAGGTCCACTGTTCCACTTTACAAAGGATAATGCATATTAATAAAATACTTCTATATACTTTTATGCATTCTTTTAAAAAAAGGATTTTTATTGATTTATTTATCTGAGAGAGACAGAGCACCAGCAGGGGGAGGGCAGAAGGAGAGGGAGAAGCAGGCTCCGCGGGGAGCAAGGAGCCCGACGTGGGGCTCCACCCAGGACCCTGGAATCATGACTTGAGCCGAAGGCAGATGCCTAACTGACTGAGCCACCCAGGCACCCCACTATTATGCATTCTTTACATTATTTTTATCTTGGAAACCTACAGAGTAATATAAACATTTTGGCTACAGTGTACATTCCTGTAAATACTACGTTCAAAAAAATAGCTCACTTAAAATCACAGCTTAAGGAAAAAAAATAGATCTGGAAAGGACCACTCAAAACCTGAACTGACTTAGAGTAGTAGTTCTCTGACTTTGCTCTCATTGAAGTCACCTGGAGATCTTCGAAAACTACTGATGCTCTGGTCCCCACCCCCAGACTTTGTGAATTAAATGGTATTGGGGGGAGGTTGGGCATCTCAGAAGCTCCCCAGGTGAGTGTAACATGAAGCAAAGTTTGGAAACTACCGAACTGCACAATTCCTAACAAAGAAAATCTATCATTACTTATTTACTTTTAAAAAGAGTTGAAGGTAGCTTGAAAAATGAGTTTATGGAAGAGTTGATACTGCTGAGTGATGGAAACAAGAGCAGGAGAACGTTATCATCAGAGGTTGCAGGTGGAGAAGCAGTTGCAAACTTTGCACAAAATGTAGAGATGCCAGAGATGGATAGCCCTGATTCATTGTCTGCTGTGGCTTTTGCACAAAGATTTAGGAGAATTGCAAACTAAGCACTGTCAAAGTGGAACACAGGGCTGAGCTAAGCCAAGGGAAGAATGGGGTGCCATGCAATGAAAGATGGCATTTATATACCATCTCCCTCCAGGCCTGGTGGGATCGTGGAGTCCGCTGCGTACTTTACATTCAGCTGTTGTTTCTTGGTAGCACAAGACAAAGTGCTAGGAAAAATTAAATATGAACCAACCCACCTTCCATGTTATTTTAATTACTCCCCTATTTAATAATCACGTGAGCTGATTTGTATTATACAAAACAGTGCTGTAGCACAACAGACTGTTACTATTCCACTGAGAATCTGGGCTTTAAATACGGTTAATCTGCCCCTATTTACTTCTCTTCTCCTGTGGCTCATCCTGTCTCTTAGCACCAGGTGGTTTTTTGGACAGGCAGGTCTTAAGCCTCTGACTCTGCCCTAAGAGGATACTTGAATTCATAGAGAATGGGGTGGCTTTATTTAAATAGCAAGTAAAGAGGAGGACTAATCCAGATGGAGCACTCATAACTGAGCCATTCAATATCTTTTTTTTTTGGTATAAATTGCCATCTATATGTTCTCACTATCACAAAGCAAGTTAAGAAACATTTTAAGCTGTGCATTTACTTGCATTTTGTTATTTTTGCTAGCATTTAAAGCTTAGTGTGTTTAGTGTCTTGGGTTGCAGTACAGGTAAAATTATATTGTCCTTTTCATTGTGATTTTGGCATGACAAATTTGGAAAATAATATTGAAGACAGAAATTACTTTGGCTTAGATCTCTAGAATCTTTCACCTGAACTCATTCCTGAATGGTAGAGTTCACACTGTAGGCATAGATTGATTTAGCCTTGTTGTGACATTATATCACAAGAGAGATCAAATTTAGGGGTGTCTGGCTGACTCAGTCTGTAGCGCATGTGACTCTTGATCTCAGGGTTGTGAGTTTGAGCCCCATGTTGGGTGTAGAGATTACTTAAAAATAAAATCTTAAAAAAAGAGCGATCAAATTTAATTTATTGGTACCCTTGGGGAAAAATACTGAAGTTAGGCTATGAGGGATGAATAATGTGAGAAAGTACAGAAAGATGAATGGAGTGGTAGAGTGAAGTATATGAATTATATATATATTTTTTAAATTTTATTTTATTATGTTAATTACCACACATTACATCATTAGTTTTTGATGTAGTGTTCCATGATTCATTGTTTGCGTATAAAACCCGTTGCTCAATTCAATACTTGCCCTCTTTAATACCCATCACCAGGCTAACCCATCCCCCCAACCCCCTCCCCTCTAGAACCCTCAGTTTATATGAATTATATTGACAAAAACTAAGCATGAATAACCTTCAGTCACTAATGGAAAGCAAATGCTGAAGTTACTTTAAAATATGTATTGGGTAGAAAAACAATGAAAAGAAAATCAAAGCTTTCTTACTATTTCTGAAAAGTTCTTATTATATAAGTTTTGCTGTTGTTTTGTTTTTATACCTAAGATATAATTACTCTCCCACCTCCAGCCCCCTCCTTTTTTTCAGACCATGTATCTAGATTTTTGAGCTAGAAAGAAATTTAGGAGTTTCCAAGTGCACATTTCATCTTGTGGATAAGGAAACTGAGTCCCAAAGAAGTTCAGTGGCACTCTCACTAGGTCAGGTCACGTAGCAGAACCTTCTAGATTCTAGATCAGTAATCTTGACAATAATTAGTAATAAATTGTTTTACTCACAAGACAAGATTTGAATCTGTATAGATGTATGTCCATAAATGTCCATAATATGTCATTGTCTGCCTTTGTATGTAGACTTTTTTTAAAGATCAGAAGGAACTGATACCCAAGAGTATACTCAAAGGCTGTCTGCATTTTTGAGGTATCAGTGCCACTGAGAAGACTAGGAAAAGCAAATAGGATATCGTGTTAGGCAGAGTAATCCCCACCCCACCCCAAAGATGTCCACATCCTAATTTCTGGAACCTGTGATAATGTTACCTTGTATGACAAAAGAGTCTTTTCAGATGTGATTAAGGTTAAGGACCTTGAGATGGGGTGAATATCCTGGATTATCCAGGTGGGTCCACTCTATGCACTTGAATCCTTAAAAGTGAAAGAGTGAGGACAGGGGAGTGGCTCTGAGAGATGTATGTGAGAAGAACAGGTTCCACTGTTCATGGTTTTGAAGTTGGAGAAAGGGGGCCATGATCCAAGGAATGTGGTCGTCTTTAGCTGGGAACAGCTCTTAGTTAACAGCCAGCAAGAAAACAGGGACCTTGGTCCCACAAAGGCTAGAAACTGAAATCTGCCAATAGGCCTAGTGGGAAGGAAATGGATTCTCCCTCAGAGCCTCCAGAAAGGAACACATTCTGCCAACACCTTGATTTTAGTCCAGTCCACTCCACACCAGACTTCTGATCCTATAGAACCATGAGGTAATAGTTTTGTTGTTTCTGCCATTAAGTTTGTTGTAATCGTTATATCAGCAATAGAAACTAATGGAGATAGTCAATGTCTTAATTTATTATCTTCCTGGATTTTGACTAAAGACGTCGTTTGGAAAATCAACTGTACTATATCCTAGAGATTTGGAGCGTATTTGATTTTGGAGCACTTATAAACAACTTAAGTACTATTGTTCAAGACCATCTTTCTCTGTGGTACGAAGTCCTTCTAAATTCTAAACTTCTCCCCAGAATTTCCTTCACAGTGAAATTAAGTAAAACATGGGTTTCTTCAACCCAAATTACTATTTACTTCATGTGTTTTTCTGACTTACACTGACATTATCATAAGGGCAAGGAGTGGTACATATTCAACCTTTAATGAAATCTTAAGTGTTCTTGATCAAGCACTCACAGTCTTCTCAGCCTCCATCTCTCCTGTGAACATGGTCCATGGTTCTAGTTTCTTTGAGATTTGTTTTGGCCAAAGTCATTTTGTTAGTAAATCACAGAGCCGGTTTTTGAACCTAGGCAGTCAAGCTCCACTTAGGAGCTTTAGGTATTACTATAATGCCCATTTTGACAGTTTTGAGATATGATTCCTCCATTTTTCTGAATTTAATAATTCATACCATGAATAACAAAAAAACAAACAAGTCAGATTAGACTTCAGAAGTATGTGTATTGTTTCTCCCCTTTCTTTCTTCCTTCCTTCCTTCCTTCCTGTTGTTGGCATTTCAGTCCAGAATGGCAGAAACATTTTCCAAGTCATTACCTCATGTGATGATAACTCATGTAATGGGATTTTTCATGCATAAAAACAGTATAAAATAAAAAATAATCTGCCTTTTAACATATGTATCAGAAACTAAAAACCACAGACATATCATAATGCAGTGGATTAAAGGAAATCATCAGCAGATAGTTTTTATGAAACAAAAAATGGTAATTCAAATTAAACACACCTCTTTGTCAGGGATATTAATCATTGTTTTTTGGGTATTCATCATCAGAAGGTCTGAGATAGAGCTCAGTATATCAGGTACTTTTTTTCCCTGGTCTTTCTTTCAACAGGAGAGCACCAGTCTCTGCTTATAACTATGTCAGACTTTGAAATGGGACCTAGAGAGAATGCAGTCTTGTGGTCATACCAGTTGCAGCAAGAGCAAGTTCATAAAGGAGGCATATTATTGAGGCTACCAGTGGCCTCAGCTTCAGTCTGTATAGTTTGGCAGTGGGGTCCACAGGATCCTAACTGACCCAGCTTTGCTGTGTGTTTAGGACATGCTGCATGGCTGTGTAACTTCTGAATATTATTCTCCAGCCTGTCTCACAGTTAAGGAGCTACTGAATATACTTCAGTAACCCTTTCCTGGTTAAATCAGCTCAAGTGGATTTCTGGTTTCAAACTGACAACTAAGAATTCTGACTGTAGAAATGTTGTAGCAGTGAGCTACAGTAATCTTCAAACATTTTTTGCTTATTTTTCCTACATTAAAAAAAAAAGTTTATTTTTTTTTGGAATCTCTACATCCAACGCGGGGCTTGAACCCACAACCCTGAGTTCAAGAGTCCCATGCTCCACCTACTGAGCCAGCCAGGTGCCCATCTTCTACATTTTTTTAAACTAAAAATTTTTGTATCGTAAGTTTATTAATTACAAAGAATGCTATTTCTGCCACATAGTATTTTGTGTATGTGCTTTAAATACATTTTCATTAAAACCTTGGCACTGCAGATCAGACCCATGAGCTGACTTTTTTTTCAATTTAAATAAATATGTTACCAGGAATTCTGTGAGAAATGAATGTCCCTGCACATCCTTTCTGGGTGTGTTATGAATATAAGGTCCCAGTCACTCTACCTGGGCCTATTTTATGTCCCTTTTAACTTAATTTCTAGATACATAGGTGCATTAATAACCATTTTCCAGTTCTCTGAAAACTATTTCGGTGTGCTTCAGTGACTTTTGCTTGTTAATATGTGCATTTCTGTGTTTGAGGGCTTTTTCTGGAATCCTGTCTCTGTTGTGGTAGGTCCGAAATGCTAGGAACTTAGCATCTGCAGGGAGCAGTCTTTAGTCAGTGACTGACAAGGCGGGTTTATAAATACTTCAGCTCCTGGGCGCCTGGGTGGCTCAGATGGTTAAGCGTCTGCCTTCGGCTCAGGTCATGATCTCAGGGTCCTGGGATCGAGTCCCACATCAGGCTCCCTGCTCGGCAGGAAGCTGCTTCTCGCTCTCCCACTCCCCCTGCTTGTGTCCCTGCTCTCGCTATCTCTCTCTCTCTGTCAAATAAATAAATAAAATCTTTTATAAATAAATAAATAAATAAATACTTCAGCTCCTTTATCAAGGTGGGATAATTCAGTTGGGATCTCTTCAGTCATTCAGTACAGTAGCTGTATTAATAATGCACCTTTCACTGGCTGCCTTCCTTTCCTGGTGACACTCCTCTACCCCCTTACTGGTTTTCCCTAAAGAAACTACTTGCACTTGAATTCTTGCCTCAGGATCTGCAACCGAGGGAACCCCACTGAGAGATCATAAATACTTCTTCCTTTCAAAGGGATCTATATCTTACTTGAGTTTGAGAATAGCTGTAGCCTAACCACAGCCCTTGTCATCATCTGATTTCACCTGATTGCCCTTTACATGATGCAAAGGACAAGATGGGGCTTCTAGGCAGGCCTCTTTAAATATCCCTACGTAAGCAATCACCGCTGCCACCAAAGTTGGTCTCGAGTGGAATGTTTACTCAAAAACGAAATACCTGTGTATGGTGCCTTAACTACGTTCCTGCACTGAAACTTCAGTTAGGCTCAGTGGTGTAGCAGGAAATGAATGCAGAAATTACTCAGTTATCTGACTAGGACATAGGAAAACTTGATGGTGTTAGAACTTAGACTCTTGACTTCGGCTGTTCCTTAATCAAGCCTGAAGCGGTATAAAAGGCGTAGAGCGAGCCCACAGTTCAGTGCTGCTCTGATCCGCTGACTCCTTCCTCTGGGAGGCTGAGATCCCCGGGCTCTGGATGCGCCTCATGGTTGCCACAGCAACCAATCTGTATCCTAATCTCACGTGTGTCCTCTGCTCCATTTGCTTACTGGGTCAAAGGCAGAGTGAAAGCACCGCTGAGTGAAGCTGAGTGGCCATTCTGACCCATCCCCAAACACCCTCCAACCTGTGGTCCGGCCGTAGGTAGGTGCCACCAATAAACCTGTGCATCTCCCAAACACGGGGCTCTTGAGGTAAACATTTGGCAAATCTGAGCTCACCTTCCTCCTCAATACCACAGTGAAGTAGTTACGACATTGAGAAGCCTGAGCCAAACTCACAGTTTGCTGATTTGGTGGTGGAAATGAAGGTTTGAGCCATCCATGTCTCTTTCCTGGAATAACTGGATGTGGGATGTTGAGTTTGCAAAGGCTTCTCCAGTTTTCCTCAAATCAAACTGGGAGGCTCAGTTAGTTAGGTGTCTGTCTCTTGATTTTGGCTCAGGTTATAATCTCAGGGTAATAAGATCAAGCCCCATGTTGGGCTCCACACTCAGCATGAAGTCTGCTTGTCCCTCTCCCTCTGCTCCTTTCCCCACTTGTGCTTTCTCTCTCTCTCTCTCAAATAAATAAATAAAATCTTTTTAAAAAATAAGCATCATACTAAGATGGTGACGGTGCACTCCACCTTTCTGTGAGCCTGGCCTTGTTATATTCCCTCTCTGAGTCCTGTGATCTCTTTACAGACCTTTCTATTTAGAAGAATGTCTTAGGACAGTCTCCAGAAGGACAACTTAAAGCAAGGATTTCTGTGTTAATGGTTTGTTCAGGAAGTGTTCCCAAGAGGAATCAGTAAGGAAGCAAGGGAAGCAGGAGAGGAAAGGGGAGGAAACCCAAGCACAGGTGCATTTGCAGGCTAGTTCTCACCCAGGGTCGTTTCAGTGGCACCCCACAGGGAAGTGATGGTGTGTGTTTTGACACTGCAGTTTTGTCTTCATTGGAGGCAAGGGACCTGGGCTTTACTACTCCCTGCCTGGGGTGGGCATGGCAGACTTCCAGCTTACTGTAAGTGAAGGCAAAACCCAACCAACTCACAGGTAGGCAGCATTCTGGAAAAGAGTGCAGGTCCTGGCCTCTGGAAGTAAACACATGTGAGGCCAGGAGAGAGGTGCCCAGAAACTCTGAAAGCAGTTCCAGGGGATCTGAGCGGAGCACCAAGAGTGTCCACTTCGGTAGGCGATTTAAGTTTTTTGTCCATTTAAGTTTTGGGTCCATTTGTTGTGGGAAAATATTAGGAGGATCAGAAGATAATTACAGTTTGGTACAAGAGATTTAAAAAATATGTTTCCACTTCTTGTTAACAAGGTTTACAGCCCCCAAACACATTCATTTGTGGTCAAGGCAATCTTCTGGTACATGGACAGGGATTATAATGAAAAAGGATTTTTAGAGAGAATTATGCACTATATAGAATACATTTTTGTGACATCATGACGTCTGTGACGTCTGAAACATTTGTTGGCACACTTTATCATTGGACTGCTCTTTAAAATATATGTAATCCGGTTTGCCCAGGAGTTTTCATAGTTGAGGGCACAGAGGAAATCATAACAGTAATAACTCAGATTTCTGTAGTTCATGCCTAACCTATCTCATGCAGGATTTCCATCTCTCATTCAAAGTCTCGCTGGTCATTCTGGGAATCCATCTAGGGTATTTGGCAGTAAATCACCAGGAGTCTTTTCTTTTATTCTCGATTTCTTTACTGATCATGGAGGGTTGAGAATTTTCTTCAGGGTGACCCTTTCCAACAGTGATTCATGCCTGCAGTGACAAGATGAATGTCTCTGGAAGACTGGGGGGAAAGGGGATTTTCTCCCAAAACTTCTAGAGCTTCAGATTGTCAAGGTTGCCAAAATGATAGTCTGTTCTCAGTATCTTTCCCGAGCTAAAGCTGTATTGTATTCAGATTGTAAGGGTTTCTGTAGCATGGCTCGTTATTGGTTTCTGAAGGAGGGCTGCACGTGTACCTGAGTCTCAGACAATCTTTGTGAAAACAACTCTTTCTTGCTTCTGTCTGTACCTGCCTCCATGCTCCTAGATTTTAGATATTACCGTGAGGAGGGGTGAAGAAAAAGATTGTCTTCATCATCTTTTTTTCTATCCCATACAAATGAACTTATGCAAATAGACTGCAAACACTTGAGAAATTCCCAGTCTGACCTGAATTCTAGCGGCTGATACTTTATCTTCAATGTGTCTTTTCCTGACACCCCTCCAAAGAAACATACACACACACACACACTCCAGAAAACCTCTCTGTAAACATATTTTTTTTTAAAGATTTTATTTTTTTATTTGACAGAGACACAGCAAGAAAGGGAACACAAGCAGCGGGGGTGGGAAGCAGAGGGGAAGCAGGCTTCCTGCCGAGCAGGGAGCCCGATGCGGGGCTCGATCCCAGGACCCCGGGATCATGACCCGAGCCGAAGGCAGACGCTTAACAGCTGAGCCACCCAGGCGCCCCTCCCCTGTACATTTTCTTTCTTTCTTTTTTTAAAAGATTTTATTTATTTATTTGACAGAAGGAGACACAGTGAGAGAGGGAACACAAGCAAGGAGAGTGGGAGAGGGAAAAACAGGCTTCCGGCGGAGCAGGGAGCCCAATGTGGGGCTCGATCCTGGGGCCCTGGGATCATGACCCGAGCGCAGACACCCAACGACTGAGTCACCCAGGCACCTCTCCCCTGTACATTCTCAAACAGCCTCTGAAAATATACTCTCTGTACCTTTCCCAACAAATCCTATAATTCCTTATTCTGTTTCCTTAATAATTACTTTCAAACGTTTTTCCATATCTTAGGGTGCTATACACATTGAATAGAATGAGCGGTGCAAAATAAACATTTTGTTGTAGGTCCAAAAGAACTATACCTTTTTATGTCTGAGAAAATATTTTAAAACTTACCACCTACACAGCAATAAATCATTTAATGGTAGCCCTTTAGTGCACCATTAGAACTCTCTAGAATTTCACGAAAGACCTGCCAGATTATTTCCATGGAAATTGTTCTCATTTTAGAGATATTATCCTAAGGAACATTCCATATTGTTAAAAAAACAAAATTCAACTGAGTAAGTTTGAGGATCTAATTGGCTTTATTCAATGATTCATGAATCAGGCCACATCCCATCTGGGAAATAGAAGAGAGCTCTGAGTTGCACAAAATGGAAAGTTTTTATAGGCAGGAGGGTGAGACAAGAAAGTCAAAAGAGTGTATTATTTCAGGTAAAGTTACCTTCCCAGGGGAGGTCAGGGGGTCTTATCAGGCAGATTACCTCACTAGTGCTGACCGTGAAATTCCAGACTGCTTTAAAATTCCACTCCTGGAAGAGGCTGAAGCTGCAGTTAGGTTAGACATTAAGTTGGTGGGGCTTAGCAGGTGACTCCATTTGGGGCTTTTTGTTTCTTTTTAACAATATAAACAATTCATATTTTCTACAATTTTTTAAAAAGTTTTTTTAAAAAATGTTGAACTAGCCTTCACAGCAGGGTCTGACGAATCAGAGCAGTGCTGATGTTCTGCGTGGGCTGTATGAGACCTTACATAAGGTACAAAACAATCTGTCACATTTTAGGGGCTGTGATAGTCAGTGGCGGCATATATAGTAGTGAAATTATTAAAACATTATTTTTATTATTTTTTTCTTACTGTTTTTGCTTATGTCAAGTATAGCCTGGGTTGCTAATTAATGGTAGTAATACAAAATTTCTTTTACAGATAAATTTAGGTAACACTGTGAGTTTATTTGAAGAAAAGTAAAATCATGAAATTATGTGTCATATTTGTTTATATATATGTATATATGTATGTATCGACATGTCCTCACGTGGAGTAACATCATGAGGGTGGTATAGGTATGACTGAAATTCAGGGAATGTTGACTTTGCCCCTCAGGCTGTGCTCATGGGCTTGTAAATACAAATGAAATGTGGAGGTGATCCTAGACTTGTCAAAGAACTCAGAAAGTTAAACAGTAACAAGTGTAGAAAAGCAGAATCCGCTTACAGAGATTATTATTTATCCATAAACTGATTTCTCCTTGGCAGAAAGGTATTAACACTGTAAAGAATGGCTATGTACCTTAGAAGAAGGAGGTTAAGAAATAAAGGTGCAGAAAGAGGAGGTTTGCAAGAGCAGCCCTCACCTAGAGAGAGGATGTTCTGTTAGGCTGGCCTAAGAAGCCACTTGACAAGAATATTGCTATTGTCACATGGCAGCCAGGTTTCATTACACATTCCAGTAATGTAAGTCCTTGTTCTGCTTCCTCATTTCCCAAACACCTTTGTGATAATTGGGCTCAGTGGTCAGACCACTGTATCTAGACTGCTTGGCAGTT
Source organism: Leptonychotes weddellii (assembly GCF_054177405.1). Lineage (NCBI taxonomy): Eukaryota > Metazoa > Chordata > Mammalia > Carnivora > Phocidae > Leptonychotes > Leptonychotes weddellii. Next base: position 28,651,837 of record NC_138380.1, read on the forward strand.
ACACTCCTTATGAATAAGTAGAGTGGCTCAAACAGCAGTCTGTGATGAGCGCTGGTAGTGTGGATCAGCTTCTTGAGAAGATAATTATATTTACATTGATGAGGTTAAGTTTCTAAATCTGAAAGGTTGAAGGCCAGATCTTGGGCTGGTGATTGCATGAACATACATGCTTACTTTGTGGGGATCTGGGTGAACTGCACATCTGGAAAATCCTGACGTCTCCAGGCTCACTTTCTCTTAACTTTTTCAACTATGCTGTTCATGTTATTGTGATTTGAAGCAAGTCCTTAATGTTATTTTATGCCATATTACCATGTGAGGTAGTTTGCAGATACCCTCTTAGGGAAAAAAGATATTAATTTCTGTCTTTTATTTTTGAAAATGTAAGGACTCAATCTTTTGCAAAAAAATGTTGAGTTATTTGAGTACCCACCTGCCCGAAATTTTTTAAGCATCACATTAAATATTTCTCATTCAAACTGCTGTATATCTTTCTCTTTTCTTCATTGCCAGCTTTTTTGAATGAGCCATTTGCTCTCACTGCCTCCACTTCTTTGGTGCCAAGTCTCCCCTCTCCACCCCCTACCATCTGGCTCCCACCTCCATTATTCTGCTGAAACCCTGTTAGGTTTCTGACTGATAACAGAGCTTCTTAATCCTCTTTTCACTTGACTGCAGAGTTGGTCTGTTTTCTGCTGTTCTTTTGAAAACATACCTCCTTCCTTTTGTGATGTCCAAGACCTACTTTCTCCTCTTAATTTTTCTCCTGAGAGTGCATACCCCTTTCTCTCTTCTGGTGTATTTTACTGCAAGCTTTTTTGAAAAAAGAAATATAATGTGGCAAACGAAGCTAATCTCCTATTCTCTCCCTCCAATCTATTCTCCTATTTTGAAGTTGTATTATCATCGATACACTGTTCTGCATTTGTGTATCCACGTACAGTGTATGTTATTTTATGTTGTAAAATTTCACATACACAGAATCATAGCATTCTTCGTAGCCTGCTTTTCCTGAACATTATTTGAGATTTACCTAGTTTGATATATCTAGATTCAGTTGATTCATTTTAATTTCTCTGTAATCTTTTGTTTATAAATTAATGACAGTTTTAGCTACCCTTTAAAAACAGACTTTTTAAATTAAGACTTCAGGGGCGCCTGGGTGGCTCAGTTGTTAAGCGTCTGCCTTTGGCTCAGGTCATGATCCCAGGGTCCTGGGATCAAGCCCCGCATGGGGTTCCCTGCTCAGCGGGAAGCGGGCTTCTCCTTCTCCCACTCCCCCTGCTTGTGTTCCCTCTCTCGCTGTCAAATAAGTAAATAAAATCTTTTTTAAAAATTAATTAATTAATTAATTAAGACTTCATTGTTTAGAGCAGTTTTAGATTCACAGCAAAATTGAGAGGAATATAGAGATTTCCCATATACTCTCTACTCCCACACTTGCATAACCTCCCTCATTATCAACATCCCCACCAGAGTTGTATTTGTTAAAATTGATGAACCTATATTGACACATCATAATCACCCAAAATCATAGTTTACATTATAGTTCACTTTTGGTTTTGTAAGTACTATGAATTTGGACAGATGTATACTGACCTGTATCTACCATACAGTTTCCTGTAGAATAGTTTCACTGCCCTAAAAATCATCTGTGTTCTGCCTATTCATTCCCTCCTCCCCACCAACCCCTGGCAACCACTGACTTTTTTATTGCCTCCATAGTTTTGTCTTTGCCAGAATGTTACAGTTGGAATCATATAGTATGTAGCCTTTTCAGACTGGCTTCTTTCACTCAGTAATACGCATTTAAGGTTCCTCCATGTCATTCTGATTTAGTGCAGAATAGTATTCCATTTTCTGGTTGTACCACACTTTGTTTATCCATTCACCTACCGAAGGGCATACTGCTTCCAAGCTTGGGCAGTTATGAACAAAGCTGCTATAAACATCTGTGTGCAAATTTTTGTGTGGGCCTGTTTTCAACTCCTGAATACAAACTTTTAAGAGACTTTGTTGTTATTATTTTGTATTTTTAAGTGATTTCATCTATTCCCATCACACCAGCTACCAGTTATAGACCACTGACTCCACAACTCCATTAGCCTTAGCGATCAAGTTGGGGATAATTTCAGCAAGCTCCATGTATATATTTTTTGTAGGTATTGAACTTCTCTAAATTGCCCATTGTTATTACTCATGGAAACTCATTACTCTCACCTCTTTTCACTACCGTTGAAATCACTACCACTCTTCCAGTCACCGAGAATACAAAATGTGAGAGAACTTTTTATAACCTATTTCTATCTTGTTTTTTCTCCTAATTGTTTATCTAATCCTGATTCTATATACAAAATGTTTGTTTTTTTTTCTTTTCTATATCCACTTCCATTGGCTTAGACCAAGCCTTTATTATTCTTACTGAACTAACACAGTTTCCTTCCAAATATTTGCCATGCACCTAATTTTCCCCCATTACTATTTATCCTTCATCATGCTGCCAGTTATCTTCCTAAAAAAGAGCTGATAAATTCTCTAGAAAGGGATAGTAAATATTTTAGGCTTTGTGGATTATGTGGTCTCTGTGGCAACTATTCAACCCTGCTGTTGTAATATGCTAGTCACTAGACAAGAATACATAAATGACTAGGTATGGCTGTGTTCCAATAAGACTTTGCTTATAAAAATAGTAAGCTAGTAAGCCCAGGTCTATAGTTTGCTGACCCCTATCCTACATCAGAACTTGGATCATGTATCTCCCCACCAAAGCCTTTCCATTTTCTATAGAACATAATGTTCACCATCCTTCTAAATCTGGCATTACTAACTTACCACCTAGGGTCAGTTGCCTCAAACTCTGAAGTTTCCATCTATAGTCTGATACGTTCCTTGATATCTCCTGATTTGATGGCAGTGGGAAAGATGGTTCGGTGGCAGGTGGGTTTGGGGATTTGGTTAGGGGAGAATGAGAATGCTTCTGTCTGATAATTCCATATTCTCAGTAGATGATGGACAAGGATACCTGCTGAGAGACAAAGGTGGAAGAGGCAGAGTAGAAGATCAAAGAAAGAGGATCCAGATCAATGTGACCATTCTGGGGACCAGAAACGTAAAATTATTGGAGAACTATAGCAAGATTTCTGGGTCATATCAAGATTCAAACTGTGGCCTGAGATTACAACTTCACGGTGAAACTAGTTATGTGGTTACGTAATCTGTGGTCACTAACACTCCTGTGTAAACAAGGAGAAAGTCTGAAGCCAGAGGAGTTCATACATGGATTGGGGTTTTGTAGGGTGAGCTCAATTGAGGGAGAGAAAGAACTGAGAGTTGAAAGTATTTGTAAAAGGGCATCATGATGATGATAACAGAATCTGTGCCAAACACGCTGGAAAGTGATGACAGGAGGGGACTGATGGATAATAAGAAGGTGGGGGGATGAGAGGATCAGATGTCCCCACATCATTGAAGAACTGTGTGGTCATATGGAAGTACTTGTGCTGCTGAATACATAGGAAGCTGTCATAGTTAAATGTTTCAATAGGAAATTTTTTAAAAGGTTTGCATTTTTTAAGAGATGTAAAGGTCCAGGGTGTGACCATAAATTAAGGGACTGAAGGGAAAAGAAAAATGTCAATGGAATATAGAAATCAAGAAACTGAGAAGCTGGGGCTTTTTGATGGGTCATCCATGTAGGTATTGAAATCACCCAGGATAAAGAAAGGAAACCGGAATGGAAGACTGCCAGGAACAGAAGGCTGGTGAAAGCGGAGGTAGGACTAAGAGGTTGGGAAAAGCGTGTAAGAAGGTGTAGGAAACAGTGATCTATCCAAATGACGTTAGCATTGAAAGAACAGTGATTTTTGCAGGAGGGAAGGGGTGAGATAATTTGGAAACAGAAAAGGGGAGCAAGGAGTACACCTACCTCAGTCAACTCAATGTAATCAACTCCTGGCCCTAATGTTTGTTCAGGGCCCAGGCAGGTTTCAGGTAATGCAAGGAGGTAAAGGGAATAAATATTTGAAGAACAAGGAATTGCTTATTCATATTGGGGTCACAGGAGACACTCAAAGCGTTTGTTTGGGAAGAGAGGGAAGTGGAGAGGATATACAGCTTATGGATTAAGAGTTTGTGAGAAAAAGAATGACTTGGGCTGGGACTCCTTCAAATTAGTGAAGCATGATGGCATTGGTCCCGAGAGACTCACCTTGTAATCCTCTTGGTGGTGTATTGGCCTCGGGACTAGTGGTTATTCTTTCAGTAACTGAAAGTTCTAGATTCATCTGTTACAATGAGCTCAGTTAGCTTGGGTGAGCCTCTAAACCTCTCAAAACCTCAGTTTTTCCATCTATGCCGCAAGGAATTGGTCTAAATAATCTCTTGAACTTCAGGCATCTTAAATACCTGAGAGTAAAGAAATAGGGTCATGCCACATGTGAGCTTGCAGTATTAGAAATAAATATTTATCAGGGCGCCTGGGTGGCTCAGTTGGTTAAGCGACTGCCTTCAGCTCAGGTCATGATCCCAGGGTCCTGGGATCGAGTCCCACATCGGGCTCCCTGCTCTGCGGGAAGCCTGCTTCTCCCTCTCCCACTCCCCCTGCTTGTGTTCCCTCTCTCGCTGTGTCTCTCTCTGTCAAATAAATAAAATCTTTAAAAAAAAAAAATATTTATCTTGCAAATCAATGATGTATCAAGAGTTAATATTAGATAGAAAGATATCTGAGAGTTTATACATATGCCTCATTTGGCTTAAAAGTATGTTAATGATTTCAGCAAAACAGAGATACATGACAGAACAATCCAGCATATTTTAGAGATATTTGGTAATGCCTTCCTGCTAAAGCAAATATACTTTATTAACTCACAAATATGAAATAGTAATAGATTTATGATATCTCAGATGCTAAGTAGTAATTAAAGTTGAAACTTATTTGCCAACCCTTATCTCCCATCCTTTCCATTCTTATTCCCCTCCGCATTCAGTTTATATCATTAGTTAACTGTATTATTGCTATTATAACAGTAGAATAATGCATGAATGAGATACTTGAAAGTATACAATTATAATTGGTGAAGGCAATGAGTTATTGAGGAGGTTCATTCAATCAAGAATGAAAATGCTTCACAAGTTTTTTAGTATTTAGACTAATTTCCTACTAACCTACTTAGTTGAACTGATGGATCAGTTCAGTCAACCCTGTAACCACACTAATAGCCTACTGGTTAAAAACTTTATTTCAGTCCAGATTGTGGAACAACTTTGGGTCCAATCAGATGATGGATCTTATCAGCTGAGGAGTTTGTCCTGATGTCTTGATTTTAGCTGAGTTTGGTGTCCAGGTAGGTGTTTTGTTGAATGGTTAAGACTCTTGAGATAGGTCTCTAAGAGAAAAAAGCAGTAAAGTTTGAGCTTTATTGGGAAAGGACATAAAATCGAAGGGGGGGTAATGTGGACATTATATATTCTTATTAGCAAATAAAAATGCTGTATATTGGAGCTAAAACCTTAATACATGTGAATTAATTTTACTCAGAGGCAAAATGTTAAAAATTGGAACGTTTCATTAGTTGAAAAGTGTATATGTGTAAAAGTGGTATAGAAGTTTCTTTATCTTATGATATTGAATGGAATTTAAAAGTTTGTATTTGAGAAATACGGTTTATTTCATACTAGGTGTTGCAATTACAGTTTGGGTAATTGGCCACTAGATGGCAGGACTGTAATATGCATGTGGGTCAGAAAACACTGTAAAGGCACATTCTGTAGGCATAGGTAATATGGTTTATTTTATACTAGGTGTTGCAATTACAATTTGGGTAATTGGCCACTAGATGGCAGGACTGTAATATGCATGTGGGTCAGAAAACACTGTAAAGGGGCATTCTGTAGGCAGAGATAATTTAAAAAGTCAACATACGGAATTCCTTTCAATACAGTTTAAATACACAAGTTAAGCAGATACTTATATGTTAGGATTTTTATAAATGCTGGAGACACAAAAATGAATGTTATATGACCTATGTCACCAAAGAGATGATAGTTGGAGATAGGTGTGAGATCTTTTTGTTTTTTAAAGCACTAATAGAATGTGGTAAACACTATTATAGATTTTTTATTTTAAAGTATAATGGGACGTAGAGACTATGAAAATTAATTCTGCCTGTGACGATGACGTTGAAACAAGCAAGGACTTCTTGGAAAGTTATAGAGAATGTAAAAGTCTGAGGAGGAGCTTATCTTCTAGAAAACAAAACAAAAAACATAATCTAAAGCAAAAAGTACAAAAATAACTTATCTTTTACTGTTATGGATAAAGTGACAATGTAAAATTTAAAATAAAATTAAAAAATGAAACTAATTGCCTTTTTTTTAAGATTTTATTTATTTGTCAGAGAGAGAGGGAGAGCGCAGAGGCAGAGGGAGAAGCAGGCTCCCCACTGAGCAGGACCCTGGGATCATGACCTGAGCCGAAGGCAGATGCTTAACTGACTGAGCCACCCAGGCGTCTCAAAAAATGAAACTAATTCCTTTGTAATCCTTACTTATAATCCAGTGGTTCACAACCAAGGACAATTTTGCCTCTGTACATTTGGCAATGTCTAGAGACATTTAAAAAAAAAAATTTTATTTTTAAGTAATCTCTACATCCACTGTGCGGCTTGAACTCACAACCCCAAGGTCAAGAGTCACACGCTTACCAACTGAGCCAGCTAGGCGCCCCCCTCTAGAGACATTTCTCTTTGTCACAGTTGGGGAGAGGGTGCTGCTGGCATCGAGTATGTGAAGGTCAGGGATGCTGCTAAAACAGGACAGGCCTCCACAAGAAAAAAATTACCTGGCCCAAAATGTCAACAGCACCAAGGTATTGTAACTAGGTAAATGAACCTAGAGGTTTAGAATTGGACAGGAGAACACAGGTAAAATTCAGCATTTTGGAAATTGAAAGCTATAATTTTTGTCTCAAGATCAGGAGCAGATGAGGTCTGGTGTTTGGGAGAAAAAAGGCTGGAAACAGCACCTTGGATTGAAGATACTTGGGCAAGCTCACTGAACGGCTTTTGAATATGTACAGTTGGAGCTAGGACAACACAAGCTTGATTTTGCCTTGGCTAATAAGGGTTAGAGGGCAAGTGGCCAGAGTCAACACTGTGGGACATGCAGACCAGGGTTTGGATCTCGGCTTTGGCATTTGTTAGCGAGGTGACTCACTTTACTTTCTAAGTTTCCATTCCTTTAAAATGGGAAACTTGTTGAGAGGATTAGAAATGTATGTGAAATACCTAGGACATAAAAGGCGCTGCATAAATGGGGTTTAACATTACTGAGATACTGTGAATAGTCCAGTTATATCCCCCCTTCCACAGTTTGTCTTCGCCCCTTTTGGAAAATTAGTCAGAATACAACTGAATGTAATAACATTGAAAATAGGAAAACATATGAATTGTGGGATGGGGAGAGAAAAAGTAAATGACAAGACACAAAACTTTTGCAAGACATCATTGGGAGAAGTATTGAAAGCTGAGTCAGAATCACCAAGCTCTCTGAACAGTATTGTTCTCTGTTAGGGAGAAAATAGCTAATACTTCCATGAGGAGGCGAGGGGTTTCGGGGGTGGGGGTGGGGGAAGATGGTGCTGTGATTAGCCAAACACAGACTGGCTAAACCAACTGTGCTGTTCCTTCACCTACACAGCTGAAGGGAATGAAGCCCACAACAGTGCTGACTGTTCTCACTTGCTGTTACTACCACTGTTCCAAAGTAGGTGACGCTGCCCTGCAACAATACTGTATATCCCCAATCCATACTTTCCTTGTTGATTACTTCATGCTTTCTGAGCTTCATACCTCCAAGGCCTTCTCCACCATAGTCACTCTTGGCTGATGATCTTGGTTCCTATTTCACTGGCAAAATAGAAGCCTTCATAGGAGAACTTTCATGGACTCACACTTCATCTACTCACCTCATGCACCTGTGTCCATTCAGTCTACCTTCTTTCTCCGTTACTAAGCATGCACTTGAACCATCTGTACTCTTAGCTAAGACCAACCTCTCACTGATATACTATATTCCATCCCTTTTCACCACTAAAGGCATGATTCCAGTAATTCTCACCCATTCTCTTGGATCATAATTATTCCCTCTCTTTTGGATCATTCCTATCACCATGCCAACTGCTGTTATTTCTCCCATTAATTTTTTTTTAACTGTGCCAGCTTTATTTTGCTTCTTTTCTATAAACTTTTTAGAATCCTCTATATTGACCGGCTGACTTTCTCTGCTTCCATTTTCTCTTGAACAGGGTCCATCAGGCTTTCACCATCACTGCTCCACAAAAACTGTGCTTTTCGCCAGGGCAATTTGTATTGCTAAATTCAATAACCAGCTCTCATGCCTCATCTTCCCGAACTATTAGCAGCATTTGATATGGTCAGTTACATTTTCCTCCTTAAAACATTTTCTTGGTTTCTTAGCTACCACACCTTGCTGGCTTGCTTTCTGCTTTGTTTGCTCCTTAGTCTCTTGCTTTTCCTCTACATGCTTCCTCTCCCAACCTCTATATTTTTGGAATGCCCTGTAGTTAGTCTTGAGAACTCTTCCTTTTCTATCTATATTCAGTTTCTTCATAATTTTCTCCAACGTCATGGCTTTAAATACCGTATGCTGATGATTCCCATATTTATATCTCTGGCTTAAACCTCTATCCTGAATTCCAGGCTTGTTGCCTAAACTTCCTCAACCTCTTTAGTTCCATCTCAAAATTAATGTGTCTAACACTAAACTCTATATACAAACTCCCAAACTTCCTCGTCTCGGATAATGGAAATGTAATTCTTCATTTGCTGAGGCCCAAACTTTGGAGTAATGCGTAATACCCCCTCTCTTGTATTAAAAACATCTCACATCTGAAGTGTCAGCAAATTCCATTGTCTGACTCTATTTTCAGTTATATCCCAAATCTGTCTAATCTGGAACAAGTCCTTCTCCTCTCACCTGGTATTGCAGTGATGGGTTGGTTGATTTTCCTGAGTATTCTTTGGTCTTCTTTCCCATTCTGCTTTTAATATAGAAGCCAGAATAATCCTCTTGAACTTAGTCAGATCATATTGCCCCTCTGCTCAAATTCTCTACTGACTTCCAAAAGATCCTGTGTGTTCTAGGCCTCCGTTAACTCTTAGACCTTCTTTACTACTATTCCCTTGCTCATCCAGCTCCAGCCACGATGGCCTCATCACTGTTTCTTGAATACTTCAGTAACGGTCTTGCCTCAGGTTCTTTGTACTTGCTGCTCCTCTGCTTTTCCCCTAGATTCCCTGTGGTTCCCTTTTCCTAAGGGCAAAATTTTAACACCTATTTTTAAACATTTTCTCTATACTCCTTCCCTACTTTAGTTTTTCTCCTTAACACTTAACATTCTCTAGATACTATATATAGTATTTATATTTATATATATTTATATTCTGTGTATTTCTTCTGCTGTTTGTCAATCTTCCGTCTCCAAAAAGACAGGGATTTTTGTCTGTTTTGTCCATTATTATAATAGCAGTGCCTAGAACAGGGCTTGCCACACAGTAGGTACTCAGTATTTGTTTAGTGAATTTTAAATGACGCTTGTTGAGTGAACATCAGATGAATCTGGTAACCCTATAACCATCCACACTGGGGAGAAAGGTTAGAGTAGACATGAAAATTTGTTACACAATAATACTCAGCAATGTAATTTGGCAAAAAATATCAAAAAACATTTCCTCTCAGAATCACTAAAATTACTTGAAATCCTTCAGAGCCATAACTAATGGTCAGAGATATGATAAGGGCTGCCACAGGGCTTGGTGAGGAGTAGGCAAAACTAGGAAAAATCAGTTCTCCTATGGATGTATCTGGAAGCTATTCTTCTTAGGGACTTTGACAACCCTACTTGTCTACTTGTTTTAAGGTTTCTTGACTGATATCTTAATTGATTTCTGTGACTAAAATAAGTAACCCAAAATGTTAGGGAATAAAATAATTTTTTTTATGGCTTATAATTCCACAGCTTCCCTGGGCAGTTCTTCCCAACATGGTATTGTCCAAGGTCAGACAGCATCAGTCATCTGAAGGCTTGACCAGGAGCTCAGCCAGACCTCTCAGCCAGATCTCAGTTCTTTCCACATGGTCCTTACATTGAGCTTCAAGTTACTGTGACTGGGTTCCAAGAGCAGGCATTCCAAGAAGTAGGAAGCAGAAGATTCTGGGTCGTTGAGGGCTAGACCCAGAACAGGCATAGTATCAATTCTGTTTTATCCTATTAGAGTAGTGAGAAGCCCAGCCCAGACTGTGGAAGCAGGACTGCACAAGAAGTGTGGTTCATTAACTTATCTGTCACATTGGGTACTTTTATTAGACACCTCCAGAACACTGAATCACATTCCTTAGGCCTACCTCTGGTTTCAGCTGAAGCTGAAGTGTATATTTCTGTACAACCTCAGGCTGACTTTGCACTTCTCACTAAAAGTGAGAGCCAGATTTTTCGGCGCTCTACCCCAAATCCTTCTCTGATACCAGGAAACCTGAAAATACAGGTGAGTTAACTTCTAGAACAACCTTGTATCAGTGGGAGATGGAAGCTCCAGCCTCTTGTCCCTGGGGAAGATAATTCTGGGAAGCATGATCTATGCATTAGGACCCTCAGTATGTCCTGATGAATTGAGCCCGGTGATGGGTATTAAGGAGGGCACGTACTGCATGGAGCACTGGGTGTTATACGAAAACAATGGATCGTGGATCACTACATCAAAAACTAATGATGTATTGTATGGTGACTAACATAATATAATTAAATTAAAAACTACAAAAAAAAAAAAATTGAGCTCCTTTTGCCCAGAGAACTTTGGTTATGGACACTTATATTGGATTTTTCTACCTTTTGAACTCATTTTCCTTGGTCCCTCATTCCTATATCCTAGGATCTCCACCCAAATAAACTACCTGCATTCAAGATCTTTCTGACTCTTCTTTTTTGGGGAAACAAACTTAGGCATTTTATCTAATAATGAGAGAAATCCTTTCATGTTTCTTTTAAAGAACAAAGTTGGGACTTCTGAAAATGGTTGAACCTGTGTCTATAAATTCCAATCTTTCCATTTCAGTAAAAGGGTTTATAGTCTAAGGGCTGAAAATGTGTTTCAGTGTATAAAGCTAATTGAAGTGGTGGGGAAAGTTTAGTCCTTTGTTAAATGGAAACCAACTGGATAGGATGACTCATTCTGTCTTGGCCATTCCTGCAAAGAAGTTGGATGGCTCCAGATTCAGAAATAGTGCACACTCTAGTTGTACACACAACTTTCCTTTCTTCAAGATAGATTAAACCTTACTGTAAAGATAATACTGTCCCCTTAGGAAAGGTGACTGTTGTAAAATTTTCCTGTTTTAGGAAAAGGAAATATTCAGTGCAAAACCTTTAAATGTGGTATATAAGCTAAGAGCTGGCACCTTAATTCAGTAAATAATTCAGTTGTTCAACTGAGAGAAGTTTTTATGCAAACTTTGGAAGAGTTTCAATATGTATATGTGTGTATTTACACTGCTAGTTGAATTTATATTTGAAGATATATATTTGAAGTAATCACTTAAGTTATATTTCTTTTACAATTTATTTGTATATCATCTTCAAAAAATGATTTATAGCTACTTAAAATGATACATAAATGTGACCAGGTAGAATGTATTGGAATTAAAATAAAAGCAGTGTAACAGGGTGAGGCCTAGAGCAGATATATATCCAGATACATGTGCTTCTATGCTGGCCTTTGTAATCTCTTGAGATGAATATAGAAAAATACCTGCAAAAGGCTGAAGTTCTCCCCAAAATACAGTTTGGATCTTTTATAGCATACAAATGAACATAAAATGGAATCCAAAAGTTCTGCTCTGTGTAGCATGGCAATGATTGATTTAGCTTGAAAACAGTTTAAAGCCGTTATAATCAGATACTTGCTTCAGGTGAAAAACCACAAAAACAATTCTTGAAAACCTCCCTTTAGCACCTATAGAATACCTGACCTTGAAGAGCTGTTTCCTCACACATCTTCCAAGATGTTCTATTTGTTCAGTATTCACCAAGATAATTGAGACAACTTGTTGTATTGGCTTATTGTTTATAAATTGGTTAAAGGTTCTGGGACATCCTCCAAAAATAACTATTTTCACATTTAAAAAGTTGGTAAGTAACTCTCTTTTCTGGCAATAATGAGCTTGCAGAACCTGTTGTTTGTTCAAGCTACTCACGATTTGAGATAATAATATAACCACATCATTAGCCTGTAAAACATTGTTCATCTTTCTGTTCTCTATGGGACTGTGTCCAACTCATCTGAAAGCAGCATCTGATCATTAAGAATCAAGTTATAAAGAATGGTGGGGGTAATAACTTTGCTTTACCCTTGTGGAAAATTTCAGCTCTTCTATCAGAAATCTATTTTTGATAAATTTAAGGATTGTTTTAGGCTCCTCTTCTAGTTGAAGACTAGCTTGAATTCATTTTGGTGTTACATGATTTAAAAAAAAAAATTAGTATGTTTTACAAGCTATCAATTATCTGGGCAGCCAGCCCCAGGATGACATTCACAAACCATAGGACTTTCCAAAATTCCAATTTATCTAGGTTGAACCCACAATTTCCCTTTGATGCCCACCCAAGAATGTTGATATTAGTTCTTTTTTGTTTTTTCCTTTTATCCACTCAGCACTGCCTCCAGCCCCCCAAAACTGTCATTCCATCTCTAGAACTTTGCTTTTGCTCCAGGTTATGCCATTGTAATAAGTGTCTTTAGCCAAACCACTTAACCTTTCCATGTCTCATTCCTCAGCTGAAAGCACCTACCTCATGGGGTTGTGGTGATTAAATGAATTCATACACAAAACTGTAGGGGAGGAAAAAATTGTTTTTTTCTTCTACCCTCCTAGGCCTTCTGGCTGGGGCCCTATAAATTGGCTGACAAAAAATTAACTTGAAAACAGGTTCTTAGCATGTACATTGAATACAGTTGGAACACTTAGAGATGAGGAATTCAAAGGAGTGGTTAGAATTTGGGGTCTATATACCTAACTTAGCAGGGGAAATGATGGGAAAGAGCACTTATGGAAGAGCAAATGGCTTTTTGGAAAGATAAATGGGTCCTTAGAGGCATATATGGGAGATATGATAGTTTGTGACACTGTGCGTCTGGGTGTGGTGCCGACTTCTTGTCTCCCAGAAGCTAGTAGAGTGGCTCCTGGGAGGGGATTTGTGACAACTGAGTTCTTTTGGGAGGCCCTGCTTCTAGGCAGGTAAGGGATTTCAAGAACTCAAATGCCTTCAGCTCAAAATAATCCTGTCAAAGTGGCATATTTTGGGGATGGCATATCCTGATCCCTTTCAGTGTATAAGACTGTGTAATACTCTTAGAACATTCCTGACAAGTAGCAAACACTGTCTGAATGCATGGTGCTGTTACTGTGATGATTGCTGTGATGGAATGCTGTTTGAGCATCCGTAAGTGAAGGTTTGGGTTGAGCTTTGCTTGTACCAGAGCCCGTGTCCACTGAGTTAAAGGTGAGGATGATATAAGGGCGCCTGGGTGGCTCAGTCAGTTAAGCATCCGACTCTTGGACTCTTGGTTTTGGCTCAGGTCATGATCTCAGGGCTCATGGCTTGGAGCCCCAAGTCAGACTTTGTGCTCAGCGGGGCGTCTTCTGGAGATTCTCTCTCCTTTTCCATCTCCCTCTGCCCCTCCCCCCGCTCATACACAAGCTCTCCCTAAAATAAATAATCTTTTTTTTTTTTAATTAAAAAAAAGGTGATGAGGATCTAATCCCTCACTTCTCCTTCTCCTTCAAGATTCTGAACCAGTTGAGAACAAAGAGAAGACAGTAGAGCTGGATGGCCCAGAGCCAGTGTGGCTGGAAGCCGACCTCGGAGTCCCGGGGACCGTTGTACAGCAGGCACTGAGGGCAGCATGAGCTGCCGTGAGCCAAGAGCTGTGCAGGGTCCGCGTGCCTCTGAGAGTGCAGGTGTTTGCTTCACATTTTAAAAATTAAAGCCAGAAGTGCTCCGGCTGCCACTGCAGATACAAGCTGGGCTTTCTCTTTCCTGCTGATGAGTATAATTCTACTCTCCATTGGCTAAGGAAACACTGGTATGAACCAATGTGACTTTGTTAACCTGACACTACTCCCCTATCTACTAATTGGGTTTAAGCTAAATCACCATACAGAAACCTGTGTGGCAGAACTGTCCTATGAAGTTGTGACTCATGTTTCCTCTTTCATTTGAAGGTTAAATCTGAATGTCAGTTCCTTGCTCCGGCTGGTACACCGACCTGCCGACGACGGGAGGGTGCAGGCTCACAGGGGATCAGCTCCACCAGGGGTTCACGGGATTCGTTAGGTCACAACACACACATACAGAGCAAACCACGTGTCTAGAATTTTCACTCTGCTGGGTTTTTTGTTGTTGTTGTTGTTCGTGCATTTTTAATATCCTCTGTGGCATCCTCTGGGTATGCTGAGCTGCCAGCCTGGAGCTAATGCACCATACAAAACCATGTAAAGTTCCCCAGCACAGAGCAACCATTCAGTAAATGTCAGTTATTATTATTATTAGCCCTGATCAATGGAGAAATGCGGCCCACTGGTTACTGGTTTCTCCCCGGTCTACCCCATCAGTTCAGTCACTCCTCCTTGTATGAGAAGTTGCTAGTAATTGAGATTTGCTAAGAATGGAAGATTTTTTTCCCTTGGCATTTCTGAGAAGGCAGAAATGTTTGTCAAAGTCTCCAACACTTTTCTTAGAGAAAGGAAATGTTGATGGAAGTTCCTACATTTTGAGCCAAGGCAGAAACACACAGTGCGGATAATGAAGTTTCTATTTATAACATGGATTCGTACAGATTTCTCCACTGGAAGAACACAGGCAGTTGGACTACAGATCCCACATGTGTTCAAATACATTTTGTGTGACTTAGCTAGTCTCAAGGCTTCCCTGGGCCTGCAAACATAAACAGATGGTCCTGGCAGGGGTGACACCACAGCCTGTTTGCTGAAAGCTTCCTCTGGAAGCTTCCCTTGGGGGAGGGAATGTGCACACTCAGTGGGGTGACCATGATCGTCCATCTGGTTTGTCTAGACTGGCCAGTGTTCTTCTGTTGTACTAGCATCTCAAGTGGTTTAGCATTTGTCACTCTCAAAAATGTTCCAGTTTAGGTGATAAATTATATGCTTACTTCAAAATGAAAACACATCATATATTCAGCTTGCCAAGGAACAAGTTCTAAAATCACAGAAAAAGATTTCTTTCCTAATGCATTAGACAATTTTGCAATAGAAGCCATAAAACTGATAGAGGTCAGGATGATGGATCTATCTGTATTTCTCTAAGAAATGGCTAGAGAATTAAAAGACCCAAAAGACCAAACATAGAGAAATTATTAATGAAAAATCCAGAAGCCTAGCAGGCAATTAACATTAATAGCCCCCAACATTTTGTAGACCTTACTCTTGGGGTCTACAGCCAAAATGCAGAAGAGGATTCTTGGAGAATGCAGATTACGCTCCAGGACCACCCCCACTTACTGGCGGTGCTGTGTAGCTCATGGCTCACGGGTTGTTAGGGTGCCATTTCTTGTGGAGCTGTCCACTCCACATCCAGCCGGTTGAGCCCAGCTGAGTCAAGATAGGGGGCGAGTCTGAAGGGTTTTTGACTGACCATTAATCCCCACTGGATTAGGGGGTCACTGGTGAGATGGCTGGAATCAGGCAGTGGGGTTAAAGCCCTCCATCTGGAGATAACTAAGTCCCTCCCACTTTCTGAAACTTTGCAGTATGTTCGAGATGGCAGGGTGTGAGAGGTAGGGAGAAGACAGGAGGATTAGTATTGGGGAAGAATCCTTTCAATGGGAAAATCTTTCAGTGGAAGATACAAAGCTGTCAGGCAATTTGGGGCAAAAAGGGGAATTGTTATCAGAGTTATCAGTGTGGCTTAGATCCAAATTTGATAAAGTATCCTTTGAGGGATTCTAGTTTTTACAGGATAGGACTCTCTAGGGACAAAGAAAAAAGCCTTGAAAAGCCCAGCCCAACCATACCCCTGTACTTTCAGAATTTGGGAGAATGAAGGAGTTGGGGATAAGATAATAGACATAGAAGGGAGACAAAGATCATAATCAGAAAGTACGAGAAAAGATATAAAGTATATGAATATCATATAACATGTAATAATGCTATATATTGTTAGTAGACACACAGATAATAAAATTATACAAACAGGCATGGGTTGTATGCATCCACTACAGGGAAACAGTGATCCTGGGGGAAAAGGAGGGGGACAGAGATGGGCCAAAGCAGGGCTTTTAGTTGTCTCTGTCATTATTCTCTCCAAATTACATTGGAAGTGAATACTTTGACAGCAGTGACAGGACTCTGATTTCCAGGCTCCTGGATTCTTGTGGGCCTCTGAGAGCCCCATTACTCCTGGTTTCCCACAGGGGTCAAGCCAGAACTGCATATTCTTGGGTATGAGGTTCACCTTGCTCTTCCCTCCTAGCATGCAATTACCAAGATTTGCCTAAAACCCAGTTATTATATATTTTGGTTACCATGGATTCTGAGTCACATATTTTCTCTTAAGGAGAATAGTGTGATAGACTTTTTTGGTGTCATATTTTAATGAGTAACCTTTTTGGCCAATCAATGACCCATATGCAGAGGGGGGAGGGTAATGGCCCTGGGAAAAGTTTATATTGAGGAGGAAGTAGAATGTGTTGGAGAAAATCCAATAAAGCATGTGGAAGAGAAAGAAAATCCAATAAAGCATCCAATAAATCCAATTTTTGCATGGCAAAAAGGGGCTAGGATGCATGGGAAGGGATTTTCCTAGTTATAATAAGGACTCTATCCCCTATTCATACTTTTCCAGACCAGTGGTTCTCAAAATGTGGTCACCACCTCACAGCATCAGCATCACCTGGGCCCCACACCAGACCCACTGAATCAGAAACTTTGGGACTGGTACCATCTATCCGTGTTTTACAAGCCCTCTAAGTGATTCTAAGACACACTAAAGTTTGGTAACCACTTCTCTAGACTCACTTCTTGTTGCCCACAATGAAGGTCATTAAAAATCACCACCACTGTTGATTTGAATCAAAAAGAAGAAATGGGAGAACAAAGGAGGTCAACAAAACCCAAGTAAAGGACAGGCCTAAGCTAGTAATTGCAGTAAACTATTAGAGAACACTAACAGTAGTGTAGACAAAATTAAACATAATGGTTTAAAATTATAGAGAAACCTAAAATTAAGAAAAAGATCTAGGATAATGCTAAAATTAAAATGCAATAAAATAGGCTAAAAGTTAAAAATAGAATAAGGGGGAGGGGCGCCTGGGTGGCTCGGTTGAGTGACCGCCTTCGGCTCAGGTCATGATCTCAGGGTCCTGGGATCGAGCCCTGCATGGGGTTCCCTGCTCAGCAGAAAGCCTGCTTCTCCCTCTTCCTCTGCCTGCCGCTCTGCTTACTTGTGCTCTATCTCTCTGTCAAATAAATAAAAATATATTAAGTGTCTGACTTGATTTCAGCTCAGGTCATGATCTCGGGGTCCTGGGATTGAGTCCTGCATCCAGCTCTGTGCTCAGCATGAAGTCTGCTTGTCCCTCTCCCTCTGCTCCTACCCCCCACCCCCTGCTCATTCTCTCTCTCTCGCTCGCTCTCTCTGTGGAATAAATAAATAAGTAAAATCCTTAAAAAAAAATAAAATGAAAGGTCAAGAAGTAGGAGAGGAAAAATATACTGGTGGGATGGGAAACAGAGAAGCAAAGAGGAACAAGGTCCCTGATGGAGTGTGGAGGTGGGTGTGCTTACCTAGCGTCAAGGCAGAGGGCTGCACTGTTCCTTGTGAAGAAGTGGAGGGTGGAGAGTCTGGCACACCCTCATGGCTTCCCTATCACTTGACCCCCTTTCAGGACCTTTCAGCTCTCCACCGAAGCTGGAAGCAGATCGTCGCAGACCAACAAATATCTTTCCAGTACAAATACCGTACCTGTTACTGTGCTGGGGCCTCATTTGGTTCTTTTTTAGCAAAGGTGGAAAACCTTTGGCTTGTCCTGGCTAATTGGGAGTTAATTTGCTTTGCCTCAGTTGAAAATCTTGGATATGATGGCTTCAGTGCTTCCAAAGACACAAAATTTCCACTCACCATTCAGCAGAGGTAAGAACCTGAATGAAGCTCACTGAAATAACTACTACGATTATCTGGGTTTCAGGACAATTAGAATGGCTTTCTCTATTTTAACTTCCATTTCTTATTCTGACTCTTCAGTGAAGAGGAACTATTATGATGGTCCAAGAACAAGGACAGAATATTCCAGCTCACATTCCAGCAAGCCACCTATCTCGGAGGTGAAGAGAGAAGAACGAGGATGCATCCAGATGTGTCCTGGGTTGCAGACTTAGGATGAACTGCTTAATGCGATAGCTAATAAGAAATAGTTGGCTTGAAAGGTGGTGCAAAGTTTCGGGGTTTGCTCTCCTCTAGGAGAAGACCAAAGAGAGGTGGATTCCTTCCTCAGCACAGATGATCAAAGCTGGATGAAACACGCAGTCAAAACTGCGATTGGGGCAGCTATCTCTATGGAGTATAAAACTGATACTAGTACTATTTTTGAAAGAAAATGTTTAGAATTAATGTTCTCTTGTACTAAAATGGAGAAAAGAAATGTTGGGAATAATAAAACTGAAAGGGAAAGATTAATTGTGCGATATTAATATGATTTAGAGCGCATACATTTTAGGTAATGAATAACACTTTGATTAGGTGATATCTATATAAAGTACAAAGAATTTTAAACTACCAACAAATATACTGTTAAGATGAATTTTCCCTCCCACTCCTGTTCTCTGGTTCTCTGGGTTTTTCCATTCAGGAGGCAACGAAATACAGTTAAATTTTGTTCAAAGATTTTTTAAAAATACATTTTTTAAGTTTATTTATTTAGTAATCTCTTCCCCCATTGTGGGGTTCAAACTCACGAACCCAAAATCAAGGGTCGCATGCTCTTCCCACTGAGCTAGCCAGGGGCCCGTAGTTCAAAGATTTTTAAATGTTTTGAGTTGTTGATCAATTATTTTATATTTAATTTTATTTTCAGAGAGGGGCTATATTATGGATCGCCTTATGACAAATTTCCTGGGCATTTAGCCTCTACTTTACTTGATAAATGTCAACAAACAACTTTTCCTCTGCATTAGGACTGAAGAACCAATATTTCCTCTGAAATAGAATTTTCTAGATCTTGTGATGTCTTTTGCTATTAAATACAGCTTGACAAAGGGATTTTTAATAAAATATATTGGAGGATGCCCTAGGACCAGCCTTAAAAAGGAATGAGAGCGGGAATAATAATGATGACTTTTCTTTATCTAGTACCTACTGTGTGCTGAGTCCTTCAGTGCATTACTTCCAATTTTGAAGCTGATAGATTCACAAAAACTCTGAGAGGTAAACATTAGTATGTCTGTTTTAAGATTGAGTAATTTACCAAAGCTCTACAATTGGTAACAGCCCAAATTTAAACTCAGGCATTTCCAGTTCCAGTCTCTCTTTTACCATATTCTCCTACTGGCCGATGCTACTTAAAAGGGGATGGCATATGGAACTGCTAAGATCAAAAGAAAGGAGAAAAAAAGGGACTGGTATAGGAAAACATCTAAGGAGAAACCATGGCATTCAAAGAAGGGCTTTGTTAAAAAAAAACTGTTCTGTGATTTATATAGCATCATAAACTAATATTTCATGTTTGCTAGAGTCATTTTCTCTAGTATTTATGAGGATTCTGTTGTCACACCAGATCTCCTTTGGGAGGAGGATTTTTTTTTTCCCTTTCTGGATGTTTATGCTGTTGTATCTGCAATTGCCAGTGTTGGTTCACCTGGACCTGGAAACTAACTAATTTCTGGACAATGAGGCTGAAGGGTAACAATATTGGATGCAAGATCCCCACACTGGCCCTAAGCTTTGTGGTTACTGTTGAGGCATCTGTGATAGAATATTCTAATGGTTTGCCAAGAAAAAGACTATAATAGTTATCTGTTATTGCATTTTAGTTACCCTAAAATATAATGGCTTAAAGCAACATTCATTATGGTACAGTTCCTGTGGGTAGGGAATGCAGGTGGCTCTGGTTCAGGCTCTTTGACAGGTTTGCGGTTAAGGGGTTGGCTGGGACTGGCGCCATCTCCACATCTCCAGGCTTGACTCTGGGAAGATCTGCTTCCACACTCACTCATGTGGCTGTTGGGGGTTGGAGACATTAGTTCTCTGCCACACGAGGCTCTTCATAGGGCAGCTCGCATCATGGCAGCTGATTCCCTAAGAATAAGCAAGCAAGAGAACAAGAGAGGGTGCTCAACATAGAATTTATAATTTTTTGTAATTCAGTCTTGGGAATTAATTACATACCATCCTGGCTATTCTATTCTGTTTGGTTCTATTCCTTATAGACAGGTCAATAAATCCTGCCCATACTCAAGGGGAGGAGACGGCACAAGAGCAGATTAGCAGTCAGTAAACAGGGATCCTTGGGGGCTATATCCAAGGGTGCCCATGACAAAGATAATATATTATCATTGCCTGCTCCTTTAGAGCCTGTTTACTGCTTTGTTCCTCTCTTTAAACTGTATATTCTATAAAAAAAAAAAAAACAAGGGCTGTGTCTCTTTTGTTTACTATTCTAACAAATGTGATACCTAATATGTAGTCAATAAATGTTTAATAAATGAATAGGTTAAAGGATAAATTTTAAAAGTGGTTATGGTTATGATTCTCATACAAGTTAATATCTGTCAGATTTTTACTTAACTCACTAATTAATGAGAGAACAAATAAGATATAACCACTCAAATGAAAATTCAGAGTACCAACTATTTATTGTCAGATAAGGAACGCTGAGATGATTTTTACAAATGGGTGCAAAGTAGCCAAACTGGTCAGTATTCACAGGGCAATAATCAATGGCATTCACTGGACACCATGTGCATTTCTATGGCCAGAAATTGTTCTCATTAATAACAGTTTTCTACAATTAACTTCTATCTCTACAGCACTATAAAATAATATGGTTGAAGGCAAAGGCAGAGATAACCTGTATTGATGAACTAGACAGTGTGCTCACTAAGTTTCAAAATCTTCCAGAATTTTTTCTTACAAATGAATGGTGATGTACTGTATGGTGACTAACATAACATAATAAAATCAAACTAAATTAAAAAAAAATGAATGGTACAGATGAAGAAAATGTACCCTGAGGAAAGCCCAGGCAAGAGGATAGTCTTAGCTCTTTTCTCTTCAAATTCATATAAGCAATTAGGACACTTAATTAGGACTTAATATTCCTTGATTATTAGAGAACATTTTAAACATGTTAGAATATCGCAAATGGATCTGCTCACCTTCACAATGCTACTATTCCCTTATACATGGTTCTTGACCTGTGAGATAGAGAGTATCTTTGGCAAGAGAAAGTAAAACCAAACCATTTCAGTTCTTCAGGGATTGATGAGGTCTTGTAGCAGATTCCAAGGTCTATGAGATCTAGGGTTCTGTCAACAATTGCCAAACATAGATGGACCAGCTACATAAAAATCTTGGTGGGGAGCGTGTGACTGTCGGAGGGTTATGTGTTGAGAATTTTTACTCATGGGCTCTATCCTAAACCTACTGAATCTAAATGTATTAAAGTGAGGCCTAAATAATCTTAAGGTACTCAGATCATTCTATGTGACCAATTTTATTATGCACTAGTCTAGATCATTTCTCATCGAAGTCATTCATGGTTCTGTGACCATGACCAAAATGCATCTAAAGAGTTTATGGAGCCTTTGAGTCTACCATGGAGAAATTATAGATGGCTTTCCCTTTGAGTTTTTCCAGGTGAATATGGGAATAAAGATCCTTGGGAAAACATATTATGCTATCAACTTAGCTGTAGAATCATTACAGAAAAAAAGAAACAATAACAAGAGGTGCAACTACAGATCTCTTGCTATATCCTCAAACCATAGACCATGGTTATTATACAATTAACTAATTTTCATAGCCTCAGTAAAAAGCCTTTTGATAGTTTCAGTCCATGGAAATTTCAACAGATATTTGCAGAATGTCCTCACAGGACCTACTAGAATAAGAGAAAGACAATTATTTACATTTTTTTCTACCATGCAAACTTTGCTTAATCATTTCACTATCCTCAAAAAGCTACAACTATTTGAAATTCAAATGAACATTTACCATCTGTGGTCTTCATTAACATTGTAATGGTATCATGATTTCAGACATTTCTGTTGATGAATATTAGTTTTCTTGAGCTTTATACCCACTAGTTTTAATTTTGTAGTCCATAAAGTGTAACAGGTAATCTGATTTAGGTCATATATGTGTGTGTGTGTGTGTGTATCATATATATATGATGTGTGTATATATATATGATGTAAATCATAGAGTGAGAACAGACTTTAGAATGATTAATTCCAATATCCTTATCAGAAAGGGGAAGGTTATGGACTGAATTGTGTCCCTGCAAATTTATATGTTGAAGTCTAACTCTCAGTACCTCAGAATGTGACTGTGTTTGGAGACACGATCTTTAAATAGGTAATTAAATTAAAATGAGGTCATTAGGGTAATTCCATATGAAATGTGTCCTGATAAGAGGAAGTTTGGACACAGGCATTGTCTTAGTCCATTTGGGCTGCTGTAACAAATTATCATAGACTGGGTGGCTTATAAACAACACAAATTTATTTCTCATGGTTCTGGAGGCTGGGAAGTCCAAGATCAGTGTACCAATGGATTTGGTGTCTGGTGAGGACCAGCTTCCTGGTTCACAGACTGCGGCTATCTTTTCACCATGTCCTCAGTGGTGAAAGGGGCAAAGGCTCTCTGTGGTCTCTTTTATAAGGTCACAAATCCCGTTCATGGGGGCAACACCCTCATCACCTAATCACCTCCCTAAGTGCCCCCCTCCTAAATAATCACACTGAGGATGAGGATTTCAACATATACATTTTGGGGGGACACAAACATTCATCTATAACAGGCATGTACAGAGTGAAGGTGATGTGAAGACACGGGAAGAAAACAGCCATCTGCAAGCAAAGGAGAAGAGGACTCAGGTGACCAACTCTGCTGATGACCTTGATGTGGGACTTTTATCCTCCAGAATTGTGAGAAAATAAATTGCTGTTGTCTAAGCAATAGCACTTTGTTATTGCAACCGTAGCAAAATAACACAGGAATCAAATTGCCCAAGGTTAAAGAACCAATTAGCTGTAGGACTGAGACTGAAGTGCTCAAGTCTTCTGCCTCTCAGTTTGGTATATTTTCCTTTTTGTTATGATGCTATTAATACATCAAAAATTAATTCTTAAAAAGCTTTAGTTATGCAAAATCATAGGACCGTAACAGAGTAGCTACTCTTTGAAGATTGTTCTTGTTCCTCATTCACCTTCAACATTAGATGGTCTTAACAAATGTTGGATATCAGCATGGGATTGAACATTAAGTATAACACATTTATGCCCTGAAATCCTAAGACTAAGGATTATACCATTTCAAATATATAGAGTCTATTAAAAATGAAAAGCTTTGACACTTGTTATTATAATAATCTCATCTTTGGCATCACTTCTGCTTACCAGTTTCTCAGCTTACTTTCTTATGTACTGTGTGTAGTGTCTGCAATCCTACAACTTTCTATGCAGTTTGAATCCAGCTTCATACTACCATCACAGATAGCTTTTTAGCCTGCAGTTATAGCTGAAACCTTAAAATTTAGTGCTCAAAGATTTAAACAGAAGTTTTAGGATTCTTTGACAGAGCGAGAATTTTTCTAGACTGCCTTAGAATTTTGTTCTTTCCATACTTCATCTCTAATTTGCCTACCAACTTAAAGTAAGGACCCTAAGGTAATTATTGAATTTGGTGTTGTAAAGTCATTCATGAATAAAAAGCACATGGAAAATGTGTGTTGTTAAAGAAGAGCCACAAGTCCTACGGCACAGGTGTTATGTCAAGTTGCCAGATAAAACACAGGATGCCCAGTGCAATATTTGGGACATACTTACACTAAAAAATTATTCATTATATTACTGAAGTTGGAATTTAATTGAGTGTCCTCTATTTTATTTGGTAGATCTGACAACCCTAATTTTATGTGATTTAATGATAGATTGAATATCAAGATTTCTCCATGTAATGAAGGACCTCCAGAACTTTCTCTTCCTAAAGTGTGCAGAAAAGATAGTGTTTATCACATTTGATGCTTAGTTTCTCAAAACAGAGACCCATTTATTGGAGAAGCAGTGATCTAAATAATAAATAGATTTCTAATTAACAACACCAAACTACCAAACTAACCTATTTATAAAGGAAGACCAAGTTATTGCTTATTGCATTAAGGGAGATCACTATATTGGCAGTGCTTTGGAAGTATCTCAGGAAGGGGAGGTGAAAGGCAGGGTATTTGTTAAGGGTTGGGGAATCTAGTTTAAGGCAGGTCTTTCTTTCAATGTGGTAGGAGGGTTGATTAGGATTGGGCAAATTTTATGAAATAATAGTTTAGGATTGGTGGACCCAGCAATGAAGGGTTTTAAAATTAGCCTTGAGGAATAAACAACCTTTGATGAGACTGATGAATGATCTATTAAGAATGATGAGGGCAAGTTTAGTGGTTATTTGGATAAATGGATTTTTAGAAAGTTCTTGTAACAAATAATAAACAACAAGTAACAAAAGCAGCAATAACAGTAGCAAAACAATGAATTCAAAGTTATTTGCAATTTCTGGAGCAAGAATTTTGTGGAATAGGTGAGTCATGTAAACACAGTGTTCTGTAGTAAAGTCGTCTTAATGTAGTCAGAAAGTTGCATAACTGTAGATCATTGGTTCTCTAAGTGTGGTCCAGGAATCACTGGGATCCTGAGATCCTTTCAGGAGGTCAACAGAGGTGTCTCTTTTCCAACTGCATGTCTGTGTGAGGCCGCATTTTCTTGATAAACTTCATCCAAGACAACATATTCCAAGGACTGAATCAGATGAGGATCTCTCTTCTATTAAGCCAGACATTAGGGATTTGCAAAAATGTTAACACTGCTGTTTTCATTGCATTTTTTGGTTGTGATTGTCAAGAACTATAAAGGCTCTGAGGTTTTACTCTACTTGCAAGTTAACAGATTAGCTTACCACAGTTTAATGGAGGCTGGCAGAAGACATGAGACTCCTGTGTCAGAATTGAAAGACTTTATTATTTGCAGCAAAACCATAGCCAGAGTGTTGGTGTGTTTACATCAGTTTCCCCCAATGAGTACCAGTTCCACAGGGGCAGCAGAGACGGACCTGGATGGATGCCTGGACACACAGTAGGTTGCTTGACAGGAGAGGCAGACTGAGCGTGGGGGACCTGCCATTCATAGCCAGCAGTAAGCAAGCCTGCTTTTTGTCCTGGAGGGAGATCCCGCTTTACCCTGCAAGGCTACTTGCTACCTATAGAACCATGAGAAAACCTGAGTAAAGAGCTATCAGAGCATTGCCTTCTTGACATATGTAGCAAGTTGTCTTGAAGCATGAGACATTTGTGAAGGCATGTCATTCAACAGTTATTTTTCATAAAAATGTTTATGTTAGCATATACATACATTGCTATTTTAAATAATAATATATAAACTTTTCTCCATTTTAATTTGTAACTGGTAAATATCAGTAGTTATAACCCCTCTAAAACTTGCTCTTTGGGGACCTCGGTAATTTTTTTTAAGAATATGAAGATGTCCTGAGACCAAAAGTTTGAAAACTACTTTTGCAGATAGTTTGACTTCTCGCCATTATAATCCTCTTAGTTCCTTCATCCTAGTCCTAGAGATCATTTATTTATTGCTGCCAAGGAATGCCAATGGGTTTATGCAGTGCATGCTCTAGAGTAAGCTCTTTTAAATGTTTCCTTGATACCTCACCGCTACTCATCCCCACTGCGCTGTTTGTTCCAGAGAAGGCTAGAAGTAGGTGGCTTCTGACCCAGATGGCTCTGAGAGAGTTGAGACATTCCACCAAAGGCCCTGCTAGCTGAATTTTGCAGAGGGGCTTTTGGCTTTTTATCCCTCACTACTTGGTGTCAGGGTGGGAAGAGTCAGGTCTGAACTTTGGCAGACTGACATATGCCATTAGTTAATTTTTCAGGTCTCTTTTATTAGAAATCCTCTGAAGTTTTTATTTGTTTTTTCCTTTGGATTTTTCTTTGTTATTCTTCATGTTTATTCAATAAATCTTCCTTTCTCTCAAGTTTGACAGGAATCTTTGGACTTTTTTTTGTTATATATATTTATCTGATATATATATTTATATAGAAATGTGTGAGACATACATATGGATCACAGGACTCCTTGGCCAGGTTTGTATTTTGACAGCACAGGACCTCTCAGTTGTCCTTGTCTGCTTTCTTATTTGCATTTTTCTTAGAACAAGACACCCCAAGTTCTTGTTACAAAATAGCCATTTAATGATGCCTTAGCACCATCTAGAATATGGTAACATTGCAATTCCAAACCACAATATAGGAAGTTTACTTTCTAACTTACACATGTCTATAATATTTCTTTAGTAATGAGCAGGTATTACTTTTTTCAAACCAAAAAAAATTACACTTAAAGAAATGGAAAAGAAATTTTTAAAAAATATAATAATTAGTTGGCAGCGTAGACTTTGAATTCAAATTCAAATGGAATACAAACCATTAGATTGCAGGTTCCTTAAGTTCAGGAGTTATGTCTTATTCTTCTTGCTATTCTGAACACCTAAGAAAGTGAGCATACCATAGGTGCTCAATAAGTGTTATTAAAGAGATAAATAATAACAGAAATTTATTTAGTGCTAATTTCACGAAGTCATAAAACATCCTTATGGAGTTATCTTCTTACTAGATCATTTGAACTTCACTATTCAGACTTCCAAATTCCTGAACAAAATTCTGAAACTGAATTCCTACAAAATTCCATAACTGAATATATCCAAACGATCCAGTTGAACTGTCTAAAATTTCTGTTTTTCTAGAAGGGTCAAGTAATGGCTATTCCATGTGATTTATCCTAAATGATTCTAGGTCAGTGTTGATTTTTTTGTTATATATAACTTAATAGAGGTAAAATAGAGCCAAGAAAACATGTAGCTGATGCCTCAAATGCAACAACCCCGTTGTGCTTCTTTATTGCTGTAAAGGGGTTAGATTCAGGGTGGGGAAAAGGTACTCGGATACGTTAGAGACCTACGAGGTGTTTTGTTTATATTTTGTTTCTGAACCACTCATGTTGATCATGGACTGGAGGGAAGAGAGTGTGAATTTGGATCAGAGGCTTGAAACAAACACAGAATGCTGTAGAGTTATACAGTTCTCTCTGAAAACTGAAGCAAATGGATGTATAATATTTCATTTTGTGCTTGGGATCTTAAAATATATTAGTTAACCCTATTTCTACTGGGGGATGCAATCCAAGAAGAGGAAGCACTGGCTCAATCAGTGATGACCACTCTGGCCACTGATCACATCGGTGGTGCTGGCCAACAGCTTTGTTTTAATTATTCCATTGAAATCTTCCTTTCTGGAAATAATATACTTTATGGCTGACAAACTTTTGATTCCCAGAAATATCTGATTCTCCTCACCCCTCATCCCCAAATAAACAAACATAGGAATATTTTGTAGGTGAAGGCAAACACTGGCTACAAGTCCTGCAAGTTTCTGGATGGCTTGAAGCAGAAGATGGACCTACAACAATGTATTCCAAACTGTTTTTACTGTAAACCTCAGTTGGAAATTTATTGAGCATCATGACCCAATAAAACACACGCACACACACACCTGAAACAGAAGTTTTATAAATTAATATTTACCGTGGATATTCAGAACTCACACTAATGTTTTTATTTTTTGTTTTGTATTAGCAAAATATTGCCACAAACCACTAAATTGGTTTCCTGATACACCAGTAGAGTCCCACCTGTAATTGGGAAGCAAGAAATAATTCATATGTAAACATGTAAAATCTTTATTTCAATAAGGGCTGATTCAAAAATGTAAACAAGTACAATTGTCTGTAGGAATGAAAACCTGTAGGAGAACATGCCTAGTCAAACAGAAAGGCTCAGCAATATTCTGTGATCAATTGAGGGAAACTCAGGAGTGCCTGAGGGTGGGATTTTATTGCTGATTAATCTAAGTTGTTTCAGAAGCAAATGCCTTCTCTAACTTGTATTTACCATGTTTCAAATCTACACATGAAACATTATATTGATTGTTTTTAAAATGTATCGCTTATTTTTCTGAGGCCTTGTTTTTGCTAACAGGCTTTTAATAATCGTAATTTTTTTCAAGAATGTAAATCTCATGGTTGGCAAGAGATATAAAGCAATATTTTGCCAACCATGTCTATATATATTTGTATCTGTCTGTCTGTCTGCATGTTAAGTGATTATAAGTCTAAAAGGAAAGCAGGGGAAGGGGATTGGAAATGCTGGAGGGAGACAATTGCAATTTTAAATAGGATCATCAGGTCTCAATGAGAAGGTGACATTTGTGTTAAGATCAGAAGGTTTGGAGAGCAAGACATGTGGATGGGTATTTAAGGAAGAACTTTCCAGGCCGAGGTAACTGTGACTGCAAAGAACCTGATGCCAGAGCTTGTCTAGTGGGTTGGAGAAGCAGCAAGGAGGCCCCTGGGGTGAGGCAGAGTGAATGGTAGAAGATGACATCAGAGCAGTCACCCCGGGACAATTGTATAGGACACTGGGAGCCACAGTAATGATTTTGGCTTCTACTTGGAGAAAAACATGAAGCTTATGGAAGGTTGGGAGCAGAAGAATGGTAACATTTATCTTACATTGGATAAGATCTGTCTGGCTTCTCTGTGTGGGGTGGAGAGCTGTGTGGGAGCAGGGAGACCATATACAATAAGCTGTGCAAAAGATGATGTTGGCTTGGCTAGTGAGGTAGCAGCAGAGTAGGGAGGAGTGGTAGGACTATGGATCTATTTTGAAGGTGCAACTGGCAGTATTTGCCTACAGGTTGGACATGGGTGTGGGAAAGAGAAGAGTCAAGAATGATTGAGGATCTTGGCCTGAGTTACTGGAAGAACCCTTATAGACCAATTAAATAATGATGAACACTTCAATGGAAAAATAGGTCATGATATAGTTGAACTTAAACAAAAAGTGATTTTTTTAAGGCAGTATATTTTTAGCAGACCTTTTATCAAAGATAAGTGCACAAATCCTAAGTGTATAGCTGGATGCATTTTCACAAAGTGAACAAGATACATCCATGTAACCAGAAACAGATCAAGAAACAGAACATCACTTGCACTCAAGGAAACCCCCCTTATTTTGAAAATTAACTCTATTTAACTCTGTTAGACCTTTTCTGCATAGCAAATGATATTGAGTAACAGACCACAGAGTAGGGGATATCTTCAGAAATTAGGAGAGGAAGAGTTTAAGAAACCTGCCCACAACCATGTGATGGGAATTAGTCATCCACTTGATCTCATGAAATTCATGATGAAAAGTTCTTTCCTAATAATACAACGTGAGGCAGACACAAAGTAAAAATAGATACATTTTCTGCATAGATGTCAAAATTAGAAAGTTCACTAAAAAGTTGTTAAGAAAAAAAAAAAAGAGCCCTGAGTTGACAAAAAAGAAACTTCAAAAAACTGAAGTTGAATATCCTAAGGTCCAGTGATCTGTACTTTTAAAGTAAAACATTCGTTACCTGGAAAGCTTGGTGAAGGCAAGGATCAAAGTAAGAGGATTTAGATGCTGAGTCTGAAAACTGGACTTGGAACACAAACTAAGTTGTAGTTTTTCTCAGAAGTTACATATGAAGAAATATATGAGCCAAAATGGGTGTGTGAGGGACTGGAGGTGGAGGTGCAGGAGAAATAAGAGGTGAAATTCAGTTTCTAGGTGACTATTTCAGCCTCCTCCCCTTCCCCCCCCCCAAATACCTTGGAATTAAAAATCTTACATTAGGAAGAGAAGAGTCCTTGATTTTGGAAATAATATAGAAAATTGCTTATTTCTGATTGGAAAAAGACCCTGTGACGACTTCATGCTGACAACACAGGAATGCATTTATGCAAATAAAATTTTTTTTCTTCTTCTTAGGCAATATGGAAGGAAAAACATTTTAGAACTCTAAGAAATGACTGGAATTTATCCAAAGCCAATTAAGGACCTTTTAGTGATTAGCAGAAAGCAGCAGAGCAAGCCTGTGAATTGTAGCCAAAGAAAGACTCCATCAATATGTATCGATCCCTATTCTGCCCAGAAAGACACTATACTACTTATTAATATACTTAACCATTCCTTGAGTTATCTTTCTTAATTTTACAGGCTGGGTTTCATTATTTTGATTCTGAGGTCCTGTCTTTTGAAGTCCTTTAACAGGCTTGACAATTTAATGCCTAAAATCAGAAAACAGAGACATCAGATATATCATACCTTGATAAATTATCTAGATAATTTATCTCTATAAGGCCAGCTTAAAAAGATACTCATACTTAGAATCCTCCTGAAGAGATTCTTGAAATCAGATTTCCATCTAAACAAATGGTAAGCATCATGCTTTGATAAATTATCCAAATGAGACTCATTATGTAAAATGTTTTATATGCAGAAAATCTTGCAACGGTTCTAACTCTTTTGGTTTATTTTACCTATTTATTCTAAGTGATAGTTGTGGCTACACATTTATGTATCATCTTAATGCAAAACCATCATTGCCATCTGAAAATTTAGGTATCTTCCAGTGATGTCTGTGAATCTTTAAGTTGTGTCCCTGGGGCTGTCCAGTCTTCCTATTTTATTAACATTCTGATCATCTTCACAAGTACTTACAGATACATCTTCTTCTTTCCAATACTAGACTGAATGGCCTGCATGTTCTTGATGGCAAGAGCAGTATGAATTGTGTTTACTACTATATTCCAGTTAGTAACCATACAAAATTGGGCATAAAGTTGGTACTTCATCAATACTTATTGAAGAATAAGTGAATGAATATCAAACTTGTGGAGGCTGCCATGTGCTGGCAAGAAACCAACCATGATAATACCCTGAAGTTTGTGTTTATTTTTCTTCGCTCTTCTGGCATTGATACCATCCCCCCACAGCATTCTGTCAGGAAGCCTATCAGGTGACTGGGAAACATGGAAGTTTATTTATATATTTCTTTAAAGATTTTATTTATCTGACAGAGAGACACAGCGAGAGAGGGAACACAAGCAGGGGGAGTGGGAGAGGGAGAAGCAGGCTTCCCGCCGAGCAGGGAGCCTAGTGTGGGGCTCGATCCCAGGACCCTGGGATCTTGACCCGAGCCGAAGGCAGACTCAACGACTGAGCCACCCAGGCGCACTGAACCATGGAAGTTTAAATCATGCAAGCTGTGTTTGCCATGTGCACTTGTGCCAAGCCTGGCGAAACACCTGGCTCCGCCTCAAGTATCCATGTGTTACTGCAGACACGTAGTGATGTGAGTGGGATTGCGTGTAACATGCTCTTGAAATTTTTGAAGTAAGAAATATTTTAGTGCAACCACATTCACTCATCCTTCGCTTGATTTCAGATCCCTGTCTCTGAAAATGCTATTTTGTAATCACATAATTTCTACCAAAAATAAAATAAGTGAAAGGCACGGATGGTACCCTGTCTTCCCTGGAACCATCTCTATCAATCGTCCAATATTCTGTTGAAAAAAGAAAAAAACAAAATCCTATGATGGGTATTTCTAAGGTTGTTTTGATTCCTCCTATGTCCCCTACCCCAATTATTCAGCAGAAAAGGAAAGAATGTCAGTATTTGTTAAGTGTCCCCATGTGACAGACACCTTATGTGTAGGATCTAATTTAACTTTGCAATGATGCTAGCATGTAGGTGTTACTTACCTAAGTTGCATATGAGACTACTGGAAATGAAGTGAACTGCCCAAGGGCATGTGGCTAATTGAACATCAGAACTAGGATTTGAATCTGCCTGTTTGATTCTAAAACCTGTGCAGTATCCTCAACATCTCAGTGCAATAAGTGCATGCTGGAATTCACACAGCTCTGATAGAGATCTCGGATTCATTTAAGCATCTTTTTTTTTTTTCTCACCTGTATTTTCATTACTGTGCTGTTGGCAGATTTTTTAATGGGGAGAGCGGATAATGCAGAGACTCCACTAAGGAAACTTTCCAAAAAAGTAATTAATAACATGTAATTAAAAACTGTACATGTGTTTAACTATCTATTTTGCCTTTTCATTTTCCCAGCTTATTTAGTTCTAAAAGCAGAGTTATTGAAATAAACTTTTCAGTGTATACAAACGTTCTATCAAGGAAAAGGTCCCTTGCTCTTGAAAATATTTTTGTTGGAGCAACGTAGAAAGGTACCACAGAAGCCTATTTGAACAAATTACTTGAATCAGCAGCTCTTACAGACACAGTCTGAAAGATTCTTGAATTCAGTTATACATTTTAAAAGGAGACCTAAGGGGCATCTGGGTGGCTCAGCTGTTAAGCATCTGCCTTCAGCTCAGGTTAGGATCCCAGAGTCCTGGGATCGAGCCCCTCATCAGGCTCCCTGCTCCACGGGAAGCCTGTTTCTCCCTCTCCCACTCCCCCTGCTTGTGTTCCCTCTCTCGCTGTGTCTCTCTGTGTCAAATAAATAAATAAAATCTTTAAATAAATAAATAAATAAATAAATAAATAAATAAATAAATAAATAAAAGGAGACCTAACATTTCAGGGTTCCAGCCCTGTTTGGAGGCATATCTTAAACAAACATTTATCGTACACTACTGTTTTCTGACTATGACTGTAGTTCTTAAAATGTTGAAACAATGAACTTACCTTTGCACAGGACACATACATAATCTTTCCCAGGAGTTATTTGGGCTGGGGATTAGATAGAATTTCATTGTCTATTACTTCCATAAAATTCAGGTTAAAAAAAAAACTAACATTATATAATATAATGTTTGCTTCTAAATACTTCCTGGAGGGGGCAATGAAGGAGGAAAATAGTAACATTTTGGTAGATAGGAACATTTTATTAAAAATTGGTTCTAACAGAGATGGATCATAGCTGGGGGGAAATATATGTATGGATATGTGTTTAATCTATACCCTCAACTGCGACAATTTGGAGCCTTTGTAAATATATAGATACATACGTGCACAGATACATAATTATACATATATGCATTTATTCACATATACATATAAAATTGATGAGTTTTTATTTGGTTTATTTTCAGAAACTAATAGTCCACAAAAGCACTGAAAGTGAGCTATAGACATCTTAGCTATTCAAAGGATGTTTTTTAACCCCCATCGTCATCAGACATTTACAGGTAAATATATTTTGATTCAATGTTTTCTTCTATACAAGCACAATAAAGAGAGCATATTTTTTATTCCAATAATTGAAATGTGTTGTTAAAAATAATTCATATTTTTATTTTCATCTTGCAGTATTTTTGACTCATTGTATTTGTTTATAATTTCTATATTATATAACATTGGCCATAGAAATATTTTTCTAGATATGTCTCTTCAAGCAAAAGAAACAAAAGCAAAATTAAACTATTGGTACTACATCAAAATAAAAAGCTTTTGCACAAGTAAGGAAACTGTCAGCAAAGCAAAAAGGCAACCTACTGAATGAGAGAAGATATTTGCAAAAAATATAAGAACTTATTCAACTCAACACTGAAAAACCCCAAATAATCTGATTGAAAATGAGCAGAGGATCTGAATAGACATTTATCCAAAGAAGACGTACATATGGTCAACAGACACATGAAAAGATGCTCAACATCACTAATCATCAGGGAAATGAAAATCAAAACTGCAATGAGGCATTACCTTACATGTGTCAAAACGGCTAATATCAAAAAGAAGAGATAACAAGTGTTGGTGGGATGTGGTGAAAAAGGAACCCTTGTGGACTGTTGGTGGAAATGTAAATTGGTGCAGCCACTGTGCGAAACAGTATGGAGGTTCGTCAAATTAAAAATAGAATTACCATATGATCCAGTAACTCCACTACTGGGTATTTACTCAAAGAAAGTGAAAACACAAATTTGATATATGCATCCCTATGTTTATTGCAGCATTATTTACAATAGCCAAGATATGGAAGCAACCCAAGTGTCCACTGACAAATGAATGGATAAAGAAGAGGTGATATATATATCACACATATATTACACAGCCATAGAAAAGAATGAAATCTTGCCATTTACAACAACATGGATAGACCTACAGGGTATACTGCTAAGTGAAATAAGTCAGAGAAAGACAAATCCTGTATGATTTCACTCATATTTGGAATTTAAGAAACAGAACAAATGAACAAAGAAAAAAAGATACCAACCAAAAAACAGACTCTTAAAAACAGAGAGCAAACTGGTGGTTACCAGAAGGGAGGTGGGTGGGGGGATGGGTGAAATAGATAAAGGAAACCAAGAGTACATTTATCTCGCTGAGCACTGAGTAATGTATAGAGTTGTTGAATCATTGTTTTGTACACCTGAATCTAATACAATACTGTATTTTATATTTCAATAAAACTTTTTTAATTTTAAAAATTCATGTCTCTTCCCCACCTTGCTGTATTTTTAACTCATTGTAAAGACTCAGTATATATTTGTGTAGCTGAGCTTTGAGCTTGCATTTTGCCACAGCTGTGCACAAATTACAATCCTTTCTACTCTAATCAGATCCACTAAGTCTAAGTGTTCGGAATTAACTTTGTGTATTGCATGAATTACCTTTATCATATAGAGGGATTTATTTTAAATATATTGAATTTGAAAATTTCAAAACATTCATAGTTGTTTTTCTTTTCTTTTTCTTTTTTTTTTTTACCTTCTGGAAAGGGTAAAGGAAAGAACATCATCTTTTATTGAATACCTGCTAGTGCTGTTCAGGTACCGTACATATTATCATAGAGTCATAATATTGTTCATATGCCAGTAGCCAGTGCTAATGTGACTATTAAAACCAGGAGAACTTGCCTTATCTTATTCATTTCAGTGGATCTTGGATTGCAGACTAGACTTCCAAATAGTTACTAGCTATTTTGTTAATTTCATACTAGAGAATCATGGATTTTAGAGCAGAATTCAAATAACTATGGCTTGAATTTTCTTTGTACAGTCTCATTAGGTATTTATTCAGCAGAGGCTTATATTCCTTGACACTAGGGGTAACTCAGTACCTCCTGAGGTCGTCATCCCACCTATGAACCAGTATGTCTCTGAGAAAATTCTTTCTAATAAAGAGCGGGAATCTTCTCCTTCTAAAATCCGTCCGCTGGTTCTGAATTAATTCCCTGGGGCCACGCAGAAGCTATCCAACAATTATTTGCTAGCATATTAGTTTCCTAAGTAGGGTTGCTGTAACAAAGTACCACAAACCACAAACTGGATAGCTTGTAACAGTAGACTTTTGTTCTCTTCCATTTCTGCCCTGTTGCCTGGGCCACTCTCTCTCTGAAGATTCTGGGAGAAAATCTGTTGCATGCCCTTCTCTTAGCTTCCGGTGTTGCCAGCAATTCTTGGCATTTCTTAGCTAATAGATGCATCACATCCTTTTTTGCCTCCATCATTAAACAGTATTTCTCTGTGAATCTATGCCTGTGTTTCCTCTTCTTATAAGGACACCATTCATATTGGATTAGGGTTCATCCTACTGATATCACCCTAACAATAACATCTACAAAGACCCTATTTCTAAGTAATATCATGTTCAGAGATACCATGGGTTAGGACTTCGACATATCTTTTAGGGGACATAATTCAACTCATAACACTGAGCATCTACTCTGTTCCAGGGTTTGAATTAGTAACTAAAGAACATAAAGAGGGAAGAAAAAGATGAAATAACTGCACTCTGAAGGATCTCGGTCTAGTCAGAAAAAGGTCCATAAAGAATTAGTACATGTTCAGGGGTACGTGGCTGGCTCAGTAGGAGGGGCATGCAACTCTTGATCTTGCGGTCCTGGGTTCAAGCCCCACATTGGGTGTAGAGATTACTTACATAAATAAATAAACTTGAAAAAAGAAGAATTAGTACATGTCTATAAAGTGGGTGAGAACAAAAATGCTGAGAACAGAAGAGGCGACCCACCCTAATTAGGCAGGTAGAGCAAGGCTTCATGGAGGAGGTTACTTCTTGGTTTTTTCCATTAATTTTCTGCTTGATTATAAAACAAATTCATATTCAGTGTAGATCATTAGAAAATATGAAAAGCATAAAACAAATAAAAATCTTAAACTTTA
This sequence comes from Leptonychotes weddellii, assembly GCF_054177405.1. Taxonomy (NCBI): domain Eukaryota; kingdom Metazoa; phylum Chordata; class Mammalia; order Carnivora; family Phocidae; genus Leptonychotes; species Leptonychotes weddellii. Next base: position 28,688,216 of record NC_138380.1, read on the forward strand.
ACTCAAGGATAGAATAGTTACTATTTTAGTGAACATTTTTCAGTATTTCTCTATGCATGTATAAAAAATGAAATTGCTATAATGTTCTATAAACAATTTTTTTCTGTTTAATAGGATGTCAAACATTTTTTCACTTCATAAGATACTCTAGAATATTTTTTGAGTTACATAATAGTCCATTTTGCAAATGGATTACAACTTATTTAAACTGTGTTTACAGAACCATAAATATATTTTAAAATCTCTTATTCTTAAACTTATGATGGTGATTTTGATCACATAAGAAATATTTCCCATGCCTTCCAGAAGAGTATCCTTAATTTACATTCTCACCATCAGAGAATCTATTTCTCCATCTTATCATCAACATTGTACATTTTAAAACTTGGCCACTTGATGGGTGAAAATGTATATCTTGATTTAATTTTCATGTCTCTGGTTTTTAGTGAGGGAAATTTTTTTTATATATTTATTGACTATTTCTATTTTGCTTTTGTGAATTTTCCTAAAGATAAGCTTCATGAAGGTAAATACTATATCTCTCATTTTACTACTGTATTCTAGTTCCCAGTACAGTAATGGATATATAGTTGTTACTTAGTAAATATTTATTGAATGCATTCAGACATTACTTAATTTTTCCCATGTTTTTATCAGTGTATTTTTATTTTTCTTATTGACTAGTAAGTGCTCTATATATTTTAAATATATTTAACTTCCCACTTATATCAAGAATATTTTCCCCACATTGTTTGCCATTTAATTTTTGTTAATTAAAATTGTTCCCATTTCTGTGTAGCAAATCAAGTAATATTTTCTTCATGCATTGTGTCTTTGGTGCTTGCTAAATAAGGCTTTCTGCATGCCAAGATTATGTAACTAACTATTCATCAGTGGTTATAAGAAGCAATTCAGGAAGTAATGGTCAAATTCTATTTTCTCTGAAACTCTTAATCGGTGGTGTTGTAGCATTATTTCCAAAGTATTTTGAAATTCCAAATTTCATTATATAAAAATGATAATGGAAAATTATAGCAACAATAATAATTCTGAAGCTAAGAATTATTGTTAAGCAATTAATATGTGTTATCTTAAAAAATCACAACCCTAGTATTATTATCATCATCATCATCATCATCATCATCATCATCATCTCTGCTTTACAGCTGAGGAAACTGAAGATAAGAGAAGTAAATGAAACGCATTTATATATGAGTTGGTTTCTGAAACAGTGTTTTGGGTTTTTTTTAAAGATTTTATTTATTTATTTGTCAGAGAGAGAGAGGGAACACAAGCAGGGCGAGCAGCAGGCAGAGGGAGAAGTAGGCTCCCCGCTGAGCAGGGAGCCCAATGCGGGGCTCGATGGGGGCCTCGATCCCAGGACCCTGGGATCATGACCTGAGCCGAAGGCAGGCACTTAACCCACTGAGCCACCCAGGGATCCCTGAAACAGTGCTTTCTGATTGTTACATCAAAACATACTGCTTTAATTATTTTAGCTGTACCATGTGCACATCAGGCGAAAGAATGGGCCAGCTTCCTAAATAGAGTTTTCTGCTTCATGTATTCTCCATACACAATTTAGCCTAGCCCCTCATTTCTCATGTTTTTGCTCAATACTGTCTTTCTAGTTGGAACAGTGGCTTAAGAACTCTGAGGGATATAGTCAAAGCTGTTTTTGAGTATTGTTGAGACTTCAACAAAAGAGATCCTTGGAGGTGTGTTCCCATGGGAAACATCTCAAATCTCCTATACTTACTTCTTGTGATATCAGCTACCTTCAAGGAGGAAAGTGGCAAGTTACTTATGATGTCTTTTCTCCACTTGGACCTACTTGCACTATATCTAGGAGACACCCTTAGCTATTCGAGCTTGTATAAGGTATTTCTGTTTTTGTATTTTTTCATCATTTCAATAAGGATATGGGTGTAGAATAGGAAGTTATTTATTTAGAAACCCATGAGGATCTTTAAAGGATGAGTAAATGTCCTTTTAGGGAGAAGAGAGGTGTAAGACATTCTAGGTAGGAAAATTATTCATAGAAAATGTAGAAGTAAGAAAGAAGCTGTCTGGAACTGGTGTGGTTGCAATTAGGAAGACATAAAGTAGGAAAGGTAGTTTGAAATCAGATTGTGCAGGATTCTGTACGCAGTTTTTGTTTTTTGTTCTTTTTGTTCTTCGGTTTTGTTCTTTAAGAAACCAGGAGCCGTCAGAATATTCTCTCTACAAATGACAATTCTTCCAACACATGACATTGCTAACATATTTCCCTTGAGATTGTTTTCTACAAACTAATAAACTAATATGCCTAGTTTCTTTTCTCCTCGGGTAGCATAATAGTTTGATTTTATAATTTTTTGATAGTTCTCCTATGAACATACTTCAGTTTATCTGTGGCAGCTACTAAGTATACTTTATAATGTTTCCTTTTGCATTTTTAAAATGCTGCATTCACATGTATAATACCTTGAAAACACAGGCTTTATCACTTTCCTCTTTTTTATTCTTTCCTACCACCACACACATAATACCTCCCAACACACGCAAAATACTGGAATCATCTTATTAATTGAGTAGACACTTTATTATTTTTGGGTGAAAAAAGTGATTAATTGTTAGTGTCAACAATCAATTTGTATTTGGTAGTAATGCTGCAGACCTCTTGTTCTCTCTCTCTCCCTCCCTCTCTGTCTCTCTCCAACAATGTATCAGCATGTTTGTTTCTTATTTCGTGTCTGAAATGAAGTCCAAAGATCAAAAGTAGGAGACAGCTAAGCTCTCAATCAGGGGCCTGTTAATTAGATACTGTCTTCTAAAATTTCCCCAATTTTTTTACCTGAATGCAAAAGAATAATTTATTTGGAAACTGTTCATATCTTATTCTATGATTTTCTTGAAGCTGGTTTGCTGGTTTTATAATAGAGCTGAACCATTGCCATACTTCCATTAAACCAAAAATAGAAAAAAAAAAAAAAAGGCAGAGTAAATGTTTCCTACTTGTTATATCCCTTAAGTTTGTCCAGCCATGCAGAGTATCTTTTTTTTTTTTTTTAATATTTTATTTATTTGACAGAGACACAGCGAGAGAGGGAACACAAGCAGGGGGAGTGGGAGAGGGAGAAGCAGGCTTCCTGCCAAGCAGGGAGCCCGATGTGGGACTCGATCCCAGGACCCTGGGATCATGACCTGAGCCGAAGGCAGACGCTTAACGACTGAGCCACCCAGGCGCCCCACATGCAGAGTATCTTTAATGGCATTATTGTTAGCTTGGAATGCTGTGTAAACCACCTTTGCACATATACCAACTTAAATAGGAAAAAAACAATGGCTAACTGTGATACAAAAAAAGGTGGGGTAATAGTATACACACCCTGAATAGTTGAAGCAAATTTCCTGAAAGTTAGCCAATGGAAATTCGGAATACTGTCTAATTGTCTAAGACTACCATTCCTGTTCTGAGGTAAAATGTACCATATTAGACACTGTTAAAGTGATCTTGTATGGAAATACATGAATCAAGAATTTGAATTTAAAAAAGAGTCCCTTTATGACAAAGTAGTGGGGAAAAACAGACTATGGGAATACTTAAGCCTTCCATAGCAAAAGATGGCTCCTTGATATTTAAAGTCATCTGTAACTGTTTATGAGGGATACCGTGTGGGTATATGGGGGTGAGGATGTGTCTTTTGGCAGACATCTCAGGTATGCTGCTCTACCATGTTCCGTGGACAGCATCATTTCTGATAATGAATTTGTTAAGCAAGCAAATGATTATATCAGAAACAATAATAAGAAGCCCATCAAAACATACCTAAACTTGATGAAATCTAAATTTTAACAAAAACAGATGTTTGTGATTATAATTGGATATGAAAATGAAAGTATTTAATGAAAGCCTCAGCTTTGGCTGAAGCCTTCCTTACAAGAATATGCAGAGTACTCCCATTTTTTAAAATGAGGTATGAGAGTACCGTATGGGACTGGCAAAGGAGGTGGTCAAAAGCTAGGTTTGTGTAGGTCTTTACCCAAGGTGAAGGGATACAAGGGCAGGCATGGAGATTAGAAGAGGGTTTATGGGGAGAGCTATCAGAAAACTGTGAGTCCTCTCCCCTCTGCCTCTTTATTATGCTCAGGAAAATAGGCATCCAAGTAACCACTCAGAAAGCTTGGCACATGTCCCTTGCCACTTGGAAGGCGTAGTGGACACTGTCTCAGGCCAGACAAATTAAAGGGTAAGAAGCTGACTGTGGCTGGCTGGCTGCCCTGATGGTGGAATTGAGAGAAACCAATACATTGGTGCAGTCTGTTCTTCCAGAATTTCTTAGGGGCAAAGAATGTGAGATAGCTTCTCACAGACCAGTGAGGGAAAGGAGAGATAGAGCAGAGCAGGTGGGGTAGCTTTACCTTTTCTCCAACAAGATTCTCTCTGAAGAGAGAAGCTGGAGGCCTACTGTGGAGCTCTAGGGACTGAGGTAGGCAATCAACCAGAGGCGATGCTTTGCCCTACACCGCAGGAACTTTGGAGAAGTGTTCCCCAGCAATGGACTTCTCTCCAAAGAACCTTAAAAAGCATCCCAAAAAAGAACGAGAGCTTTAAACACCTGCCAAGCCTGGAGAATATCATCTCCAGTTCTTTATGACAGTATATGATGAATAAAATCTTTCCTGCTACTTCATCTCCCTAAACCCCTCCAGCTCCACCTTGGGAGAAGTCAGAAACCATGGATTAGCAAGCTGAAGGAAGAGAGGTGGAAGCATAAGACAGAAACATAAATAAAGCTGCTATTCCTTTGAACAGATTTGATCTAGGGAGGAGAAGATTTGGTATAAATAGAGTTGGAAGTTTTTACAATTACATAGGATTGGTCATTTTAATATTAGAACTGTGATTTAGGGGACTAACCTGACCAGAGGTTACTCTGAGGGTGACCAAAACAGTCAACAGTACCTTCCCTAAAGTGCATCTTTTAAAGCGAGGGAAGAACCAAGCCTGCAGAATGGGTTTGAATGGGCAGAGGTTTTCTGGTTGCACACTTGAGTCCTTCTTGTTCAGTGTTTGTGATTAGCTGTCTACCTCTCCCCAAAACCCTCTAGGTTCCAGATATGAGGCCAGTTGGCTCCCGTTGTTAACTTTATTCTAGGCCCAAGGAAAAAAAGAACCCTTCATCCCAACATATTTCAGTTGTTCAGGATCCATTTACTTCATTGCTGGCCCCTCTAACCTTATACCTTGAACCTTGTTTTAATAGTCAGCATTTTGCATCCTTCCTTGTCACAAAGCCTCCGTCTTGTTTTCCAACTCTGAGTTCAGTTTTCAATTGGCATCTGACATCGTCCAGCTATTCTTCCCATGGCCTGAGCTCTAGTCCCCTGCTTGGAGTCCCACCACACGTTGCCAATCCACCTGCCAGCCCTCCTTGATCCCAGACTCCCTCAGGCTGAGTAGAGCTTGCCGACTGGGATCTCCTACTCACTCACTCACAGACCTCCCTGAAGCAGAATTCCTGCCCAGACTTCTCCCTGCCTCTGGCTCTTTGCTTCATATCATTGCTGAAACAGACTCCTTTTGCCTGTGAAGAGCCTCTCTGATATTCTTTTCTTTCTACTGAGAAACGCCCCACTTACTGTCCCATTCCAATGGGCCTACCTCATCTCCTGGCCCAAGAACCCCTTAGGGATCAGGCCTGGGTCCCTTCAGTCTTCTTAGACTTGGGTTAAGTCCATGGAGAGCATATTCCTCAATTTTAAAATATTTATTTAGTGAATCATCTAGTCTGGGTGTTTTGAAGTAACAAAGAAACATATCCTTGAGTACCTTATGTAAGGAAAACCCATTTGTACAATTCTTAAATTGATGAAAGAAAGTTTAATGTACCTTTAAAAATCCATTTCCTTCTTAATTGCTCTTACACTTTTCTATGTCTTTCTCACCCGAACCTCCTGAATGACAATTCTAGCAGGGAAAGGCCTTTTTGGTAATCCCACACTAATTTACCAGGCTACCAGGATAGTAAGCCTCTTCCAAATCCAGGGGTACATCACGCAGCAATGCCACCTTGTAGAACATGTTTACCAAGATACCTAGGTTTTATTGTGCACTTCGATTTGTGGGAACCCATATTCATGATTTATTACCTACACCAACTTGATCAGCAGGAAGAGCAATAGATCCATAACACTGAGGATGTTGTCAAGAAGGTAGGCTTGGATTTATACATTTATATAAAGCAAACTCTCTTTCTTTGTTCCCTCTTTTTGCTCCATCCAGAATCCCATTCAGTACCACCCTTGTGGCAGTTGTGGGGTGAAGTCTACCCTAGAACCATAACCCACATCCTGGTTATGATGTCATTTTAATGAAAAATGTAGAACAATATAAATTCTTTTTTTAAAAAATAAAACATTTTATCCTTTTTAAAATAGTTATGACTTCATTTAATCCTTACAATTTACACTCAAGTTTAAAGCAGGCACAAGGATCAATAGTGCCATTTTACAAGGGTATGAGTGACACCAAAAAGTTAAAGGATTTGACCAAACTTAAATAGTTGGTGACGTTAGGTAAGCCCTTGGTCTCCCAACTCCCAGCCCAGCATCCTTTCCTTTATATACCAGCCCTTATCCTTATTAGTTCTATTCTTTTTTTAGTGAGGTACAGTTTGACATTTAAGGTTATATTTGTTTCAAGTGTACAACCTACTAATTCCATATTTGTATATATTGCAAAATGATCGCTATCATAAGTCTGGTTAGCATTCTTCACCACACATAGTTACAAAAACCTTTGTGATGAGATCTTTTAAGATCTAGAAAATTATTAATTCTAATGATTAGGTTTGGTTGCAAGTGATAGGAAAAGCAAAAAAATTGTGGTTTAAACAAGACACAATTGGAGGGGCACCTGGATGGTGCGGTCAGTTAAGTGTCTGATTCTTGGTTTCGGCTCAGGTCGTGATTTCAGGGTCGTGAGATTGAGCCCTGCACTGGGCTCTTGACTCCAGTGTGGAGTCTTCTTGAGATTCTTTCTCCCTCTCCTTCTGCCCCTCCTGCTCATGCTCTCTCTCTCTCTCTCAAACAAAAAAATAAATCTTAAAAAAAAAGAGAAACAAGACAGAATTTGATCATTTCTTTGCTATCCTCAATACCTGGCTTTTCAAGATGACTGCTCAAGTTCCAGTCATGAGGTCTACAGTCTAACGAACCACAGTGATAAGGAAGATTGGGGACAGAACACATTTTTCCCCTTTAAGGACATTTTCTAGAAATCATACAGGACATTTTTGCTAAATTTCATTGGCCAGAATTTAATAACATGACCCTAGTTAGCTTCAAGGGAGGCTGGGAAGTATAACCTTTATTCAAGGTGGTCATGCTTTGATAAATTTGTAGGTTCTATTACTGAGGAAGAAAAAGAGAGAGGATATTGAGGTAACAACTAGCAGTGCCTACCACAACTTTGCATTTTATTGGCAGAGATCTGTTTTCCTTAGATTACTTTTTTATTTATATCTACTTGTTTGTGAAATACTGTGAGATTTTTAGATCTTTCATTTTATACCTATGAACTGAATACCCATAAATGTCAATAATGATAGAATTATTTTAAAATTTTATCTCCACCCTAATTAATCTTTAATGTGACATCTTGCTTGGGTTTTAATTAAGAGGATACTGAATAAACATTTTCTTTGATTTGTTTATCATACAAAGCATGGTATTAAATACTCAGATATATTGATTAATAAAATATATTATGCCACCACTTGGATCAATCCCTCCTCATTACTCATTTGGACTCTTACTAATCAAACATCTCAAACTCTTCCTCTTAAATCTGTTGAAAATATCACTGCTGACATAATTTCCCTGGAGTGCAGCTATATAATGTCACTCTCCATGTAAACACCTTAATGAGTTCCCATTTCCTATAGAATAAATCCAAAGTTTTTAGCCTGGAATTTACCACTTCCCACAATATTATTCAAACCTTAATCTTTAGATTTTTCTTAGTGGAAATATTCCCTGTATCCCATAAGTGTCTGATACTTTTATTCATATCTCTAACTTTGCTCCTGAAGTTTTGGGCTAAGTACCTCCGCATATGTCCCTTGTACCTCTCCTCCCCCACATATCTTCTTCTTCTACATATTTTATCATTGTTCAGGGACTATGAAATGCCACCTCCTTCATGAAGTTCTGGCCTAACACTTATTTTGCTTAAACTTACTACTATGGGTTGAGTTTTAAGGCATTTATGCATCTCTTACTCTCTTATCACATCATACATTTATTAAATAAACTTTTAAAATTCTAATTCACCCCAGGGTACTTTGTAGATAAAGTATATACACTAAGTATTTATTGAATGAATGAATAACATAATGTTTTGGCTTTGTCTACAAGGTAGGGCTCCTTGGAAACACCTCGTAAGAGATGAAGAAACATAATTGGGCTCTAATTTTTTACTTCCAGTTTAAATCTAGTACCAGACAATAGGAAGTGAATGGCATTGCTACTTGACACCAAATGAATAATTCACAAGCTAATTCAGAATCAGTCTAATGTCTTTTGCAAGAAAAACAAGAGCAACAAACACATTACAAATCCCACATATTTTCTTCTTATAAATAGTGTATCTTTATAAGTCATGCCATTCCTTTAGCACAATAGTTTAAATTTATAGACAAATATTTTCTCAACAATTTTTAAAAAAGAAAAAAGTGGGTACCGTAAATTTGGACCAATTTGATTAACATCAAATTTGGGCAGCATTCGGAACAGATAATTTGAGCTGATAACTTGTGAGTACTTAGAATAATAGAATGTGGTGTCCATCAGAAGCCATAAATTTTAAGTTACAACAAATTAGATTTGCTGCTTCTTTTGATAGGGTTATCATAATGGAAAATTGAGGAAACATTATGTACCAAGGATATCTTGATTTCTTTTTTTTAGTTATTTAATAGTGTTCTTTACTAATATAGAAATAATATTATAAAAAGCAATAAGAGAAACAAATATTACCCCCATATCACCATCTAATGATCATTTCTCTTTATTTTTCCAAGTTTGCTCCAGTTCTTTAATTCATTTATTTATTCACTGACCATTTGTTGAACATCTTCTTTATATTTCATGTAGAATATTTGAATTTTAACAGTTAATTTGACTTTCCAGATATTCATGTGGATAAGATGGTGAGATATGAATTTAATGATAATACAATATGTCTGATTAATTCCCAGTTTATCAAATCATACCTAATGAATGTGGATTACTGATTTGGTGTTAACCTGAATGGATGCTAAAATTTCTATTTTGGGGCCTATTCCTAGTCAATGTGTTCATCATAGTCTTTAGTATTGAAAGAAGTAATGATTATCAAATGTACAGATGTACAATTGAGACAAAATTGTAGATGATAGGTAATGTCACAGGTGATAAAAACTAGAATTTAATTCTGCTCCCATTTTCATGTCATAAGCCCCAGGAATTGTGTCTACATTATTGATAGTAAAGATATTGATGGAAGCTAATGCTTTCAAAAGAGAACTGATTATGTATCAGCCATGGTGCTAAATTTTATCAATTTTATTCAATCCTCACCAAAAATTTTAGGATGAGACAATCATTTTATAGACGAGGAAACAAAGGTTCAAACTGGTTAGGTAACAAGGTCCCCAGCTTAGTGAGGATCAAAATCAGGATTTCAAGCCTGATCTGCCTATAGAGCCTGTCTTGCTTTTATCTCAAGTTCTTCATAATTAAGTATAATTAGAAAGTTCTTTTTAATTTTTTGGTATTTTCTCCACCTTAACTCATTCTGAAGGGTTTCTGCTATGTCCACACTGTATTTACAGACCTTTAAAATTAAAAACAATGATAGATTCACCACAGAACTTCTTTTTTTTTTTTTTTTAAAGATTTTATTTATTTATTTTAGAGACAGAGCACAAGAGGGGGGAGCGGGAGAGGGAGAAGCAGACTCCCTGCTGAGCAGGGAGCCCGATGCAGGACTCGATCCTGGGACTCCAGGATCATGACCTGAGCCGAAGGCAGTTGCTTAACCAACTGAGCCACCCAGGCGCCCCACCACAGAACTTCTTATGTATATACATTGATCACTCTAATTACCTCTCCTTCCTTTCTCTCAGGGAATGCTTCTGTAAATTTATTCCTATTTCTTTCTACTCTCCTCAATCCATCATGAAAGACAATAAGGTCAGTCTGGTTTCTTTAAAGTTTTTGATTACTCACTTTTTAAAAACGACTTAATTTTTAAAAAAAGATTTTATTTGAGAGAGCGAGAGAGAGCTAGAGAGCACGTGCAGGGGGGAGGGGCGATGCAGGGCTCTATCCCAGGACCTATGATCGTGACCTGAGCCAAAGGCAGACACTAACAGACTGAGCGACCCAGGTGCCCCAAAAAGACTTAACTTTTTAAAGCAGCTTTAGATTTGTAGCAAAATTGGGTGGGAGGTGCAGATATTTCCTACATATCCTCTGTCCTCACAAATGCATAGCTTCCCTCATTAGCAACATCCTGCACCAGTATGGTACATTGTTACAATTGATGAACCTACATTGACATGTCATAGTCACCCAAAGTCCATAGTTTACAATAGGCTCCAGTCTTTGTGTTGTATAATCTATGGGTTTGTACAAATGTATAATGACATGTATCCATCATTACGGTACCACACAGGATATATGTTTACTTCCTGAAAAATCCTGTCTGTTTGTCCCCCCACCCCAAACCCTTTTCAGCCACTAATCTTTTTACTGTTTCCATAGTTTCACCTTTTTCAGAATGTCATATAGTTGGAATCATATAGTATGTAGTCTTTTTTCAGATTGGCTTCTTTTACTTAGTAATATGCATTTAAAGTTCCTCTATATCTTTTTGGCTTGATGGCTCATTTTTGTGTGTGTGCCAAATAATATTCATTGTCTGGATGTATTACAGTTTATTTATCCATTCATCTACTAAAGAACATCTTGGTTGCTTCCAACTGTTGGCACTTGTGAATAAAGCTTCTGTAAACTTCATGAGCAGGTTTTTGTGTGGACATGTTTTCTTTCAATTCATTTGGGTAAATACTAAGTGTGATTTCTGGATTGTATGGTAAGGGTATGTTTAGTTTTATTAGAAAGCACCAAATTGCCTTTCAAAGTGGCTGTCCCATTTTGCATTCCCACCAGCAATGAATGAGCATTCCTGTTCTTCACATCCTTACCAACATTTGGTGTTGTTCTGGATTTTGGCCATTTATAGTATAGGTGTGTAGTGGGACTATTTACTCTTTCAGAGATTGCTGACCTTATTGCCTGTGCTCAATACATACTTCCTTGGCTATTATAAATTCTAAAATGGCACAATTCCAAAGTTTTCATCAATTTGTCTTCATCAATCCCCTGCAGCTTTCATAACCAAGTATAGACTAGCAATTCTCTTTATTACTTTTTCTAAAATCTGAAAAACGATATTGTCTAGAAGATCAGGCAAATATTTACCGATGCACTGATTTTTAGCAGATTATAGCTTTAGAAGATGTCTGAACAGTTTAGATTTTCCATTATGTGTATCTTTTGTTTCCGGGACAGCTTTGTGATTTGCCTTTGGCAGCACTTTCCACACCTTTTATCTGACTGAACAGTCTACAACTCTAGAACCATAGCATTTTCATTCATTTTATCCTCACCAAAGTGTGGTCCCTATACCTTTATTCTTAGAAGACATCCAAAGTTTGTTTCAACACCAAGACTCTATCATTTTTGTTTTGTACAATTCTATCAATTTTGTTTTGTTTTGTATAATTTTGTACAATTATAGCTAGAGGAGGATGTCCTGGATGCATAGCATTGATATTTATTTATTTGTATTTTTTCTTAAATAATAGTAGTCATTTTAATTGTATAATTATGGTGGAACAGAGGAGAGGTAATTGCAGTCTCAGCTTGTTAAATATTTTAAACAGAGCATGAATATCTATTAATAGCATCTACTCAGTAAATATTTAATTGAATTTTCCTAAAAAGATTCCTCAGAGAATCACAAAGCAACCTCTACTACATTAATTGAGATAAGAGTCAGATTCATAATGTCAGAAAGGACCCAGGATTTAATCCCAACCTTCCTGACTAAACACAAAGACTTAGTTCTATATCCTTTTTCCAGTCCTTAGAGTTAGAAAGTGAAAGTTAGATGTTACTATTGATCAGATCCTTTTCTATGCAATTCACATAGCTTTAATCCAATCAATAAAGAGAAGGAAGAATCTCTGAAAAATTCATAATTATTTTTGATATTCAAAAAGTGATGGCTCAGTACCATTTGAGTCCATAGACACACACAGAAGAACTAGTTTCCAAAGCAACAGTAACCAAGTTGCCCTTATAAATTCAACTACGTGAATTATTTATTTCTCAGGGATTTTTCAGTAGGGATAATAAAAACAAGTACACAGCACTATCCATATTTAGAGCAGATGTCATTTGAAAGGAAAATCTTGTTGCATTTAGAAAAAAATTGATATTTTGAACTGCCACAATTGTGCATTATTTGTCCCATTTACCTTCTCTTAATGGTATGGAAAAAATCTGTAAGAGGAGAAATGAATGTTGAGCTTTTTATGTCATGTACAGATTAAGTAGGCACATTTTTCCCAACAGAGATACAAAGTTAATGGGTAATATTTAAGTGCCATTCTACCAGAAAGACTCTAGCTATTTGAGTAAAGAGGTATCCCTCACTCTATGAAACAATGTCATTTTTCTATTCCTTCTCACTGATGAGTGAGTAGTAATTCAGTAGGTAATAGATAGGAGAGAGAGAGGTGATTCCACCAGCTGGAGTCAAAAAGACCCAAATTTCATATGCATTTAAGCAACCTTTGGTAGCCATCCACCATCACTGAGGAAGGAGATTTTTCTCTATCATCCTTCCATGAGGCCTCTTAGAATGCTTGCTGGGCATGTCTTTTATTTTCTTCACACCTGCACTTTAAACCTGCTTTCTCCATAAGCAAAGGTGAATGGTGGTGTTGAGTATTTAGCATTTCCTATATTAGCACCCATTAGGCATAACTTCAAAAAATGTTAGTCTTGGGGTGCCTGAGTGGCTCTGTTTAAGTATTTGCCATCAGCTTAGGTCATGATCCCAGGGTCCTGGGATGGAGCCTGGCCTAGGGCTCCCTGCTCAGCAGTGAGTCTGTTTCTCCCTCTCCCTCTGCCCCTCCCCCAACTCATACTCTCTCTCTCTCTCTCAAATAAATAAGTAAAATCTTTTTTTCAAATGTTAGTCTTACAGTTTACCCTCTCCTGCTTCTCCAACTCTAAGTCTAACACAAAATATATAATAGCATGGAGGACATTTAGCTCAGTTTTCTGACATGGACATACACCATGATGCCATGTTTTCCTAGGCTTCTAGGGCTCTCCCTCAGCTTCTTTTTATGGCTTCTGATGGACACTAGATTCCATTCTAAGTACTCACAAGTTGTCCGTTCAGTTATCTGTTCTGAATGCTACCCAAATTTGATGTTAATCAAATTGGCCCAAACTTACAGTACCTGCTTTTTTTCTTTTTTTGACTGGTGGGATATAAAAAAAAAAAAAAAAAAGCAGAAAAGTTTAGTTTAGGAAGAAACATTTGAGCTGGTGAAGAAGAAAGAGGGAGGAAGAGTATTCCAGCCCAGTAGTGAAACCCAGTGATAAGCACAAAGATGATGTGATTGGGAGCACACCATGCGTATGGTTGCTTGGCAGGTTTGGGGGCATAAGGAGAGAAAGAGAGAAAGAAAATGAAGTTGGAGGGGTAGTGTGTAGAGGAGGACTCAGCAAGCTGGATTGACATTTTGGATTTCTCCTGTGGGCCCTATGGAGACCCTGAATTTTTTAACACTGAGGACTAACATGATCAAATTTATACCTCTGAACAAAAGATAGACTGAAAAGAGGAGAAAATGGATGAAAAGAGACCAGTAATCAAGCTACTTATTTTTGTTTCTTATTTGGTGTAATGTACAGGCCCAGTGAATGTTTGAGGAAAGAATAAATATCCACTGGGAAATTTAAAATATCGATATGGAACTCAAAAGCAAGATGGACGTATATAGGGGTGGCCTGGAGTATCATTTGGGTGAGGTGCATAGGAAGAGAAAGAAAACATAGGATAGGGTTTGAGAAAACACCAATGTTTAGGGGCAGGTAAAAGACAAGAAACCAGCAAAATGTCTAATGGAATAGGAAAAAGCATGGAGAATTAGTGTCCATGATCCTGATGGAAGTAAATTTGAAGATGGAAATTAAAAATAAGCAAAATAAAATGGTGCAGCAAGGTGAATGTTGGTTTTCCTTTGAAGGCCATTGCTGGCCATGATGACAGCACCTTCATCAGAGTGACAGCAAAAGGAACCAACCTGTGGGGAAGAGGTTAGAAAGAGACGGTGAGGGTAGTTATGGAGGGAGGAGAAAGATGGGATTGCAGCTAAAGTGGAAGACGGTGTTAAGCCTTCCTTAATATAGGTAGAGCTGAACTTGTTTATCAACTACAGACAATAGAGAATTGAAGAAGAGAGGAAGAGACAGAGAATACTGATGGATAAAATTTTGGAGAAGTCTCCAAGTGGTGGGATACCAATGAAAGACGTTTTTATGAGAAGAACTTAGAGCTTAAAAAATACTTAAAATGGAGGAGGGGTAGGGATTGAGCTGGTAATTTATTCATACATCTGCCATCAAGAAGTTGATCTAATTGAATCCCTAATCCTGGGAAGAAGGGATAAAATGCTCCATTTGAAAGCATAATTTTTCTTATTAATTATTCATAGACTCATAGATTTTTTTTTTTAATCTGAAAGGTAATTAGAAGATCTCCTAAAATTCCTATCAGGTCAGTAAGTGCTGAAAATGGAGGAAAATCATGACTTTGGGGCCTTTCTCTGGAGCCTGCTTTTCGTAGTTGGAGTGGTTAATGGAGGGAAGGAGGTGCTTCCTTCTGCTTTCTGTTGCATCTCGCATCACTGCAGGGAGGTCCAGATGGTAGGTGGGAGGGGATAGGAACTGAGATCAGTCTGGATTCTGCTGGTACGTGCACTGAGGATTTATTTTCACTGTTTTGGATTGGTGGTCTATCTGTTGAGAAAGTGATGCAAGAATCCTTTATATCTCATAGCAGATAATCGAAAGCACTTTTGTAAAAGTTTAATTGGAGTAAGTAAATATGAAGTTATAAAACCTATAATATAGAAGTTCTCAGATGCCATTACAAAGTGATGACACCCTAGCAACTCTGCTTGCACACTGGAAGCTGGAGTTAATGTCAGGAATGTCATAAATGCTCAATATTTTTTAAAGCTACATATTAGAGAGTAATAAAAAATTAATTTCAATGTTGCATAATTTAAAAATGGATTCACATTAAAAATATCTCCTTTTTCTATAGTTAAGAGTCTGTTACTTGATTTTTTTTCTCCTTTGCTCATTTGTTTCTTAAATTCCACATATGGGGGCGCCTGGGTGGCTCAGTCAGTTGAGCGTCTGCCTTCTGCTTGGGTCATGATCTCTGGGTCCTGGGATCGAGTCCCATATCGGGCTCTCTGCTCAGCGGGGAGTCTGCTTCTCCTCACTCTCCCTCTGTGCTCTCTCTCTCCCTCTGCCCCTACCCCCCAACTTGTGCGAGCGCTTGCTCTCTCTCTCTCTCTCTCTCGCAAATGAATAAAATCTTTAAAAGAGAATTCCACATATGTGGGGAAATGGGTAAAATAGGTGATGGGATGAAGGAGGGCACTTGTCATGACAATCACTGGGTGTTGTATGGAATTGATGAATCGCTATATTGTATACCTGAAACTAATATAACACTATATGTTAACTATACTGGAATTAAACTAAAAACAGTAAAAAAGTAGAACCAAAAAAATGTACTTTTTATAATACAACTTTCACCTCTGAGAAATAATTGGTATTTGAAATATTTTGTGAACTACTTTTCAATCTGAAAAGAAAATTATTTTTCTTGATTATAAAATAATGCAAACTCTAAGTATTAAAATAAGTAAACACATAAAGAAGAAAGTTTTTTTAAAATCCAAATAAAATACCACCACCTAGATATAAATACTGTTCATATTTAAGAAAACATCTCCTCAGATATAGCTCTATGGGGCACCTGGCTAGCTCAGTCAGAAGATATGTGACTTGGGTGCCTTGGGTGACTCAATCGGTTAAGTGTCCAGCTCTTGATTTCGGCTCAGGCTCAGGTCATGATCTCGGGGTCCTGGGATTGAGCCCCGTGTGGGGCTCTGCACTCACTGGGGAGTCTGCTGGAGATTCTTTCTCTCTCTCTCCCTCTGCCCCTCCCCCTGCTCACACACATGAGCTCTCTCTCTATCTCTCTCTAAAATAAATGTTTAAAAAAAGAGCATGTGACTCTTGATCTTGGAGTCATGAGTTTGAGCCCCATGTTGGGTGTAGAGATTACTTAAATAAAACTTTAAAAAAAAAACAGAGCTCTGTATAAGCACTAATATACATATACTTGTCATAATTTTACTAAATAATTCTTTAATTTTTGATGATGCCATAAAACCTTTCAGAATTTAATTTCCAGGGGTTAGAGACTATGGTTTCTAAACATCTTTTGTGTTCTGGCCTTTACTGCAACATAGATGAACAGATACATTCAGCATGAAAGGACATTTTATGTTGGTTCATATTAGTAGCAGTTTTCAATTAGAAAGAGACCAGTTCAGGAGTTCTCTTGCATCTGTAAGTGATATTTTGCTGCTCTTTTCATATAAATCTTTATGATACCTTTCTTTTCCTACGAGCCATGATTTTCCTCCGTAAAATGAGGGAAAGGCACGGTACTCGATGATGGTATTTTTTTCCACCCAGGGACGTACAAATTACTAAGAAAATATTTTATTCCATTAGCCTGAGAAGTCTTAGTTACAACTTGAAGACCTGCTGTGAGGAGACTCAGAATGAAAAAGGCAACCTTTTTTTTTCTTTTTTCATATTAAAGAGACTGTAGGAGAGAAGGTCATGACCATGTCACCTAGGATTTATTCTCTGACAAAAGGAGGAACCCAAAAAAGGCATCCGACAAAGGAGAAACTCCTCATAAATTCCTAAAGAGAGCTTAGAGCGCACGTGCCAGCATCCTCCTTGCTTACAGGGTTTCAAGAAGAGCTGACCTATTCGGGTGGGAGAGTTTAAAAGGGGAAAGAAAAATAAGGAAAAACGAGAGAGAGCACAGGGAGAAATAAACAGAGCCTGAAAGAGAAAAGTGAAGCAGATGGTGGATGCGGATGAGTCAGCACCTTCAATGGCTAGAAGCCCCGGTTCCTTTCTCCACCCAGAGTGGCTGAGCCCCTTGCTCCAGCTTCTACCCTTGCAGACAATCGCTCCTTCACTCAGGACCTCATGACTTAATTCCATTTGTTCTTGTGCTTACGCTGTTTTGATTTGCTGACCGGTCTTGGATTCTGATATTTCTCTTGGCCTTTCTTCTACTTACCAAGGAAAGCAAAGATTACAGTTCTTACCAGTGAGTATCTGGATGAAGATACCTGAAGATGAGACATCCTGCGTGCCAGGGGAGTGTCATGTGTCCATCTCATTTCCTTTCAGAAAAAGTCTCCTGACATCCACCACCAGCCAAATGAGCAGCAGGCAGTGACTCTTACCCCCCTTCCCCCGCCCCCCCTCCCCCCCCAGGAAACAGGGTAGCCAGGAACACAGAGAGTAAAGATAGTGCAAAGATTAAACCTTAGTTGCAAACCTAGGATGTAACTTCTATCACTGGTTTCAGCATTTGGTATCACATGTTCTGTCAATATTTACCCATCAGTATTATTTACTGTTTTTTAAAAGAGACTTTTGAAAGGTTTTTTTGAATAGCCAGTCTTTTTATTATAGTTATATTTTGTTTATATATAATATATATAATTATATTATAGTTTCAATTAAATGGCACCTTTGAAGTGTTTTTTCTTTTTGAAGATTTATTTATTTATTATTTGAGAGAGAAAGAGTGGGTGGAGGGGGGGGTAAGGCGAGGCAGAGGGAGACGGGGAGAGAGAATCTCCAGTAGACTCCACGCTGAGCACAGAGTCCAACCAGGGCTCGATCTCACAACCCTGAGATCCCTACCAGAGCTGAAATCAAGAGTTGGATGCTTAGCTGACTGAGCCACCCAGGCACCCCATGAAGTGGTTTTTCTGTGTGGATTCCAACCAAATTAAGACAACAAATAAGACACAAATATGGGAAAAAACTGATGTTTTTGCTTTTCCATAGAAACTAAAATAAAAATTTAACCCCTTAGACCTTTTGCAGAATAACTATATTATGTTCTAAGTTTTACTGCAGGTTTCATAGTCTCTGAGGATACAAAGGAATAATCTTTTATTCTGGGATTGATTATTTCTTAATTTAAAGGATGATTAAACCCACTTTAGTCTACGAACTTTGCCATTCTCCTCTTTTTCCCACACATACACAATAATTTTTTTCTACATAAAATATTACGGGTAATATTTTGCTAAGTGTCTGAAAGTAAATAGTACAGTATTAGCTGTTGTTTACTGTAGTTGCAGAGAACATTATTATGTTACTCTTTATAAAGCTTTTCTAAAAATTTGAAATACTTCAAAAGAATTTTTACTGAAATACTTTTTTTATTTGGCATAATTTCCAATTTGCCAAAAAATTACAAGGATAGTACAAAGAATTCCTATATACCCTTTGTTCAGATTCACAAATATTAACATTTTATCGCACTACATTTATAATTCAGTCTTTCTACGTATACATGTTATTCCCCCCCCAACCATCTGAGAGTAAGTTACACATGTGATATCCTTTTACCCTTCAATACTTCATGGTTATTTATTTATTTATTTGGACAGAGAGAGAGAGAGCATAACCCAGGGGAGCAGCAGAGGGAGAGGGAGAAGCATGCTCCCTACTGAGCAGGGAGGCCAATGCGGGGCTCAATTCCAGGAGCCTGGGATCAAGACCTGAGCCAAAGGCAGAAGCTTAATCGACTGAGCCACCCAGGTGCCCAAGGTCATTTCTAACATAACAGCAGTACAGTGATCAATATTAGAAAATTAACATAATATCATTGTATTGATACAACACTAGTTGCTAATCAACAGACTGTATTCACATTTTTCCAACTATCTCAATAATGTCTTTCGTAGGGAAAGGACTCAGGTCTGGCACCTGAGTGCATTTAGCAGTCAAGTGTCCTCAGTCTGCTTTGATCTGGAAGCGTTTTTCAGTCTTTCCTTGCCTGTCATGACCTGGACATTTTTGATGAGTACAGGTCAGCTGTTTTGTACAATGTTCTTGAACTTAAGTTCTCAAAACTTTTGTTTTAAGATTTTAGAGAAAACATCTTTCCTGTTTCTCAGACTAACTTAAAACTGCATCTAGGGACACCTGGGTGGCTCAGTCAGTTAAGCATCTGCCTTCAGCTCAGGGGATGATCCCAGGGTGCTGGGATCAAGCCCTGTGTCAGGCTCCCTGCTCAGCCAGGGGAGGGGGGCGGGGGGGGGAGTCTGCTTCCCCCTCTCCCTCTGCCCCTCCCCTCTGCTCCTGCTGGCTCGCTCTCTCTCTCTCTCAAATACATAAAAAAATCTTTAAAAAACGCTGCATCTAGTATTGCACTCATTTCCCCTACACCAGACCTAATTATCTATATCCCATTTCTGCAAAAGGGGGTCATCATTTCCCAGTTTTTCAATCCAGAAACCTAGGCACTGCCTTCTCCTTCTCATCCAGCTTCCGTGACAGAGAGGGCATCTTACAAAAAGATTGTGGTCTTTCTCCCCGCACTACCCCTGAGTTGAGGTCCTCCTGCCTTCTCACTTCCAGTAGCCTCCAGCTGGTTTCCACTTTGCCCACCTTTCCACATCTCCCCTCCTTACAGTCAGTCCTTCCCCAAAGCTCCCAAAGCAGTTCTTTACATCTAAAACATAAATCAGTGTTTCCCTATTACTAAAGATACTTCAAGGATTATACAGAGCTTGTGGGATAAATTGCAAATGCCTTTTTAGTCCACCCAGAGCCTGCCTTGCTGGCTTTAACTCTCAGCCCTCCCTCTCTACCTCCCAAGCCTCGGTCATATTGAACTACTTGGAAATTCCCAAACAACCCTGCTGGTTTTTGCCTCAGAGCCTTCCCATATACCACTCCCTTAGCTTGAAATATGTTCCTCCCTCCCCACCCACACATTCTTTTTTATTCAACTGATGGCTAGGCTTCTATTAAAACTCCATTCAAGTAGCACCTCTTCTGCTTACCCCTTCTACTTCCCCTACCCTCATCCCCCACCTCCAACAGTGAGGTTTTGCTCTTTTTACCATGAACTCTGAAAAGCAAAGACCTTTACAACAATTCTAATGACGAGAGAACACTTTCTGGTAAACTAAGCCATTCCTGAACCAAACTAATCATCTAGAAGCCAGAACTCAACGTGCCACCCAAAGGAGCAAAAAGCGCTCATTTATTTTCTTCTCCCTTGTTTGGTCCTGCCATCACTAGCTTCAACTCCACTCTTCTAATATATTTACTTGTGTGACTGGTTATGTGAAGTTTCTTATGATGTCCTTATTACATTTATAGCTTTCAAATGGAGGCTTTTCCTCCTGGGAGTAGACTCCTGGCTATCTTTTAAAAATCACATCAGTACTAATTATATAGATAAATCACAGAAATTGGCATTGTAAGAATAGTGAGTGGTAGCAAAGTTACCAGAGTAAAGGTTAATTAGCCAGGAAAAAATTCCATGTGGTTGTAATTGTCAATGTGTCCCGTAAAGTACAATGGTTGGTACAACCAGCTTATGGGCTCTGGCGAGGCTGTCTCTGCCCCAGGTTATTTTGTGCCCAACAGACTGCATGGAACTCAATCAATATTTGTGAAATAAATAGTGGCTTTGTCAAGCCTAAGATATAATCAAGCCTATAAATAATTATGGAGAAACTATTATTCAAGTTATCCACTCCAAAGAAAAGTCTTAGCATTCAGTACTGGGGGTATTAAAGCTAATTTGGATCTGCTTTCACCCAGGTTCCTGAGACTGTGGTCAGAGCCTTGCACTGAACCATGTTATTGCTCATATTTTCTATAAACTTACTCCAGCCTATGTTTAGTGTCTGATTTCCACTCCTGTCAACCAGTGATTTTCAAATCTGCCTTCACATAAAAATCATCTGAAATGCTCTGAGAAAATAATGAGGCCTGGGACCCACCTCCAGAGGTTTGGATTTAATGATCCCAACACTAGTATGTTTGGAAATTGGGCATTTGACTCTAAAGCGCCAGTTCAGAACCGTTGCTGGGAGAGAATCTGTTTTATTTCCGCCTAGTGTCTGGACAGACTTTCTTTTGAATTTCACTTTTGTATATGTTTCCTTTTTTCAGAATTTGCATGGTGCTACCATGCTAGTTATAACTTGCATAATCATCTTTATATGAATATAAATATTACTATATTTAGCATATGGTTTCTTCAGAGAATAGCAACATAGAACACTGGCAGGATTTGACATTTAGTCGTCATTTGAATTCCCACATAGGATTCCTGGGACATTCGATAAAACTGATGGCACTGAAGTTATCAATGCATAAATAAAGACATGTCCTAAACTGCAACATTGTTGTGAGTGATGATATGGTAACTACTAATGGCATTTTCTGTTAGTTCTAGGAAAAGTAAAACAGCTAGGAATTCTAGTAGCTAAGAATCTGAGTGGATAGAAGGTCTTTAACTGATGAATGATTGTTGAGTCATCTAGTTCTTCTTTAAGTGGCAACATGACCAATCTTTCATAAATAAAGATGGCTTTCAGTGAGACAATAATAAATGAAAACAATTCATTGTATTCATTGATATTTTAAGCCATCATCTTGTGTAGCAATTGCAAGCAAAGATTATTAAGTAACTAGCTGTTGCACAAATGTAAAGCTTAGATGTCATTTCAAAACTTGAAATCAGAAAACACATTCTTTTTATTAAATGTTGTTTTTCCACATTATGGTTGCTATTTTGCTTCTAAAAATGATAGTCTAGGGATGCCTGGACCCAGTCAGTTGAGCACCCGACTCTTGATTTTGGCTCAGGTCATGATCTCAGGGTCCTGAGATCAAGCCCTGCGTCAAGCACCGTCCTGGGTGCGGAGCCGAAGGGATTCTCTCTCTCTGCCCCTTCCCCCTCAAAGAAAAATGATAGTCTACATTCAGTCTGTTTTGGTTGGGCATGTGAAAAGATTAAAGAAAGGCTGAACAAATTGAATTATAGTTATCTAGATTTTTTAACATTCCAGTATAATTAATGTACAGTGTTATATTAGTTTCAGGGGTACAATATATTGATTCAACTATTCTATACATTATTCAGTGCTTATCACAATAAGTATACTCTTAATCCCCATCATCTATTTCACCCATACCCCCACCACCTCCCCTCTGGCAACCACCAATTTGTTCTCTAAGAGTCTCTCTTTTTTCCTTTCTTTGTTTCTTAAATTCCACATATGAGTGAAATCATATGGTATTTGTCTTTCTCTGACTAGTTCACTTAGCATAATACCTTCTAGATGTTGTTGCAAATGGCAAGCTGATTTTTAAAGTTCTAGGAGCTAAGCCCCACTAATTGTAAAATCTCATGATGTTCAGCTCTGGTTTTCAAAGCCAAATGTTAGGGGGATTCATCTTACCAGTGCGAGTCCCCTGTGCCCAGATGCCCCGTGTGGGGGTCTACTCTTCTCCCTTCTCTGGCCCTCCCTCTCCTGGTCAATCTTGCAGGTCAGCTTGGTTTCAGACAACTTCTCTATTCTTCCTGTGGTTTTTGATGTGGACTCTTCTCTCTATGTGTAGTTGTGGAAAGTCTCTTCTGCCAGTTTTCAGGTCATTTTCTGGGTTGTTTATACTGATGTTGGTGTTGCCTCAGTGTATGTGTGGGATGAGGTAAGTTTAGGACCCTCCTACTCCACCGTCTTCCCCCTAGTTATCTAGGTTTTTAAAACTTTGACACCACATCAATATACTATAAAGTAAAATTAGGGTAATGAAGATGTTTTTAAAGTAACTCAAGCCCTCTACATCACAGGGAAAAGAATGAGTGAGAGTGCTCAAAATAATTTATAATGGACCAAAGTCAGGTCCCTTGTTCTAAAACATTAGTAAAAAAACTATTTTGGATTTCAACTAATTCTTACAGAATATTATTAACATCTAAGTGTAAATGAGTTAAGGGCACCTGGGTGGCTCTGTCAGTTAAGTGTCTGCTTTCGCCTCAGGACATGATCCCAGGGTCCTGGAATCGAGTCCTGCGTCAGGCTCCCTGCTCAGTGGGGGGTCTGTTTCTCCCTCTGCCCCTCACCCCATTCTTGTGCTCTTTCTCACTCTCTCTTTCTCTCAAATAAAAAGTGTAAATGAGTTAGAAACATGTGCACCCTATTTTCCTTAAATTTTTTTAATAAAATATTATATAATATATATAAAAAATAATTTTTAAAAGACTGGTGAAAGTACAGAAGAGAACAAAAGAGTGGCAGGTCTCCAAGGGCCACCTGTACACACACAGACGCTGGCCCTGATTCTGCCTCAGGTGGGCCCAAGCTTCTTAGCAAATGTTCTAGTGGAAGGACTGTTTTTATGTATTTATCTCCAGCAAGAAAGTAAAGTACTAGTCAGTTTGATCAGTGGTTGTGATACATGTACTACAGTGGTTAGGTTAGTGGTTGAGGTTTCAGTTAGTTACCCAAAGTCAACCTCAGCCTAGAAGCAGTTGATCCTCCTTCCGACTCACCAGCAGGAGGTCAGTAGTAGCCTCAAACTACGTCACATGCCCACATCATTCAGCTCACCTCCTCTCATCACGTCGGCATTTTATCGTCTTACCTCATGACAAGAAGGGTGAGTACAGGGCAGTAAGATACTTTGAGCGAGGGAGACCACATTCACATGACTTTTATTGCAGTATATTGTTATATAATTGTTCTATTTTATTGTTATTGTTGTTAATCTCTTGCTATGCCTAATTTATAAATTAAACTTTATCATAATTATGGATGTATGGGAAGAAACAGTACATATAGGGCTCAGTACTCTCTGCACTTTCAGGCATCCCCTGGAGATCTTAGAAATATCTTCCATGGATAAGGAGGATTTCCAGAAACCGCATGAATGTCTCAAATGTGCCCTCACACTGGAACATAATAACCACAAACACAATAAAAGAGCTGCCTCAGAAGTTATATGACCCATTTGACAATATGCTTGCTTGTCACTCGGTTATCTTGTGAGAACTTCCTTGCTTGTCACCCAATAATCTTTCCTCCTTGGCTCTGACTTTATGGTTGGGAGGTATCAGAGACAATTCAGTACTAGGACTTCAATTTTTTTTTAATTATACTCATTTATAAGAAGACGTGCTATTTCCATCTCTCTACTTGCTCGTTCCCTTTTATCTAAGTGTTCCAATATCCCCTTTACAGTGATCTATAAAACAGTGATAATTATAACACAGGGAGCAGGAGGATTGTTCTTAACTTGTCAACAGCTCTAGGAACTTTATGTCAGGTAAATATAACTAGCCAGATTGAAAACTATAAGCCACGGAACAAGTGTCAATAGACACTCACGATGAAGAAAATTATAATGCCTCCTAGGCATATGTGACTTTTTTCTTTTCTTTTCTTTTCTTTTCTTTTCTTCTTCTTTTTTTTTTTTCAGAGATGGAGAGAGGGAAAAGGGGGCAGAGGAAGAGAGAGAATCTTAAATAGGCTCCATGCTGAGTGCGGAGCCTGACATGGGGCTCAATCTCACGACCCTGAGATCATGACTTGAGCTGAAATCAAGAGTCGGATGCTTAACTGACGGAGCCACCAGGGTGCCCCTGTGACTTTTGTTTTAACAGCAGCAGAGTCCCACTTAGGTGTCTCTGCAGTGTTTCTGTTGTCTGGCCATGCAGGGGATTGTCATGACTCCTACTGAGCGTTTCTGCCATAGAATACCACAGTTTTCTTCATCCATAATCAGGGAGCATCTGACTGTTTGAAACCAGAGGTAGTGTAAGTTAATGGGTTTCGAGAGCACCATAGGAGAGTCTTGGAGGACTCCTCTGAAGTGTTCTGTCTTCATAGGGATTAAATAGTGAGACATGGCTTGAATACTGATTTAGGAGACTTGGGATAGAAATTGGAAAGGAAAAAAAGAGAGTCAGTTCCCATCAGCCAGTATATTTATTCATCCATTTAGGTATGATAGGATGGTGAAGGCTGTCAACTCCATTAAATGGTCTCATTTGCTTGAGGGAAGTGGGTATAGTTGTGACAACTCAAGTGAAGGTGATTTTGTTGAAATTTTTACACAGTTGTAGGCAGAGCAGACTTGCTGCCATTCAAAGCAAAGGAGACTGAGAAGAGCATTGCAGCAGGGGTGGGTACAAATGCTCACAAGAGAGAAAGAAATACTCCATTTTCTATCCCTGGCATCTGTAAAATGGGACAGGTTGCATTTTGATCAAGAGTTTGAAAAATCTAATTACTTCAAAATATGGTATTGTTTTGGGGGTCTGAGGACAAAGGTTTAAACCTAAGATTTTTGTAGCAGATTTTACACGTGTTGGAAAAGTAGAAAAGGACTCAGGCCAGGTATTTCCTCAACCACTCACATTCATCACCATAAAATATAGCCTCACTAGCACAGATGGAAAGAATGGCTCAGCTTTTCACAAAACTTTAAGGAGATCCTGTGTGTTTTATATTGAGTATTATAGGATCTTAATCTGTTCAGTGGGAAACAGTGAGTACTATTGTATTACAAAAACTTTAAAGAAATAAACAGAAGACCACCACCTAGAGGACTGCCATAGTCTTCTCACCCCTCTGATTGAGAAAAGAAATAGAACTGCTTCATTAAATATTGATGACATTTTAAATCTTAGCCATTTTAAATATTGATGACAACATGTTTTTCAAGTACTCTAACCACCCCCGGATGAAGCACCCTGCAACATTGTGAATTTAGATGTGATATAAATTTGATCACAGTGTCATCAGTGATTGGCCAACTCTAAGCAGACCTCTCATTTCATTCACCTAGCAAATTGTTATCCCCACCATTTATGCATCTGGAGTTTTTGGACCTCTCTAATAGTGTATGATGGATTTTTACCATGTTGTGAAACTGTTTCAAAACCAATCACTAAATCTTAGGACCCTACATATTCCCCATGTTCCTCAAGTATACTTGGAAAGGAAGAAATTATCGTAGGCAGTATCAGATTTGTAGACATTATGATTCAGAAATCTGATGACCTTGCTTCCCTAGATGGGGGGAAGGGGTGAAGAGGACTGGGAGGATTAGGGGTGGATGTGAAAACCTTAATTTTTCTAATTAAGGATAATTTACTTCTTGAAAATTTGTCTCTTCCAGATTCACTTATCTTGTTGGGGATGATGGTCAGTCTTTCACAGCTTCCCTCTCCTTCCTCCTTTGCCTTTAACCACAGGGCATGTGGGCAACAGAGTACTTTTGAAACCTTGTGACCTCAGAGGGATAGTTATCTGGTCCACATCCTGTACTGGGGTGTTCTCTGATGGCTCTGGGTGTTTCATTCTCTGTGTTCTTTAGGATATTCTAAAGCGATGGGTTCCATCTATATTTAGGGCAAGTTAGCAGCCATTGTTACTGATGTCTGTGGTCCCTGTCATAGCCTCTGGTAGTGACATCTATGTGCCTCATCCCCACCTGAAGAACCCACAAGTCTGTGTACTCTCGTTTTCTAGTTCTCCCAGGGTAGGGGGGTGGGTACCTTCTGGACCTTACCTTGGTTTGGACAAATCCTTGGGAACCAGGAACAAATGCTCACTTGAGACCTCATTCACCCTATGTCAATCAACGCAGATCACTTCAGTGCCAGTTGGGAAGAGAAGTGTAAGTTCTGTTTGCCCTCAGATCTCTCCAGCTCTTCTTCCCTCCATCCCCTCCCAGCTCCCACTCAGGGTTTTCACCTTAGAAGAGGGGAAGGGCCAAAATACTATCAGAGGCACCACACCCACTTCCTTTGCGTCCCCTCCCCTCATTCTCCAGGCTACCACCTGGGCGCAGCAAGAAATTGCCTCCAAAAAGATCATAAAGTACATCCTTTCTCCCCCCATAGCTGGTAGCAAATCTGTATGCTTTATGATTCCAGACCTTTAAAGGGAAGCTTCAGGAATTTAGAAAATCCTTTTCTTTCTCAGTTGCAAGGCTGTTGTTATAGGAAGCCCTGTGCTTTCATGACTTTCTGTACCTAACTTTTAAAAGTTTATTTTGAGACCTAAAGATGAATACTTTCTTCTTTGCTCTTGGCTGGTTCTGCTTATGCTCTGAAGTAATGGTCGCTTCATCCCTGTTGGGTAAAGGGTTTGGTAATAACAATTATCATAAGTAAAGACTGTATCAGGTGATATTTCAAAGTATTATACTATTATGAAATTATTAACAATTTGCAATTATTCCCAGGTATAATTATATTCTTTTTCAGGGACAAGCATGATAGACAAGTTATAAGAAATAAAGTAGTATTCAGTGACAGTAAAATCATACTATGAAACAAGTTTAAAGATTGTAGACTTTCTACATTTTAATTCATACGGGCCTACGGGAGTGGCCTAGAAAATAAGTTGGATTAATGTGTTGGCAGGCATCACATAACAAGTTGATGTTAAATTTATACGTTGGCCAAGTTAGTTTACTGACATTACCTCTACTCCCTCAAGACCTCTCTTTGGGATGCAAACATCTAGATTTGGTGACAGACAGCCGAGAGCAGTAGGATTGAGTTATTCACGAAGAAGCACTCTGATTAATGAGCTTCAGGTAAGAACTAATTTCCAGACAACCATCTATGCCATCACTAGAACCTGAAAGTTCCCATTTATGATCAATGTCAAGGTGAGGGTGAAAAGAGAAATTTACTTTGTAACAGCAAAAAAAATTTAAGCCTTCCTTTTAAGAGGTAAGCACTTCTAAGCAGTAACTTGACTTGTTTTAGAAGGATTAAGAATATACTTACATTGTCTATGTTCTCTGCTTCAAAGGGGAAGATTTTGTCTTTATAATAAGTTTGAGAATCTTTAAGGGGTGTGGCTATGCAATACATATATTCTGTATCTCTGAGAACATCTAACCAATGTTAGCTATGTTCTAAATAAATTGGTATATATACTCAGTGAGTAGATTGATATTCCATAACGTCATGGTAGATGCAGATACATTGTTTAAATCGTTCTGCATGTTATATAGAATTTAGGATTTCCCTTGAGCTTTGCAAATGGATGGGCATTAGATAAGAAGGGAAAAGGAGGTCATATTCAATGGGAAGGCTAGTGAGAGTGAATACAGTGCATTATGAGAGGGTAAGCACATCTCTTTGACTAAAGACAGGGACTAGATATAGAAGCCAAATGGTGGGATGCTCAAAAACAAGCAACAGAAGTAGTGAAGTGACACAATGGAAGCAGGTTAGGTCTCTATTTTCCGTGTTTCCACCTACATGGAAGATGAATTGGGGCCTAATGGTACAAAAGAAACAAGATGCTTTCCGGCTTTTGTACTAGCTCTCTTCACATCATTCAAGAAGACCCCAGGGTGTATCATGAGTAATTCTAATTGTTTTTCTTTGCTTATCCCATGTTCTCTCCAATTCCCCGTGATGGATCCTAACACTGGCTGCATGTATCCTGCATTGTTGCCATGATATCACCTGTTTTGTCTGATGAAGATAATGTGGTTTGGCACCCGGGTCATAGTCACGTCTCCTGATTTTGATGTACCTCTGATGCCGTTGCATTTAACTCCTCCCATTTCCTTTGCTAATGTGGGACTACTCCCGTCATGTATTATACTCTCTTACTTGGTCCATGAAGCAGCAAGCTATTTTTTTTCAGGGCCTTGCCAAAAATTATCACAGCCTATTGCCCCCTTGGCTCTGACCATAAGTTGTAGAGGGAGAAGAGAAAGCCAAAAAACAATCTGGATATGGGGCATCTGGGTGGCTTAGTTGGTTAAGCGTCCGACTCTTGATCTCAGCTCAGGTCTTGATCTAAGGGTCATGAGTTCAAGCCCCATGCTGGGCTCCACGCTGGGTGTGGAGCCTACTTTTAAAAAAAAAATCTGGATATATATACACTAAACTGTTGTATTAGCTATCTACTGCTGCATAATAAATTATCCCAAAACTTAACAGCTTAAAACAATAAGCATTTATTATTTCATGGTTTCTGTCAGTCAGGAGGCATGACATAGCTGGGTCCTTTGGCCCAATATTCCTCATCAGGCTGCAATAAAGGTGTCAGCAAGGGCTGTGGTCTCATTTCAAGGCTCATCTGGGGGAGGTTCCACTTCCAAGATCACTCACACAACTATTGGCAGGACTCCGGTCTCTTGCTGAGACACCAGTTCTTTATCACATTTGCCTGTCATGGGGCAGCTCACAACATGGCAGCTGGCTTCTCTCAGAACATGTGAGGGACAGAGTGAGTGAGAACCAGCAGGATGAGTCATAGTTTTTTTTGTCAATGAATCTCTGAAGCAACATCTCATCATTTTGCTATATTCTACTTGTTAGAAGCAAGTCAGCTGGTCCGGCCCACATTCAAGGGGAGAGAATTACACAAGAGCATGAATACCAGGAAGGAAAGATCACTGGGGCCATTTTAAAAGCCACCTACCACAACTGTGGAGAATTTCTCCACTTTTCTGGTGACCATACCCTCTTAAAATCTTGAGTTCCTTATGCAACTACCAGGCAAACTCAGACAAATCTGAATTTGGATAGGCTGTCACTCTCAGACTCCTGTTTTACAGTTTCTTCAGAAAAGGAATCTGGCAACAATATACAAGATGGATTAAAGAAGACTTGTGGTTAGGAAACTAAATCAAGAAATTATCGTAATTGTACTGATGAAAAGTAGTAAAAAGTCCAAACCAGGATGGTGGTAGGGAGCTTCAAGGGAGGGTATAGATGCAAAAAAGGCAGAAAATTAAGAATCAAAAATACTTGCTTCCAAACTGAATACAGAAAATGGAAAGAAAGGAACAACAACAACTTGAATTCCCTGGTGGATCCAGGATACTGCTGGCATTTATGAAAAATGGGAAAATTTGGGAAGAAGTCCAGGGAGCAGACTGCTCCCACCCTCCAGTCTCTAATTCTAATTTTTTAAAGATTTCATTTAATTATTCATGAGAGACAGAGATAGAGAGAGTGAGAGAGAGAGAGGCAGAAGCAGAAGCAGGCTCTCTGCGGAACAGGGAGCCCAATGCGGGACTCGATCCCAGGACCCTGGCATCATGACCTGAGCCAAAGGTAGACACTTAACCAACTAAGCCACCCAGGCACCCTCTAATTCTAATTTTTTAAAGTTAAAAAATGTGGAAGTTTATTGTAGGACACTTGGATAGTATGGCTAAATGGAATGGAAAGGCCTGCAGGTCATTTTGAGAATCACCTATGCTGTGAATTTTAAAATTGCTACAAGCAAGATTTTATTCACCATGATGCTTTCTTTTGTTTTCTCTTCTCATTTTCTTCTTTTTCATTTTCAGTTTCAACAAAAGATTTCTCAGTGTCTTAAGGATTTTAAATATTGAGGGGTTGATCTCACCTCATGACAGTAAGTTCAGTGTTTTGCCTCCTGACTGAACCACTTCCAGAAGGATCTTGATAACCAGCTTGATGGTGAGATTGTTCATTTCTTTTTTTTTTAAGATTTATTTATTCATTTTGAGGGGGGCAAGCCGAGGGAGGGGCAAAGGGAGAGAGAGAGAATCTTAAGCAGACTCCCTACTAAGTGCGGAGCCCAACACAGGGCTTGATCCCATGACCCCAAGATCGCCACCCACACAGAACCAAGATTCGGGCACTCAACTGACTGAGGCACCCAGGCACCCCCAGACTGTCCATTTCAATGGCTTTGTCAGTATAGTGTTTCTCCAGAAATTCATACAGTGATTTGGCACCCTGCCTATGGCATTGGCCTCCCAGGAATGGTTTGTTCCTGAGGGGCCAGTCTCCTGAGGGGTGGAAATGTAAGGGTGAAGGCAGGTTGAGTTGTGGAGGGAGAGTGGGCCAGATGAGAGGCAGCCCCAGAAGAAGGAGCTAAAGCTCAGATTCCATTAGCCCAGGAGGCCCATGGGGACAAGACTCCTGACCTGGCCCTGGCAGCCAGCGTGGAGAAAGTTTATAGGTTTTCTCTTCTCTCTGAGCTTATTTATAGCAGAGTCCAACAAAGGGCAAATAAAATATTTTCTGGACAAATATAAATATTAATGAAAACTATTATAGAATTTCCATCTTGGGGCACCTGGGTGGCTCAGATGGTTAAGCGTCTGCCTTCGGCTCAGGTCATGATCCCAGGGTCCTGGGATCGAGTCCCACATCGGGCTCCCGGCTCGGCGGGGAGCCTACTTCTCCCTCTGACCCTCTCCCCTCTCATGCTGTTTCTCTCTCACTCGCTCTCTAGAAAATAAATAAAATCTTAAAAAAAAAAAAAGAATTTCCATCTTGTAGGATGCTATAAAAGGGGAATACTTCACTTCCAGTTTCCCTTATAAATAAGGATTGTTAGTGTAAGGAATGTTCTTTGGAAAGCTTTTCTTTTTTTAAATTTAAGTTTCTGAAATATGGAAATGACCAAAAGTATTAACATAAAACTTGATGATGGATATTTTGTAGGAAATAATTCAAAATGTCAAAAGAATTTTTAGCACAGAGTTTTTAGTATAGCAAAAATGTGTTACAGAAATGTGTAAAAATGAAGCCGTGGATCCATAAATCGTGGTGTATACATACAATGAAATCTTGTGCAGCTACTAAAAAAACTTCTTTCCAAGTTTGCAATGATATATGGAGTTACCTAAGTAAAAAAGAAACACAATATACCTTAAAAGCAAGGTAAAAAAAAAAGGTGATCAATCTACATGTATTGATACGGAACCATCTTCAAAATAGATGATATAGCAAGTTGGATTTTTCATTGTCACAAGCGTTTTACAAAAATACGGTTGACCCTTGAACAGCACAGGTTTGGCCTGCATGGGTCCACTGATATGCACATTTTTTTCAATAAATACAGTACAGAAAATGCATTTTCTTTCTTATGATTTTCTTGATAGCATTTTCTTTTCTCTAGCTTATTTTATTGTAAAAATACAGCATATAATACATACAACATACAAAATTTGTGTTCATTGACTGTTATCTGTAAGGCTTCAGGTCAACAGCGGGCTACTTGTAAAGTTTTGGGGGAGTCAAAAGTTATGTGTCCCTAACCCCTGCGTTGTTCAAGGGTCCTCTATATAATTTTACTTGTCCTTAATTGCTGTAATATCTGACTCTTATTTCCCGTTATCCCTCATGGAAGAAGACATAATTTAGTCATTTCTTTTTTTTTTTTTAAAGATTTTATTTATTTATTTGAGACAGAGAGAATGAGAGAGAGAGAGCACATGAGAGGGGGGAGGGTCAGAGGGAGAAGCAGACCCCCTGCTGAGCAGGGAGCCCGATGCGGGACTCGATCCAGGGACTCCAGGATCATGACCTGAGCCGAAGGCAGTCACTTAACCAACTGAGCCACCCAGGCGCCATAATTTAGTCATTTCTAAGTAGACTGTCAAATGCAGTGATTTCTTAGTCAAGCAAATCAAGGTATTGGGTGCTGGAAGTTTGCCATGGTTGCCCCTGAAAACCCAGAAGCCTTCACCACTGTGCTTGCCATAAGGCCCGTATGCATTACTTTATGCACTCAGCTCTTGTGTCCAAACCTCACTGTGCGTTCTACTGAGAGGCAAATAAGTTACATGCCTGCCCTGGTTTCAAGGCAATGTTAGAAATGTAATTTATTGTTTTGTTTTACTGTCCAGCTTCTCTGGTATATAATGGAACCCATACAGGTTGGCACTATTTGGTAATGGAACCATCAGTGACTACAGCATCATCCCCTTTAGGATGAGGAGATCGGTCTTCAGTTTGAGGTTCCTAGCCATGTACCAGCCCCATGGTACCTAAAAATTGATTTTAACAATGCAATTTGATTATTCAACTTGATTATTCTATTTGATTGAGGAAGAATGAGTTTAGTGGTTAAGTTTCCCTTTCCAATTATGCCAGATTTACCCCTGTGGAATTGCAGATATCTCTCAGAACAATAACTGAGACAGTACAGTCATTTAGCAATTACTCAGAGTATCCACTGAGCACCAAGTGCAAGATAATCAAGTAGAAATCGATCGTGTTTTGTATTTGCACAGTACTTAGATTTTGTAGAACACACCCAAGCCTTTTCTTACCTGATCCTAAAAAATAGGTTTGTGAAGTGAACTGGGAAGAGATCCCCATTTTATAGATGAAGAAACAGAGGGTCAGAGTTGAACCGTTTGCCCTAAGTCAAACCAGTAGTAAATGGTGAAGTTGGGACCAGGACTAAGCTGATTGTATTTGAGTACTGTTTCCAGTATTCCACACTGTCACATTTTCTATTGACTCCATGAACAGGCTTTGGTAGGGAAGCTGGAAAAAACCTAAGGAATGGGAAGGAGACACCTCTGGGATGGGGAGGACAAAAGAAGGCACCTTTTAAAATGAGGGGCTAGTAGAGCTGAGGCTCCTTCTTTACCAACTTCCCAACATGGGTCAAGGGCCAGCCCTCCATAAATAGGTACACTTCCAGCTCAGATTCTGTACCTTCTCCTATCCCTTCTACTTCTTTTTACCTGTGTCCCTGGCCACAAAAGACCCTGAACATTAGAAAAAAGTTACAAGTTATAAGTATGAAATCCCACTTGTCAAGGAACACTATAAAAATCTGTGGTATGTTAGCCTTGGTAAGGGAGCTTTCCTTCATTTTCAGAAGAACTCTGTGAGCCTCCACCTCTGATCTGCAAACACAGCAGTCTCTTTAAGGACTACTTTGGTCCTTTGTTGAAAGGACGACAAAGACTAGAAAAATAAGCCCACTGATTTCTGAGCAAAATCACAGCCTGAAAGTCACAGCCTCCCTTCTAATATTTTGTATTCTTAATGTTTGATATGATATTTGGGAATAATTCACTAAGACTTGATTAGGTTTACATAAAAACAATAGGCTTTCTGAAATCACAGGTGAAGAGTGGGTGGGAGAAAGGAGGTGATGAGAACACCTCAACTTTAGAGTATAAGCTAAAAGAGAAAAGCAATGCACCTCTTCTGCCTAGTTTCCCAGAGCAGTCCAACACCCAGTGTCAGCAAAGGAAAAGAACAAAGCGATGAAAACAAAAAAAACACCTAGGTCTTTTGCAGGAGAAAAGAGCGAAGGTAAAAATTCTGCTAAATAAGTTTAATGATATTCTGTCAGCCTGAAGAAAGAGAAGCTCTCCGTGTAGCAAATCATCAGGCTTCTCTTCACTGAACGTGCTTGGCAGAGGAGGTTCTTCCCATGTGTCTCTCTTGGGAAAATGTTTTCACATTGGTGGTTGCTAAGCTTCATCAGCACATTGTGATAGGTAAGCCAAAGTTGTGGGTTTAGTTGGTTGCTTGTTTGTGGGTTCATTTACACTTGGCTTTGTTCTAAAAATGCTTTGAGGTGGCAAGCTCATTGTGCTTTGTGCATCGATCATATTTAGTCAATTAAAAGCGTAAGTGATCCTTTCAAAGGATGTCTGTGTGAATAGAGGAGTACAGATTTGTTATTGTAACTAGGCAAATAAGCCAGAATGCTATTTGATTAAACAGTAGGTCTGCAGCCATTTCAGCAATAGATGAAGGTAGGACAATTTTAGTTGAAAATGATCAACAGTGTATTTGCTCCAGAGGATCCTGCAGGCCCACTAAGGCTGACCTACTCAACTGCCATGCTCCTGGCAAACCCAAGAAGTGCACTCTTGTGATCCTCAGCCTCAGGGAACTTTAGCCCAAACCAGTGCCTCTTTTACCAGAAAAACTATAGCAGAGAGGCACTGAGATGTGTCACTAGAGACTGAACAAGATGTTTAATAATTACTGATAATTTCACTCAATCTATTTTTAATCTCAAACCAATTTGGGTTCTCTCCAAGGTCAAGAACAAAACATTTACTATGGTAGAGTT
The DNA here is from genome assembly GCF_054177405.1 of Leptonychotes weddellii. NCBI lineage: Eukaryota > Metazoa > Chordata > Mammalia > Carnivora > Phocidae > Leptonychotes > Leptonychotes weddellii. The sequence goes on from NC_138380.1 coordinate 28,723,351, forward strand.
GCAAAATGGCTGCAAGTGACGTCTCTGCCTTTAGAGAGATGAGTTTGAGACAACTGCAACCACTTCCTAGCTAGTTCTACGGCCCATGCTATGGGTTTGGACGAGTCACTTAACCCCCAGTGCTTTAGTTTCCGCATTTGAAAATGGGGTAATAAGAATACCGACCTCATCACCTTGTTGTATCAATTGAAACACCACCCCTAAGATGCTGAAACACAATGTGCAAGCTTATTGATGTTGGCTGTTATTACTGGGTGCCTAGTACTGTCTTGGGCCTTACTGGTGTCAAATTGTCTTAGTCCGTTCAGGCTGCTGTAACAGAAGGCCATCAGCTGGGTGGGTTATAACAACAGAAATTTATTTCTCACGGTTCTGGAGTCTGGGAACTCTTAGATCACAGTGCCAGCAGATGTGGTGTCCGGTGAGAAACTGCCTCCCGATTCACAGGCACTGTGTCCTCACACGGCAGAAGGAGGGAGGGAGCTCTCTGAAATCTCTTTTATTAGGGCACTAATCCCGTTTATGAGGGTTCTGTGCTAGTGACTTAATCATCCCCCAGAGTTCCCACTTCTAAATGCTATCACATTAGGGATTAGGATTTAACATATGAATGTATGTTGCGGGGCGGGATACAAACATTTAGTCTATAGCACAAGACGATTAAATAGTCTGCCCTCAAGGAGCCTGTATTAGTCTGGGTTCTCCAGAGAAACAGAACAAATAGGATATGGAAATACCGATTTATTATTTTTTAAAAATTTCCATCGGATGTTATTTTTTAAAAACCAATACAGGTTTTGCAGTCTGGGATAAATATCTTTAGTTTTGGTAACATACATTAAGTGGCACTAATTACACAGAAATTATTAGGTAACTAACGTGAAACCACAGAACTGTAACTGCCACAGCCACATGGACATGGCCTTTCTGGCTGAGCACATTTTAAAAAAAAAAAAAAAACTGGATGCCCACACCAAAACTATGCCAAGGAAATCTGTTAAGCAGTAAAGCTCTGAAGTGGTGACTCACTAGAGTACCTAGATATAGAATAGATTTAGAGAGATTTTCTGTAAGAAATTGGTATAGATATAGAGATTTACTCCAGATGTAGAGAGATTTACTATAAGAAATCTGAGTAGGAAGTGGAGAAGTACAAGACCTGGAGTCATCGGCAAGCTGGAGACCCAAAAGATCCAGTGGGATAACTTCCAGTCTGAAGCCGAGGCGAAAAGCAAGAGAAGACCAATGGCCCAGCTCGGAGACAGGTACAGAGAAAGGACTCTTTCTTATTCAGCCCTTTATTCTGTTCAGGCCTTCAACGAATTGAATGAGGCCCACCTTCACTGGGGAGAGTGATCTGCTTTACTTTGTCTAGCACTTCAGATGTTAATCTCATCCAGAAACACCCTCACGGACATACCCAGAAATAATGTTTAACCAAATATCTGGACACCCTGTGGCCCACTCATGTTGACACATAAAATTAAGCCTTAGAGCTTGCAGTATGGTACAAAAGACAGATAGATAATTAAGTATTACAATGGAATAAGGGAAGTGCAGACTTGGAAGAACATACAAAGAGCTGTGAGAGTCCTGAGAAGGGCGACGCTCATCAGTCTGGGGTGGTTGGGCCAGGTTTCTAGACGTTTGGGTACTTGAACTGAAGTTTGTAGTTCGGGGAGTAGTACGTGTCCAGGAAAATGGAAGGGGCACAGGACTCTAGGCCATTTCTCACCCACTTAGTGGCTAACACACTAGTCCAAGTGACCGCTGTGTTCACGACGCTCTCCTACCAGCCTTCTACCTGGCCTCCTTGCTTTGATTTTTATACCTCTGCTATCAGTTCTCCATACAGCAGCCAATGGGGTGGCCTTAAATCCATAAGTCAGCTCATGGTACACCCTGCTTTTAACGCTCTAGTAATTTGCCATCATATTTGGTAGAAAATTCAAAGTCCTACACTACAGTACCCTATGTAATATGACTCCCCATTACCTTTCCCACCTAATTTCCTGTGACTTCCCTTCTCTGTTGCTGTTTTCAGCTACACAGAGACCTATTATGAGTCTGACGACCTGCTTTGACTTCAGGGTATTTGTTTCTACCCAAAACACTTCTACAAATCATCGTATGGCTCTGTCTCTTACTACATCCAGGTCTGTGCTCAAAGTCAGCGACCTTCAATGGTACAACATTGCTGTCGTCGATTTATCCTGCTTTTTTAAGTTGGTTGGTTAGTTTTGTTGTTGTTGTTTTGCACACATCTGGAAACCTTCCTGGATGAGATGATGCTTGAGTTGGATATTGAAGGATGAGAGAGCAGGTAAGAAAGGGAGAGAAGAGGATCGAGTCCCACATAGGGCTCCCTGCTCAACGAGGAGCCTGCTTCTCCCTCTGACCCTCTCCCCTCTCATGTACTCTCTCTCTCTCTCAAATAAATAAATAAATCTTTAAAAAAAAAAAAAAAAGGGAGAGAAGAGAATCCCAGGTCAGAGGACCAGCATGTGCAAAGGCTCAGCATCAAGAAATGGAATGCCACTTTGGAGAAAGGCAGGTGGTTCCCCTGTGGTAAAGGGTGTGGTGTAGGTGAATAGGAGAAAGGAAGTTAGTGAGGAGACGGGGCTGTCTGTGGATACGCGAATAATGGTACCTGTAGACCCTGCTGCTCTTGCCCACGTCGGCCAATAGCCCAGCCTTTGCCCTTCGTTCAGAGGAGCCCGTCTCAGATTGTATGTCTTACAGTGGTGTGTCTCAGCCTTTTTCTCATAATGTCACTCCACCCAAGGAGGCTCTTTAAACATTTTTTTCTAATACCACTCCTTTGAAACTTTAATACCACACATGTGCTGTATATCTATTTATCTGCTGTATATGCTCTGTGCTTTATACGTAAAAATAGGATTTTCTCCTCCTGAGAGCCAGTTTTCACTTCTGTTGAGAATGTATGTTTTATAGTTTTCACTGACAACATGATTTTGTCTCTGTCTTGTCTCCTGTCTCTCTCTCCCTCAAACATCCAGGAAGCATCCGAATCCCACAGAATACCATATACGTGACAATAATTGAGCCATCATTGCATAATAATGACTATACTCACATAAAACTGGAGTGATTTTTCTTTCCTCCCTTAATAATTCTGCCCCACCCCTCGTATATGGACCACCAAATTCTACATCCATGCTTCTAAGTGGCATTGGAGACTGAAACGTTCCAAGGAATGTCATATATCTGATTCTTAGAGTTCTGCCTTCAGGGATAACTCATTTATTCAGATGCTGCTTATCCTCAAGTCACACCTCTGTCTCCCCATCCCCACCAGCGAAGCAAGCTGAGGACACGTGCACAGGGCACAGGAGGAAAGCAAAAAGGCCTCTGAGCAACTTGCTTGAATACCACACTGCAGCAAAGCTTGTGTGTTTTTTTAAAAAATCGGTTTTTCCAGGTGTTGAATGTAAGTATTGAATCACTAAATTGTGCACTTGAAACTAATATTGCACTGTATGCTAACTAACTGGAATGTCAATAAAAACTAAAAAGACAAAAAAAGATGAATAGGGCTACATAAAAGGAAAGATATGCCATGTTTATAAAAAAATAAAAATCAGCTTTTTATACAGTATCTATTTACATTTAATATACACAGTTCTATTAAGATTTGTAATCTAGCTTCTAAACTCATGATTGACTTGAGGTAGCAAAATAGAAGGAGAAGAGAAGGGCTGATGATAACAAGGAAAATACAGAAGAGCAGCGCAAATCCCATTTACTAATATGAAAGCACATCAGTCTAGGGGCAAGTGGTCGCTGGATTTTACTGGTGTTTATAATGTTGTTCCTAAATGATCACATGACTTTTTTTTAGGAAAACAGAGAATATGAATCCTATTTTCCAAAGCTTCCAACTAAGATCATTAGAATAAAGTTCTTAAAATAGTAAAGCTTCATCTAACTGGAAAATTTAGCTACCCATAAAGACTTATTTCCATGAGGATCCTGGATAACATCTGGTTTTAATAATTTTTGGGGCTGTCGCGTGTAAACAGTTGCATGGTGTTCGAAGGTTCCATGAGACAAAATATAGCCTTTGCTCATTTTGAGTAATGATGTATGGGATGAGTGAATCTGAAATGAAAAAATTAAAAGGTTATTGGTTTACATGTCCAAAATTTTTTTAAAAATATAATCCCATATCATAAGTAGCTTCAACACTGGTCAGCACATGCTGTGATAAAAGCTTAACTAATTCCCTTGATGAGGATGCTGGAAACTAAATGTGTACAGAGATTTACTTATATCAATATAGGTAAATGAGTTTCTGAGTGGTGGAGCAATGTTGCATAGCTAGCAAAATTGTGTTCAGCTTAAGCACTTTATCAAGAAGAGTATTGCCTGCAGAGATAATAAGCCATTAGGATAAACTCACTTCCACCTAATCTAATACCTGCGCTTCATTGAGAGGAAAATAAAGCATGCCTTACTGGCAGCAACAGCAACAGTATGATGATCGGCACAAAGGGCTTTGGGATCAAGAATCAGGGGGCGCCTGGGTAGCTCAGTTGTTAAGTGTCTGCCTTAGGCTCAGGTCATGATCCCGGGGTCCTGGGATCGAGCCCTGCATCGGGCTCCTTGCTCTGCGGGAGGCCTGCTTCTCCCTCTCCCACTCCCCCTGCTTGTGTTCCCTCTCTCGCTGTGTCTCTCACTGTCAAATAAATAAATAAAATCTTTAAAAAAAAAAAAAGAAACAAGATCAGTTTGTTGAATATGGCTGGGTGACACAGATGGGGGTGGGGTGCAGACACTCCCTGAGCCCCCAGATTATCCTTTATAACTAGTATGTCTGTTCTACCTGTATTATCAACCAAAAGATGACCATCAATTTAGTCACAAAGCTGGGCACTTTTCTCTCCCTTCTTTTCCTGTTCTTTCCTAACCAGTCACCCAGCTTGTTTCAGTGAACTTTTCTCAGGATTGACGGAGTCAGGCAATATGAAAGTGATTGAATTAGCTGCTCACAGAGAAACAGAGAGATATAAAAGTTGACCGAAAGCAAAGCTTTAAAAAAAAAACAAAAACATTTTTTTTTCTTTTTTCTCTTTCTTCTTTTATTATGCACCCTTATGTTCATTGCAGCATTATTTACGATAGCCAAGATATGAAAGCAGCACAGCCTTATTTAACATGAGGTCGTATGGTGAAAGCCATGAGGGAGTGTCAGAGTCTCCAGGGAGAGTAACTGTGGGTGAAGAAAAGGAAACGGATCCAAAGGGAAAAGACGTGGCGCCAGTGGTTCTTTCTGCCTGCTGTTATTTCCTGCCCCGGCCTGTGCAGCCACCTGATGCGTCCCCCTGGCTGCTTTCTAGACCCGAGGCTCAGGACGCTCTCAAGAGCTCCTCTATTTGGAGGAGATTCAAAGACACTTGAAGGAGAAGGTATAAAAACCTTGAGTTAATACAAGCGAGTTGTATTAACAAGAGGGAAATTCTCACTGATGAAACTATTTGCCTTGTTTCCTTTATTTCTGTTTAACCGTGACAACTTTAAAAATAAGAGCCTAGACTTAAAATATTTTTAAATCTTGGAAAGACATTCTTGCGTAGACAATCTTTGAATTCCAAGCAGTGACTTTTAAGAAGTAATTTCAAGGATTAATATTTTGAAAACGCAGAATTGTTCACCTTTCTTAAAAATCTCTTCTCCCTACCCTCCTACACTGTTGGTGGGAATGCAAGCTGGTGCAGCCACTCTGGAAAACTGTATGGAGGTTCCTCAAAAAGTTGAAAATAGAGCTACCCTATGACCCAGCAATTGCACTACTGGGTATTTACCCCAAAGATACAAAAGTAGGGATCCGAAGGGGTACGTGCACCCCGATGTTTATAGCAGCAATGTCCACAATAGCCAAACTGTGGAAAAAGCCAAGATGTCCATCGACAGATGAGTGGATAAAGAAGAGGTGGTATACTGGGGCACCTGGGTGGCTCAGTTGGTTAGGCGACTGCCTTCAGCTCAGGTCA
>NC_138380.1:28729864-28880848 GCF_054177405.1 Leptonychotes weddellii
AGCTAGAAAAGTGAGAGTTTCCATTATAATGGCTGCGTAACAAATTATCCTGAGACGTAGCATTGTTAAATACCCATTTATTATTCTGTGGTTCAGGAAATAAGACAGGCGTAGCAGGGACAGTTTGTCTCTACTTCATGATGTCTGGGGCTTCAGTTGGATGGCTTGAAGCATAGGGGCTCGAATCAACTGAAAGTTCATTTGTTTGGAAATCTGGCAGTGGATACTGCCTAGACTCAAAAGGCTGGTGTGCCGGAAGAGCTGGGCTTCTCAGGCATCTCACTCTGTCTTTTTCTGGTCCCTGTACCTGGTCTCTCTGTCTTGGCCTATGTGTTGAGAGAGAGCAGCGGGTGGATGATTTTTTCTAATCCAGCCTTACTTAAGAGTCACTTCTACCACATTGTTTGTTGGAATCGATTCACTAGGGCTAGCCCATATTTAAAGGGAAAGGAATTAGACTCTACCTTTTGTGGGAGACGAGTCAAAGGATTTGTGGGCATGTTCTAAAAACACCACACTGGAGGATCAGGGAGCGCTTCATGGAAGTACTACCATTTGAGCTGGCTACTGAAAGATGAATGTAATTTGAAATAGCAAAGGTAAGATAAGTGGAAGTAAACACCGGAATCTGTATCAGCAGGTAAACCGTGCAGGAACACAGCAGACTGATAAGGCCAGTGCATTGGGAGTACAGGAAATAAGCCTGAAAACATAAATGGGGCTCAAGGTGTGGCAGGAGTTAAGCGCCAAGCTAAGGAGCATGGATTTGATTCAGCTGGGAATGGAAAGCTATTTTAATTGTGGTTTTCAGCCTTGGCCACCATTGGAATCATCTGGGGGGCCTTAAAAATACCCATGCCTCAATCCCACCCCCAAAGATTCTAATTCCGTTGTTTTGGAGTATTGCTAAGCACCAGGACTTTGAGAGCGTCCCAGGTGATTCTTCTGTCAGCCAAAGCTGAGAACCAGTGCGCTGAAGGAGTTTGAGGAGACAAGTGATATGATCAGAAATCAGTTTGCGTGCTCTGTCTGGGAAGCAGTAAGTGTTTTAGAGCCGGTCTGTTTTTGTTTGCTTGCCTGTGTTCTATAGTGCCAGACTTACGGCTGTTTGAATGGGGTGACATGGCGGTCAGTAATCCTGACTCCATTAAAATCTGGGCTACTCCTTTTTTACTATTTAACATTATAGTTGTGATGTACTCTTTAAGGAAAGGGGGGAGAAAACACTTTGCTGTGTTAGCTGTCTCCAAGAAGCCAGTCCTTTTGAGGAGCTGCCACCCAGGAACTGGCATCCTGGAAGATCTGACTTAGCTCTGAAAATGTAGTTCTTATCCAATAATCTGTATACCAACCCTTGTATCTGCTCATGCCAGGGAAATGGCCAGGGTGGCCAGGTTTTAGAACTTCTAATCTCCTCAGGCATTTTTTAAAAGGCCTTCAGAATCCACTCCTTTCCCCACTTACCTTCCCATCTAGCCCTGCGTTCTAAGAATGAAAGGTAGGTGTTTGTTCTAAGTACCCCTGGCAGAGAGAACTACTATGAGTATATTCCCAACAGAATGTCAATTGGAAATTTGATAAATGGAAACTTTGGATATTGAATTCTCAAACCATCAGTGTCACCTTGGGTCATCCTAATATTCTATATCTTAGCGGTACAAAGGCATCATTTCATACCTTGTATATGATATATCAATTTGTGTTGAATACACATTCAACTACATTATTGTATTTATTACTCAACGATTCCACAAGGGAGGCCTTACTATCCCCACTTCACAGGTGAGGAGATGAGATTTAGAGGAATTGTAACTTGTGCAAGGTCATAGAGATAACAGGTAGCAGAATGAAATTGAGTACAGCTATTCTGATTCCAAATTTAGTGTTTTTCACACTATACATAATTTATGCTTTGAGAGAGTTGGAGCATAATTTTTTTCATTGTATCAGTCTCAGAAATTTAGGACACTTAAACATTCCTATTTCCTTGAATATAGTTTTTATGTTATATAAAACCCTTTTTAAAAAGCTCATATGCATTTTCAACATGTGAAGTAATGAGATATGTAAATTTACTGTGTGCTTTGCAAATCCCTTTTATCTGACTTATATTTATCTCTTTAATGTCAAAGGATGCTTCATATTTATTATATACTGAATTTTTTGTTGGGTGGGGATGTCCATTCATTTTGTTGGTTTTATTCTAATTTCTCTTCAGCCTCTAACTTTCAGACTGATTTTTTTCAAATCTGCAATTATACCTTTGCTTACACCATCCCATTGTTCTAATTTATCATAGCAGGTCTCCTAAGGGTTTGTTTTACAAAGCATTTTTTGAAAACCTGTTATGTACCAGGAACTTTGGGGAAACAATGACTAGTAATATTGCAAGGCTTTTCCAAACTGACTCTCTTTTTCTGGAGGTACAATGACAAGAAGTGAATGAAGCAGTTCAGGTGAGGCTATAGCATTTTGTGGGCAAGGGAATGATAACATCTTATGTCCCATATTTATCCCTGCTCTATCCATTTCTGGGCCTTCTTGTCAAGTTGTACAATTACAATAAATAGACTTCAATTCACCTTAAATAATTTTCTAATAAGATATTAATAGATCAAACTGACCTTCTTGTAATTCATTATTTCTGAATCTTACAACTTTAATTTTTATTTGTTCCTTAATGAATATTCTTACATTTTCCCATACTAAAACTACTTTGTCACTTTACCCACTGCCATGGCCTTATATATTTCATTGGGATTTAGTTCCATCTGCGTAGAATTCAATTATCTACAACATGGCTTTTATCTTCAGGCTTACAAATGGCACTGTGCTCTCACTTCCTCATCATTACCATTTATAAAATATTCAGCACGACAGATCTCAACACCAGTATTATTCATGTGTCAGTTTTGCTGAGTGGGCATTGAGATTCTCTGTGAAGAGAAAAATATTCTTTGGAGTGATAGACATTAAGAAAAGAATTTTTAAAATGTTACAGTTAAACCAGAAAGTAGAAGCAAGTTTGCAGAAGTCATCTACCAACTAAAAATAACCATTATAATAAGCATTGACTTACTGATTATCAAGATTAATATAAATGAGTGTCATATCTATCATATCTTTATATGCTCTACCATTGCCTTTTGCCTGCTGGAATCTTCCTATATTCTATTGGTTAGAGCTCCTAATAGCAATAATTTTAGAATCAGCTGACAAGAAAAACAAGACCCTTAAAAAAATTATCAAAATATATTTGAGTCTTTGATATTCAAGGAAATACTCCTTGAGACCCATTTCTGATAATCAAAAGTATAATTAATTTCATAGGTTGAATTGGAATTCATAGGAGGTGCCATTGTACCTCCCACTCTAGTCACAAATCCCTAAGTCACATCAAGAGACCTCAGACTCTAAGATTCTGATCTTGGTAGTCTTTTCTTTTTCTTTTTTTTTTTTTCCTGGCCCCAACATCATGTCTCATTCACCCTTCCAGGCTTCCATACTCTCTTCAGCTTCTCTTCTCTTTTTTTTTTTTTGTTTCTTCTCTTCTCTTCTCTCACCACAGGCCATCCAACAGTGACTGCCCATTGACTTCCTCCTAGTTTCTGTGGCAATTTTCACCTGCCAGGTTCTTCCCACCAATCTGGTATAGAGATAATCAAGAGACCAGGTTCTGAGTTCTGGTCTGGAGTTCTAGTCCTGATTTTGCCAATAATTACTATGAGCTCTTATTCTCTCATGAATCTATCACTGTCTCTTCATTGTGGAGTAAGAGGAATGTACGAAGAGTTGCTTTTACCTCTACATGTTCTGCTTTTCTGATTAGGTATTGGGTAGAATGAAGAAGAGTAGAATCGGCAAAAGAAATGTATATTTCTTTCAAGAAGGGAAATTTTACTGTAGTCCTGTGGCTGAATCAAGTCTCTCTTCCAACTTACCCCAACATTCATCTGATTGGATGTACTGACAAATGAAAAATTAGTTGCAAAGGAGGTTAAATATAGCATGCTAGGGAATTGCTCCATTACATTGGTTAACTATGTAGATGTGAGAGACAGTGCCCTCCATGAGGAATATGGAATTTTTCAGTGACTCTAAATTCAAATTAAATTTAAAAATACATATTCCATGAAATTGGGGAATCACCATTGGTGAAGGGTTATGACACCCTGATCCAGCTAAACTAGCCAGCTCATTCCCCAATTGTGTCATAAACATGTCTAACTCTTTGACCACTGACATGCCTTCTCCCCTTTTTTTTTCTACTTGTTTAAAGTTCTGCTTCATCTTCAAGACTTTGTTTGACTTCCAGTTTTTTATGTAGGAAGATATTTTTTTAACTGCCCAAACCCAGAATAACCTCTTACTCCTTTAGAATTGCTAGAGCATGATCATCTGCTCTGCTTATTTTGTACTGACCTTATGCTGCCATTTGTTTTTATTTATCTCTTGATGAATATATCCTGTCTTTCAAACTAGATCTTAAGCCTGTTGTAGAGGACTATGTTGTGGCTTTCTGTGTCCACAGCATCTGGCTCAATGCCCAGCACACAATCATCACCCAAAGAAGTTTATTAGTGGTAATGGCACATAATTCCATGAGAATCACTTAAATATTATCACCTGCATATCACTTGAGAGATGTATTGTCTGACTTTTATTTGGCAAGAACACCATATCTTCATTCATAAGGAAACTAGCCTTGCAGCCCTGAACACCAGCTAATGGATGGCCAGAAATGGCGTCAATTGAACATTTGCTGTGGACGTGAGAAGTGTTTAGTAACTGTCAAAATAGTTGCCTTAATCCTTTCAGGCTTCTATAATAAAATACCACAGACTGGATGGCTTATAAACAACAGAAATTTATTTCTCACAGTTCTGGAGGCTGGAAATCCAAGATCAGAATGCCTGCATGGTCAGATGGGAGCCCTCCTTCGGGTTGCAGATTGCTGACCTTTTGCTGTATCTTCACATGGCAGAAGGGGCTAGGGATCTCTGTGAGGTCTCTTTTATAATATGTTAATTGCATTTATGAGGGCTCTACCCCTTTAACCTGATCACCTCCCAAAGACCCCACCTTCCTGATACCATCAACTTTGGGGGTTAAGATTTCAACATATGAATTGGGGTGGGGGGACAAAAATATTCAGACTGTAGCAGTGGTCAATACTAATGAGCTAGTAGTTATCACAAAACTTTTATGTGGTTTTAATCCTGGAGGCAGTAAATATCATTAAGAGCCTAACTGTATATCTTTACTATGTTAGTAAAAGGGATATATAAAATAATCATAGCTTATGCTTATAGAATAAATATGCATATTTACTTATTTAATATTTACAACAACCTTCTGAAATAGATAATATTATTTCCCATTTTATAGAAGCAATATTTCTCATAGATGAGGAAACAGGACACAGAAAGGTTAAGTAACTTGCTCAAGACTGCACAGCTAATGAGGGAGAGAGGTGGGATTTGAACGTGGGCAGGCTGACTTCAGAATCCAAAGCTATTATGCCATGAAATAAGTTGGTTTCTTATGTTCTATAATGACTGGGTAGATATGAAGCTGTAGAATTTATTTTAATTAAAGAAATTTGAGTATCAGGAGGCTTTTCCCAGTGGGAATAAAGGCCACATGAGAACTGAAAAGCCCCAGTGAGGAAATGCATCACGCCAGCTCAAGGTCAGCCTGTCTACTCAATTCCTTTTCCGTCTTTAAGTTCTTTTCCACTAGTGTGTAAGTGGAAGTGGGAGCTGGCTGAGGTGAAGAGGGCCTTTCATCTTCCAAGCAGGGGGACCACTTGGGAAAGCAGGCTGATGAGAGCTGCTGGGGAGCTGAGCCATTTTAAAAACACATGAAAGCAAGAGCTTAAGAGAGAATTATTGTGAGGATGGCAAAGTCGAGGGTGTATGCTCATATTCGCATGCAGGAAACGTGGGTTAAAACTGATCAGTGATTAAAATTCTTTAGACCTTTAAAATGCAAATGACTTGAAAAATGTCATATTTTTGAAAAGTAAGCATTCTCATTTATGGGAGCTACAACATGGTACTTTATTCTAGAGAATATTTGAAGTTGCACGAAAATCGCTAGCGCTCCAGTACAAATTATTAGATAAAAATATTGCCTGCTGGGGGTTGGGAAGAAATTCCATTGGTTTCTCATCCTGACCTTTTTATCCTTAAGAAAGGAGGGGGGCCATTAAACTTTGCTTTTTTATCCTTTGTGCAGAAAATGGCACAAATGTTTCAGTGTAAATTGGAAAGACAATGTCACAGGCTCCTGTTTTTCAAAGCAGTAAATTCTAACTCCCTGTCCTGGTTTCCTGGAGATTGAAGTCAGGCACACATATTTTCAGTGACACCCATTTTTTCTTTGTCCTCAACTGGCTGCTGCAGTTTCTCTCACTAACGTGCGCTGCCTGCCAGGTTCTTCAATATGAATAGTGAATACTCTGGCTCTCTCACTGGGACCTTCTAATTACAAGGCTAAGTTTGAAGATTTCAACTTATTTTGGCACACAGGGTGGTGATTCAAGATTTAATTCTCTCCTCAGGCTATCTAATTAATAAAACTCTCTAATTTTTATCAGGATACATTCAGCAGGGGTTTAAATAACTAGTTCTCAAAGAGCCCCATTTTGCTATTGTCAAAAACTGTTCTTTAAATGTGCTAAAAATATCCCAGGATACAGTAAAGGGAATGCACAGCTTCCTCCCCTTGTGAAGATATGGTGAGTTCCTTTTGCATTTGGCTGTTTTAAATATATGTCAAGAAGAGTAGGAGGAAGGAGGAATGGAATTTTTGGCACCAAAAACTACAGGGCTCAAGGTACTAAAGATGTGCCTTCTCCATCTATAGGGATTGAGAAAATAAGAAGTTTAAATGCTTAAGCTTATCCTTTTTTCCCTTTTTCTTTCTTTCATTTAAGTCTGCACATTCTACCTGAACAAATGAATTTCATCACAAAATGAATTCAGTTGGATTGCATTCTTCATCCCAGAAATAAGGTAGGGGATTTTCCCTTTAATGTGTTCTAATTAAATTCTACCATGATTAGTAGTCAAAGATAGGCTATCCAATAGATTAGTGACAAGAAACAGAAATTACATATGAAGGTCAAGGAGTATTTTCCTTGTAAGAAATTACAAGGAAGGTCAAGATATTTTGAAAATATCTACATGATAAACAGATTCCCAAACCCCAGTTATGACCTACTTACAGATATACTCTGTACAGTTTCAGTGAAACAAACAATTGTATCTCTAATTCACCGCCGTGAAATTTTTGCTCGTGTATTTTGTGTTTTAAATCTTAGGAAAAGAATTCATTGTTCAATGAATATTTATTGAGTGTTTTATATGTGCCAGACAGTGAAATTTGGCTCATGTATTTTTACTTCAGAAAAATAATGTATTTGCTCATTCAGTGACTACTTACTGAGCATCTTCTATGTAACAGACATAGTTCTAGGTGCTGAGAAACAGCAGAAAATGAAACAGACAAAAATCTGTTCCTTCATAGAGTATGAATTATAGTGGTGTAGACAAACAACAAAAAAAAGTAAGTAAATATGCAATATTTTAGATAGTGACAAATGCTAAGGAGAAAAATAAAATAGGTAAGGAGAATATGAAATGTCCTGGGAGTTGTAATTTTAGAGAGGGTGATAAGAAACGGTCTACAGAGGAGTTGATATTTGCATAAAAACTGGCAGGGGATGATATTAAGGGGAAAAATGTTCCAGGCAGAAGGCCAATGCAAAGGCCTCTGAAGGTGGGGCAAGCCGGGCAGATTTGAGGCACATCAAGGAAACCAACAGGACTAGAGCAGTGTGAGCAGAGAGGTGAGAGGATGAGTCAGAGAGGTATGGGGGCCCAATCATGGACGGTTTTACACATCATTATGAGGACTTTGTCTTTTGCTCAGATAAGATTTTTGGGTAAGTGAAAGTTTGAGGCAGAGGAATGACATGATCTGACAAGTTTTAACAAGATTGCTGTGGCAGATGCACTGAGAATAAGGTGAAGGTAGGATAAGAAGAGAAGCAGGAAACTAGATTACAGACTGTTGCAACAATCCAAGTGAGAAATATGATGTCTTGGACCAAGATAGTATCAAGGGAGGGGGTGAGATGTGGTCAGATTTTGGAGTGAAAGATAACAGAATCTATGGATGACCAGAAGTGATGGTGTAGACAATTCCTTTTTCTAGGAGTTTTGTTGTAAAAGGAATGAGAACAATGAGACAGTAGAAGCAGGAAGAGGATAAAGAAATAGGTTATTTTGAACTGTGAGAAATATTACCCTGTGTATACTTATGATAATGATCCAGTAGGGAGGGGAAAATTGATGATAAAACCTTAAGTAGGCAAAAGAGGGTGGAACTACTGTACAACTGGAGGGGTTGGCCTTTGTACAAGGACAGCTTATGAGCACAGATACAGGTAGTTGCTTAGATACAGCAGGGGAAATGAGGAACTTCTCTTCTGATTACATCTATTTTCTCAGTGAAATAGGAAGCAAGGTGATCCACTGTAAATGGGGATGGGGAGAATATTTGAAGTTTTGAGGAAAGAGGAGAGGTCTGAAAGTCATCCAGAAGAGTGGGAGAAGGAATTGGTCAGGGGATAGGATGTCATGCATCCTTAGGAGCCCTCTGAAGTGAATTTAAAGGGTGACCAGTCAGCACAGACCTGTATTTTACTCATGCATGTGCTGCAGAACATGCAGGCAGGGGCCAGTAGGAGAGATGGATTTAAGCAGGGTTATGGTTTAGCCAAGGGAGTAGGATAAAGCTAAAGAAGGGCAAGTGAATTGCAGGTACATGCAAGGGGCTGATAATAATTGATCGTGGAGTTTGAGATGTTGATTTTGATCACTAGAATGGTGTCCATCTCAAAATGCTATATTTTTGTGTATTTTTCCAGTGTTTGTTTTATTCCTTTTTTTCATTCAGTAAGTTAAAACTCCCCAACTTTGAATGGACTTGCCTAGAAGGCAGTGACTTCCCTAATTTTAGAAGTATCTATGCAGGGGCGCCTGGGTGGCTCAGTTGGTTAAGCATCTGCCTTCGGCTCAGGTCATGATCTCAGGGTCCTGGGATTGAGCCCTGCATCAGGCTCCTTGCTCAGTGGAGAGTCTGCTTCTCCCTCTGCCCCTCCCCCACTCATGTACACATGCACGCACTCTCAAATAAATAAAGGAAATCTTCTTTAAAAATTTAAAAAACTAAAAAAAAATAGAAGTACCCATGCAAAGATTGAGCAGATGTTTTGTGTCAGATATTTAAAAGAATTCATGCTTCAGAAAAATGTTGGACTACAACATTTTTAAGGGTTTCCTGGGGTCCAACTCTGGTATTCTATGATTATCTTAGGGATTAATTGTGCACCTGTTATGTGCAGTTCCCTATAGGACTTACTATTGGACTTATAAAGGTACATTTGGTGTACTCTCTGACCCCAGGATGGTTATAATTCAGTATCTTTCAAAGTAAGTTTAGAATATATACATGCTGAAACTTAAGTATTTAGTAGATGACGAAAATTGACTTATTAATCTATTAGTTCTGCTCATATGCAAGGGCCATGGTGGGCTCACCCCATGTTTGCTCTGACCCTATTTCATCATCAGTAAACTCCAAGTTCCAGCAATCTTGCCTCCCAAAAACCTAGATAGGAGGGAGAAATAACTGGCTGGTTTTATTTTAGTACCATATCTTTAAAATGGTGGATTCAAATAATTTGCTCATGTAGGGTCATTGGCAAATGTGGAGCACTTTGATGACTCCAAGAAGGAAAGAATATCCTCCTTTGGCTGTCACGTAAACATAATCATTGTCTTCTTTGTGTGGAAGAAAATGTTAGCAGTATATAGGCCATTTCTATACTCAGCCTCTGCATTAAACTGGGGCACAGCTGATGCACTCATTTCAGATAGTCCCAATTGCTGCAGATGGACTTTTCATTTCTCAGTTAGCATATTCATTAACTTGACAGAAATGATTGGTTTCATTGTGCCACATTCTGATTGTTTTATGTATAGAGTCCTGGTATTACTCTAGATAGCTGGGACCTTCAGGCAGAAAACATCATCAACATAGAAGTTTATTACTCTTGACATTTGTGTCATCCAGAAGACACCAGTTCAGGATTGAACACGGTAGGCTGGCACAGCCGGGAGGCTTGTGGAGAGAGGGCTTTCTCCACTATATCTGGGTTGTATAGTGGCAAGTGCCATAGTGACGCCCAGTAAGATTGAAATTACCCTCATCCCATAGACAAGAAGGGTTATGAATGATGAAAGTTATGCTCAGGTTGCTGGAGTACTCCACATTAGGAAGATCCAGTCTAAATGTATGAAAATTGTGCATTAAAGGGGAAAGGATTCATAGTGTAAATGAATCCTTTTCAATATGTAAATGTTTTTGTTCCAGAAATCCTTTAAATATCCAACTACAGCTGAATTTTAAAAATG
Source organism: Leptonychotes weddellii (assembly GCF_054177405.1). Classification (NCBI taxonomy): domain Eukaryota; kingdom Metazoa; phylum Chordata; class Mammalia; order Carnivora; family Phocidae; genus Leptonychotes; species Leptonychotes weddellii. Next base: position 28,740,352 of record NC_138380.1, read on the forward strand.
TCCAATTTACTAAAAATAGTTTTCATATTTATTGTATAACACGAGTTGCCAGAGAACATTGATTTCACACTTACTACTTGTAACTGAAACTAAAACAAAAGGTGGGGGAGATTTTGTGGGTCAAATTTGCAATGCTCAAATTGCAAAAACAAAACTGCAAAGTTTTTTCTCTACAAAAATAGAAACAAAAGAGAACAACAACAACAAAAATCATGTGTCAGAGGAACAGACAAAGCCAGATCCATAGCTTGGCGAGCAGGTGGGCAGGCAGGTGGGTAGGTGGTTGGGCCTGAGTGGAGAGGTGGGTAGGTAAGCTGGCAGGCTGTTCCATCCATGAATGGGGGCGGGTGGGGGATTTGTAAGCAGGGTCTAGAGAGTGACAAGACAGATTGGCAACAGGAGAAGCATCAGAAAATACGGCTGGGGGACTTCATTGTTAAGGTAGGAACTGTTTTGTGCTTTCTGTGTGGGCAAATCACCTGTTATGTGTGGGCAGTCCTGGCCCACAGGGTTACAAAGAGCCAGAAAAAGTCAGGAGAGCTCAAGCGAATTTCTACCCATGATCAGAGATACTAAAATTACCCCCAGACTAGCCTTGTGAATGCGAAGAAGAGAATCACTAATGGAATGTTCCCTTTGCCTCTGGGAGTTGATGGTAACAGAAATAACTCTGCATTCTCTACTGGGGACTTCAGTCATGCAAGAGATGTCACTGGATGTTGAGGCATGTACATGGCTCAAGAGGCCAAGTGGCCTTCCTTGAGCTTACAAAAGACCCCAAAAGGTTGGAAGTCAATTTCTCTTAAGATTCCTGCTTGGATATCCCTCATTTAAACATTAGCAAATAAACCATGTGGCTAATATTTTCAAGTTTATGAGAAAAGGCTTGGTTGAACGGGAAACAGTGAAGAAAGTAGCAGAAGTCAGGAAGAGTGTTGGGCTCTTCAGTAAGGCGGCAGGGAGAAAGCATGCAGTGTTTCTTTCCTGTCCAGGACTAACCACCATCCTTAACATTCTGAGGATGCAGAGGCAGTCTATCATGAAATACAGGCATAATAGAAATAGAACCCACAGGGCCAGATGAGACTTCAAGAAATGATTCGTACACTAAAGATGATCTGCATATTGATGATCCTTAGTGATTTGGATGGGTGTTGTATTCCTTCTAAGAGATGTATCCATTCTTCTAACAAACCTAAATTCCTCAGCTCTTATGTCATAATTTGGCTTCATAATTTTCAGCTGAGGGAATCAGAAAGCTAAATGTTGGGTTTTTTTTTTTTTTCAGTCCCAGATGGTGGCATCTGTTTCCAGAATATACTTACTCATTATTTTATTGTATTTTCTTAGCACTAGATATGGCAAATTCTACAGGGCTACAAAGACCTATAAGAGGTCAGATGAGTGAAAGGTCACCTACCTTCTTCATACTCTCAGTCTCCTCACTGTCTTTAGGGTACTCTAACTCCTCCACTGGTATTTTAAATTTTGAAGCTTTCTGTGGTTCCATTTCTGGCCTTTCAGTAACCTCATCCATTCCTATGGCTTCACATAGCATCCCTGTACCAGATGACTCCCAAATATGAAGCTCTACCTCTGTGATTCTGGAAATGTGATCCCTGAGTCAGCAGTAACAACGTCTTCTGGGTACTTAGAAATTCAAGTGTCTGCCCCTACTCTCCCAGATGTATAAAATCAGAAATCAGAAACTCTGAGGGTGAGGTCCAGTAATCTGTATTTGAACAAGCTCCACACGCGATTCTGATTCTAGCTAGTTTTAGGGCTACTGCTTTAGTTTGTACCGGTTTTCTGAGCTACATGCCACTGTAGCTGACCAACGAGAATTTCATGGATGTCTAGGAACAGACATGTCCAAAATGGAAACCGTGATCTTCTTCTACTTCCCGAACTGTTCTACTTTCAGTATTCCATATCTCAGTAAATATCATCACTCAGTTTCTTAAGCCAGAAATCTGAGAATCACCCATACCACTTGTCTCTACTTCGCCTTCCACATTCAATTAAACATGACACTGTGTTTAACTCTACTTTTAGGATGTATTTTGCAACTATTTATTTCCATCATGAATACTATGACCCTGTGTTAAGCCACCATCCTCTCCTACCTAGATTATTGAGATAATCTCCAACTGGTGTCTCTGTACCCTCTTCTGGTTCCCAACAATGCACTGTTCACCACTCTTTCCACAGTCCTGATGATGTCCGCCCTTAACTTAGATCTTTCAAGGGGGCTATCATTTGCACTTAGAATTAGGACCCAGTAGGGGTCTCCAGTAGGTTCTATAAAGCTACTGCTTCTCAAAGTGTAAGGGAGGGGTGAACTACCGTAGAACCCTTGGGGGTAGGGCTTGGATATTTGTGTTCATGATATTACATAAAGTATTCCAATTACAGTCAGTTCTTATAAAATTTCATATCATAAAATATTTATATGTAGTATAGATTATAATGTATATTATAGATTATAATATAATAATACAGTTCTCTCTCACTAAAAGCCTAAGAAAAGGTTGATCATTATCCATCTCATTTAAAGATTTTTCAATTAAAAGTTTACTTTTTATGTTTAATTCACTGATGTTTATAATATACTTATGTTGTTTTGATCAAGAATATATTACTAAAAATTATCATTGTAACTCAATCCAGAAAAAAAATCATAACATTTAAAATCTCATGGTTAGATAAAATTAAAAATTAAAATTTAAACCTATGTGCATATTTTGTTACAGATTAGCATGATATGATGATAAAATATTTTTCAAGCACAAAATATATAAGATTAAATATCTAGGCAGGTGTAGTACAATAGAAATATGAGTTGACAATAGAAATATGAGTTGACAAAGAAAAAGGGAAGATAGAAAATTTCTAGATGTTACGGAACAGTTTAATATATTTTAAATGGATTATGGTAGTTATCAAATTATAGCATTTGATTTCTCATGAAACATTTGAAAGAATGTTGTAATAGTTTCATTTTTAAATGTCAGTTCTAACCATGTGCGAGAAATTAAATGCTTTGTAACTATTTAATATTATGATGATTTTTCCCTTGAAAATAAAAATATTTGAGGCAATAAATATTTTTCAAAATTGTTAAAAAAAAAGTGTACATGAACAAAAATAACCTAGGGTAGTGGTGTTTGCGGCAAACTCTCCATCTTAATTAGTTTGAACTTTTGACTAAAGTAAAAGTATTTGACGGGTTAATTTTATTTGTGAGCAAGAGTTAAGAGAACATACTCCTGTGAATTCTTGGGCATGAGGTTATTCCCCAGATTGGAAAAAAATCTAATAAGAGCCACTCCCATTCATTCACTTCCCCAAAAGAAAACTCAGAAAAAGGCTGTGGCCTCCTAAGCCACAGGTATAAGGACATATAAGGATTATATGACAGGTCTCATAAGGGTCCACTTAATCTCTAAAGGTCTGGAGACATAGGTAAAGACAGTCCTTCCTATGTTGAGTTAAAGTGACTCAGATAATTAAGAATGTAGAAGTATGCAGAAAAGCAGACCCAGTCAGACAGGAAATAACCAACGACCAGACAGCCTGAGATTTTCCAAGAGTTTTATCACTGTTGAGAACTTAATCAGAATTGGGAGAAGCTGGTCTGTTTTCCTTGCTTTCACAGTAGGTGTCTGGAGATAATCTGTTCTGGGTAAATGTCTATCCCATCCTTTTTTGCATTAAATAATATTTTGGCCTTCTATTATTCTGCACTTCCTCACCTATTACACAGACCTGCATCATGAAAACCCATTCTCCCTCAGAATATTTCCCCTTACCCTCATTGTATAAAGGATTTTTGTTATTTTGATATTTGTTTTGTATGGATTGAAATTAAATGGATTGAATTTGGACCTGTGGGGGGAAGAAGGTATTCAAAGTGGTAGCTTTAAGTGGGTAGGTATTGGTCGAAGGGTACTTATAAACTTCCAGTTATAAGATGAATAATTTCTGGGAATCTAATGTATAGCATGGTTAATAATACTGTATTGTATAATTGAAAATTCCCAAGAGAGTAGATCTTAAGTGCTCTGGCCACACAAAAAGAACGTAACTATGTGAGGTGGTGGATGTGTTAGGTGATGCTATGGTGGTAATCATTTTGCAATATATAAGTGTATCAAATCAACACATTGTTTTACACCTTGAACTTATACAATGCTATATGTCAATTATATCTCAAAAAGCTGGGAAAGACAAAAACAAAGTGCTAGCCTTGATGCAAAGATATCAAGTTAAATACCTCAAAGAATGCCAAATGCTAATAAGAGAGGAAAATTCACAAGGCAAACATGGGGAAATTAGAGGGAAATGAAGCTTGCATGATAACAAGCAAGACAATAAACAGTATAAATAAGTAAAATGTATAGTGATGAATGCTAAGGATGAAAAAAAAAGGGAAGAAAAAAATTGCAGGGTAAGAAGGGAAGAAGTGAGCTTTGGGACTCTCTTAGGGAAGAACAATGCAAAGACCCTGCAGTGGGAGTGTGTGTAGTAAACATCAATGAGGACAGCATGGCTGGAGTTGAGTGACTCTAAGGAAAAAAAAAATGGGAGTTGAGGCCAGAGAGTTGGTGGACAGGCCCTACAGAGCATTGTGAATGACTGTAAGGGCTTCACTTTTCATCTGAGTGTGCTGGGAAGCCAGTGTTGGGCTCTAACAGAGATGTGGTGTGATATGACAAAATCCCCCTGGCTGGTGGGTTGAGATTAGTGGAACAAAGGTAAATTCCAAAGGCTGCTTGGGAGGCAAAGATATTACAGGTGAGATGTGATTGTGATTTAGACTAGGGGAGGGACAAATGGAGGGGGTAAGAAGTAGTCTGAGTGTGGATAAGATTTGAAGCTATAATAGGTTTTACTAAGTAGAAAAAGTTTATAAACAGTTTACAGGTTTGCTAAAAGTAGCATGGTATCAATAATATCTAAAGATCTTTCAAGATATACCAGTCTCTTATATTCCCTCACCAATACCATAAAGACAAAAGAGAATGAAAGAGGGGTTCTTCTAGCAGAAACCAAATGCCAGGAAACAGGTTGTTGGCTCTTTGTGTAGGGATTGCTGGCTTCTTGCCATTGACTGGGGCCAGAAGACAGTCAGTGGCCTTCCTGAGCTTGGCCTTGTTGGAAGCAAGGAGATAGAGCTGTGACACAACCGCAAAGAAAGGACAGGTGGAAAGCACCTGATGCTGTCCAATGCAATTAGCTCAATAATAAAGATGCACAGTCATGTGGCAAGGGTGAAAATTTGAATTTGTAGCCATATGTGTTCCTTTAGAGTGATATTTTCTCAGCAGGCTGGAGGCACAGGGTTGCAGAGTTGAAGTAAGGGGACTGGTGCAGAAAGTCAGAACACATGGAGTTGAGCATTTGTTTCTGAGCTGAAACAGATTCCCCTTCCAACTGACAACACACCCAGGGCTCTCAACTTTGTTCCAGAAGGTTCTTTGTTCTCCTATTTGAACATACATCTGCTAGCTGACAGCTTGAGAATTTGAACATTTAATTCGCTTTCCTGCCAAAACCCAGCCCTTCCTGCTAGACTCAGGACTAAGCAATTGCCAAAGTAGCCAATTAGTCTTATTTCCTTTCCAAAGAGATACCAGCTACATTTTCCCATGAAGGGGAACATTCCCAATAAAAAAAATTCACAAGAATATAATGACAGTGAGAAGGTTGGACAGAAGAGAGAAGAGAGAGAGGGTAGATAGTAGAAATACAGTGTAAAAAGTTGGGTGAAATATGCCAAGAATCTAATCCAGGTCCTTTGTGCTCACATTTTATCTTGGGTGGTAAAAGTTTATCAGAAAAGCAGGGAAGAACCTAATAATTACTGTATAGGATGATTTTTCTCTAACAGTGAAATATTCATGTATCTAGTGACAGAGGTAAAATAACCTTTCTTTGCATATTGCCATGACTACATTTTTCTTTTTTCTTGTTCACTTTCACTGGGTCCCATGATATTCTAGATCAAATTGACCACAAATGTCTAACTACCTCTTCAAGATCACTCACACATTTTTCACCTTTCCCACTTCTGTCTTCTCGTCTCTTTAGCTTTTCTAATGTACTCACACATAATTGCATAGAATTATGATATTCTATTAAGCTAAGTTACCTAGCCTCAAAATTTACTATCACTAGGTCAAAGCCAAGGGTCACTAAACTTTCCCAGGAAAGTAGTCTCTTTGAGACAGATACAGATATACAAAGATCCCTCAGACAAGTCTCAGCCATGAAGGCTCTAGGATAGTAATGTGCTTAGCCAATATACTAATGTTAGAAGGCTCCTACTTTATGGTCCTAGGCAAGCTTTCTGAAGGATTAGCTCAGACCCCAATACCCAGTATAATCCTCCTAAGGATAACTAAGATGTTTAAAACTTCAAAGCATTAAGCAAGGCTACTTAATTAAGAGCCTTTAGATATTTCATTATACAATTCCAATTTTTGAGATCAGCACAAGAGGTTGATATAGCTGTCCATGGTTCTGAAAGGGTGGTAGTTTTGAACTAATTAATTTAAGAATGTCTACTAATGGGGACGCCTGGGTGGCTCAGTCGTTAAGCGTCTGCCTTCAGCTCAGGTCATGATCCCAGGGTCCTGGGATCGAGTCCCACATCGGGCTCCCTGCTCAGTGGGGAGCCTGCTTCTCCCTCTCCCTCTGCTGCTCCCCCCGCTTGTGCTCTCTCTCTCTCTGACAAATAAATAAATAAGAATCTTTAAAAAAAAAAAAATGTCTACTAATGTCTAATGGATTCCCAATATTCTGTTGTGTAACTTATATCAGTGATTTCCCACAGCTCTTTGGTTTGTCATTCTACTGTGAATGACTAAAATATAGATTGGTCTGGATAGTTTCTTGGTCATTAAGCTGATTTAATGATTAAAAACTTCCCAGTCCTTAAGATGCAACTCTATGGCTGAATCCCCATAACTATGTGAAAATGAAGTTAAACAAATAAAGTATAGGAAATAATGAGAGGATGTTAGAAAGTAAAGAATAAAATAATGTGGGGGGAAATTTGCCATACAATGCTCTAATCTGTTCAATTTCAAATAATGTTTTAGAAAGAAGCAGACTGTCAAATCTGAGGAGAAATTTAAACTGAGAACAGACTCAAAAGTTTAAGGATGATTTATTTATGTCAATTTAATGAAAACTAGTGTCTATAAAATAGAGTAGAAAGTAAGGGTCTTCTTTGCATAATTTAGAAGCGAGAAGCATAATATGGTTTGCACACATTTAGAATACAGCCAGCTAACGAGGGAATTATCTCAAAAAAAATATGCTGGAGCCAAATGAGATTATTGAGGACAACAAACTTCTTTATTATAATGTCACATGTATAGAAGGAAGTGCAAATAAAAAGCCTAATTTCTGCACTGAATTAGGGACTATCTTAATGCAAACTGGATGGAGTGAAAAGAGAGAATAAAGATTAAAATGGCTATAGGTTTTCTACAAATACGTAAATTTCTAGATGAAGAGAAGACTATCCTTGCAGGAAAGCTGATTGGATTTAGTTACAGAGAAACTTCTGAATGATTTCATTCCTCAGTGGGGATTGCCTATTTCCATTGTCTGTGACAGAGGGACCCATGCCATAGGTCTTCCTATAAAATAAAATCAATAAATTCTTGGACACACAATTCTGGTCTTGTCCTTATTACTCCCCAAAGCACAGGAGCAGGTGAAGGATGAAGGGGAGTTTACACAAACCAATTGATTAAAATCTTAACAACATAAAATTTAATTTTAAAACCTTACCTTTTGCCTCATGAAAATGAGAGTCACAACCAACAGGAAAACTTACAAAAAACCCTCATGGATATTTGTTTGGTTGGACCATATCAGGTATTCCAGGCAATTCACACACCATTAGCATTTAGTATGCAAAACCTAGACATGCCCCACGCAAGGAAGTTGTTGTACTAGCTCGCAACCTTTCAAGTCTTAAGTGAACATAATAATCCTGCCAATGAAACACAATAGGCCTAGTGCCTCTGCTTATTATCACTACTGGTTGAGCCTAGGCAAAGAAAATCAACCCGTCAAGACAAGGACTCCTCTCTTCTTGGAAGCCAAGATCTGAAAGAGATACTGTATGCCCCAAAAGATGCTGATAAAGGACTGGCATATTTTCAGACTAACCTAACTGATTTAAAGCCCTGGCTTTGTTTGAAACTGGTCATGAGAAAATGCATTCTTGAAGAACTACACAGAGGTACAGGCCAAATAAATGGTGTATGTGTAATGGATTGGGAATAGGCCATGTTCATCTGGATGTGAGGATTTTTGAGGCCTTGATTGTACTTATTTGTATTTTAAGAAGGCAAACTACCAAGTTGTGGAGAAATTCCATTTTAGAAAAAAGAAACCACTGTAAAATAATTGGGTTTAATCTACTGTAACAGTCATCTCAATCAGAATAGACTCATGAATAGACTACTAAAACTAAATTACAATCCTCCCAGACTGATCTTGTTCTTTCTAATCTTCTTAAAGTTCAAAGGGGAACAGGAAAATAATGTTTTTCCACATGACTCAGATTAATGCTTCCTTAGGAAAATGAGCCCCGCTGGTGTAGTGGTATCATGCAAGATTCCCTTAGGAAAATGATACAGTTGAGTTGTTGGATCTCCATCTAGGGCTTAGTCCAAATTCATCAAGGTGTGCCTGTCATCAGTGTTCCAGCCAGATGGCCCATCTGGGACCAGACTCCTCTGTCTTAACCAAGGATGCTGTTTTGGAATAAGCAAGACCCTTCTAAACAGTATAGATGGCCACCAATAGGTAGAAAGTTAGTCCTGGAATTGAAAAGCCCATATGACCCCTTCAGTGACCTGTTTGCATAAAGACAATTCCACTCTTAATTGTTTTTCAGTACATGTAGCCAAGGTAGTTTTTAAGTGGGGAAAAAATTACTCTTCTACACGTAACTCTTGCAAACTGGCTTGTGGAAATGAGACTTACCACTTCTCTGAAAATAGCATCCTCGACGCAGCTGCTACCCTACCGCTAACCGTTCAGTGTCAGTAAAATTCTACACATGGAGACTACACCTATCCAAAGTTGCCTCCTTTTTGTAATCTGTATCTTCTCTTTATTCATGTCAAATATATTTTCCACATGCTTATATTGGAATATATTCTGTAAATGTGAACTTAGCTGAGAAGCTGATAATGTCAGAACAATTACTAACACATGTCTCTAGAAAAGTTGTTCCTATGTACCTGGAATAAAAGGAAAACTCTCGGTACTTTGTAGTTATTTTGTATTCTATACCACATATACTTAACAGCAGGTACGGAATCTATCTACAGCCAGAATCTAGGACAAATCTGGCTCAGCATCCTAGCCCTGGTCATTTGCCTGTTTGCTTTCAGATCCATCCACAACCTCCAGCTCAGCAATGTATTACAGAGTGAAAACGTCCTGCAAAGTATGCATCCCAAGATCCCTTTCCAGCTACTAGCTTCAGCCAATGCGAGGCACAGGCGTGAGATTGGAGAGCGACTGGAAAGGAAGAGCCAGGGTTTTCCCCCTCTCCTCTTAGCTTTAAAAAGCATCTCCAACAGTGGCTACATCTCTGTGGTTCCAGCTCCAGTCAGTCAGCTACTTCCTTCAAGGACCCAGCTCTCAAAGGCAGCCCAGGCACTAAAAATGTGTGGCAGTAAAAATGTTCCCTACTTTTGTCCCCCATTTCCATATGTGGTGTGTAGCTTCTTTTTCTCCCATCCCTGGGGTGTATGCCCAGCCCATTTTCCCTTTCAGCTCTTGTAACACTTTTGTTTATTCGTTTATTTGTTCTTAAAGATTTTATTTATTTTTAGAGAGAGAGTGTGTGTGCGTGCACATGAGTGGGGTAGGGGGAAGGGGCAAAGGGAGAGGAAGAATTTGATCTGGACCCTGAGATCATGACCTGAGCCTAAATTAAGAGTCAGACGCTTAACCGAATGAGCCACCCAAGTGCCCCCCAACTAGTGTCCACATTAAATTCCTTTTGCTATATTACCAGGCATAGGTCTGTTTCTCTGAGTAGACTCTGTTACCATGAACTACAATTCAGAGAGTTCATTTCTGCCTGAAAAGTCAAAAACTATGGCCTCTGGCTCTAATATCTAGAATTTTATATATGAAATTTTGACCACTAAGAGCACATTGCTTTCAGAAGTGTTAATATGTGCAATAGTTTTTGCTTATCCTCTAATAAAAGGAAGGCATTTTCTGGCCATTCTAAATAACCCAGAAAAATCTACTTGCTAACCTGAATGAAATCTTTTTGTTGAGAGGTTCATAAAGGTACTAAAGGTTCTTAACCTAGGCCTCACATTAACATAACCCAAGAGCACTAAGAAAATCCCAGTGTCATTGACTTGGCCAAGGTCAATGGTTGTCAACTCTGACTGCATAACAGAATCATCTGGAGAGTCTTAAAAATGTCATTGCTCAGGACTCATCTGGGACCAATTAAAATAGACTCTCTGGGACCCAGGCATTATATATTTTTAAAAGCTTCCCATTAGACAGTCAATTATGAGAACCACTGGCCTAGGATCTCATTTTTTCTCACTTGGACCCTTGTAATAACTTCTTAATTGGTCTTCTAGTCCTGTGTCACAGTCTATTCTCTATACTGCTGCCAAAGAGATCCTTCCAAAATTCAAATTTCATTGCATTGCATATTACATGGTAATTAGAAATTCTCGAGCAGCTCCTCATTGCTTATGGAGAAATAATCTCCAAACACCTATGTGTGGTAGATGGAAGAGAAATGCATGCTTGGAGACAAATCAAATCTGAGCTCAAATTCTACCCTTATCCAAGCTCCATGATCTAGGCAAATCATTCATCTATCTGAGTTGTAATTTCGTCAACTGTAAACTTCCTCATGAAATAATGTATGCAAAGTACTTGAGGCCATGCTGGGCACATAGTGTTGAGTAAGTAAAAAATGAGCATAATAATAGTAATGGATAAGCCCCTAGCTGCTACCTAGTTCTACAATCTCATTCTTCCCTCTCCTCCCGTTGCCAGTTAAACTCCAACCCAATAGACTCCCAACTCAAGCCATTTCATGACTGCATTCTTGCACAAGTGTGGTTCCCACAGCTTAAAGTGTCATTCTCCCATCTCCCTGCCAATCCTAGTCACTACCAGATCCAGTTCAAAGCATTGATGTGATGGCTTCCCTGACCACCCCGCCTTTGCAAACACTTTTCTTTAGTGCAATTCCTACATATTATATTGATATTATTTATTTACTCCTCTATTACTAGATTATGAACTTCTTTAGTACAGAGGCTGCCTTATGCTTTTATATTTTCAATAACAAATATAATGCCTGGCTCTTGGTAATTATATAATAATATTTGTTGCATGACTGCTTAGCTGTAAAATATCAATAAATTAAAGATATTCGAGAATAAGTTCAAGGACCCGCAAGATTATATATTGCTAACCTTTGAGGGCAATGCAGTATTGTGCATCTTTTTCCACAAAGAGATTCTGGTGTCCTTTGAGAGAGAATAATGGGCTAGGAAGACCACAGTTCCTATCTACATGGTGTAAGTTATGTTTTTATTTTGGAGGGCAAGATTCTTGAGTCAGAATGATTTCATCTTAACTCTACTATTTGCTAGCTATATGGTGGTGGATAAATATATTTAACCCTCTGAAGTTAAATTTCCTCTTTTATAAGATATGAAAAGAATACCTATTTTGTGGTGCTGCAATAAGAAAAGAATGACACAATATAGAGAAAGTATTTGGTATAGTGAGTCCTCATTAAATGGAAGTTGTCCTTATGATTATCATTATTGTAGAGAAAGAGTATTTCATCAGCTTTCATTCCTTTTTTTATTTTGTTTTACATGCTAAGACTGGTTTGATTTTCTTGACTAGGTGATTTAATAAAAATATTCAAATCCGCTAATATGAATACACAAAACCCACATATGGGTAGTCAATGTGGGAAGCTACTATGACAAGTGTTCAAAATTTCTTAATTTAGAAGTCTTAGCTAAAATGACCTAAGTTTATGCAAATACAGCTAAAAGTATATCACTTGTGGGTAGTTAAGACTCTTCTTTCCCAACTGATGTTTGGTTCTATTCTCTGCCTCTAAGGAGAAATCTTGTCCCATCTCAGTGGTTACCATGGTAATTGAGTATTTTTTGTCAAGAGATAAAGAAGCAGTGCTCTTCAATTGCTACTACTAATATTCCTGAATTATCTTGATAAGAAAAAAATGGTAGTTTATTGCTAGCTACAGAGATGGATGACATTTAACATTTTGTGTAATTTAATTTTCTTGTTTTTTACTCATTTGTTCTAAACTTCATAGACACTAATAAATTTATGGTTGATTTTAGGAGATTAGGAAGTAACTAAGGTCCTGAAATTTAGATCACAAACTTAAAATGAAGTACATAATCCGCAGTTACAGTCTTTGCTTTTATATTGCTTACATATTTCCCAAACCTGACTAATGATTAGAATCAGAGAACTTAAAACACACATAGAGACCGCAAGCCTAGATACATTATATCAGAATCTCTGGGGTTATAGTTTCCAAGTCTGTATTTTTAAAACCTCTTCAGGTAATGCTGATGATTATCACCAGGTTTAGGGAGTTTTGCCCTAAAGCATTTAGTATCTATTTTGCATATAGTAGATAAACAGTACAGATTTACTGAGCTGAACTGCTATGCAGTGGAATAAGATGTATCACTCAGGGCATAGCTAATCTACTGTTGTTGGTTATCAAGCCCATTTATGGTATCATGTCATTAATTATTGTGCCAATTGAAAAATCTCTCTATGGTTTTTTTTTTTAAGATTGATTTTATTTATTTATTTATTTATTTATTTATTTATTTATTTATTTATTTATCTATCAGAGAGAGAGACACACAGAGCAAGCACAAGCAGGGGGAGCAGCAGGCAGAGGGAGAAACAGGCTCCCTGCATAGCAAGGAGCCCGATGTGGGACTCGATCCCAGGACCCTGGGATCATGACCTGAGCCTAAGGCAGACGCTTAACCAACTGAGCTACTCAGATGTCCCTCTCTATGGTTTATAGATCTGGAAGTTTCTCTTTGGATTTAGCAAGCATTTACTGAATACTTAGTTTATGCAATACACCATACTAGGAATGTGAAATAGGGGTGGAAATAAAAAGATGAGAGGTGCTTACTCTTAAAGACTCACTACTGTCTAGCAGGGAAGAAAGACACAGACCCAAATAATACAAGTCAGTACAATAAGAGTTCGGGAAATAGTAATTTTTAACCTGTCACTCTAAATTCCAGATCGCATTATTGGGTCATGGGTCTCTATGGGGTCACTTTCAAATCTCCTCCCAGCCCTGTGGCTCATAGAATGTCCTACAGGTAAAATAGTAGGCAGAAGAAAGGAGATGCTTTTAACAAAATAGAGAATGGCTGCTTCCTTCTCTGTACTGGCATAGCATTTTGAACATCTCTGCATTTACCACATATTTCTTTTGGTATTTATTTAAGTGATCTCTCCAAGCATCAGTTTTTCCTATCTATAAAATGAAATTATAAAATTAGGGCTGGGCCCTAATTTTGCTTTCAGATTAGTTCTTTAATCCCATGAATTTTAATCATAAAGGAAATCAAACTGGATTACTGAAGTCCCAAAATAAATTTTCCTAAATAATGTTAAGGGGGAAAGAAAAAGCAGAGAGTATTAGATTAGGAGGGAAGCTAGGATGCTCTCTAGGTTCATTTTACAGATGAGTCCTTTAGGCCTAGAAATAATACAGAAAATTATCCAAGTCATGTAACTGGTTTACTGACAGAGCCAGGACTGAAAGAAAAACATATCTTTTAGTTCTCATTTTAGTGCCCTTTTAACTATGTTGTGTGTGTGTGTGTGTGTGTTCACATGTGCACTCACACTTCGTGTGGCTGTTAAACCACTAAGAAATGCATAAAATAATTCACACTATCTATATAATATCTTAGAAGTTAATTTTTAGTCTATTTATGGGTCATTTATATTAGAAGTCATAAATTCAAATTCTGCCAGGACCCCATAGGTAAAAATAACAAATGCTTTGGGCTAGCTGTAATGGAATAGAAAATAGTGAGCACTGTGACATACCAAAAGAATATATTCTTCCTAAGGCTTCATGCAGATTTTTCCATGTGGGACTATAGCCCCAAGATTGACCAATATTCAGAAGAAGCCACAAATATGGATTTTTGTGTGCACTCTCCCGATTATAAAATGCTTCTCTAAAAAAATGTCTAACAGTGAACAAAATACACTGGTAAGTTGGATTCAACCTCTTGGCTGTCACCGATGCTTCCTGTCCACTCAAGTATAAACATATTCATTGTAATTTCCAGGTTCGGAAGTGAATTGATATATCTCATCAAATATACAGGGCTCTGACTACAAAAGTCACCCCTTTTTTGGTCACCACATATTTTGTCAACTTAGGAGGAGTTTTGCAAATCAAACTTGCTGAAATGCCCAGGCTCATGCTAGGAATAACTTTCCCTAAGTCTTTTGCTACGAATGAGCCACAGCTGGTTGTCTTGTTTTGTTATATTTAAATCTAAGTGTAGTCTATCATATGTAAATGCATGAGATCATTAAAGGTTATCTACAAATCTCTTGGCGCAGTAACTACATATGACACAATATATATACCATGAACCAGGCAGGCCAGAAGACCCAAAGATTCATCCTGAGGGCCTTATTTCTTGTCCCCTCCCCCACCCCCTGCCACCCACACATTCTATTTCTAAGCTGGCTCAGTTTTCCCCCATGAAATAACCCAGGCAAAGATTATGTCCTATGAGGGAGAGCTACATTTTGAAAAAGAAGGAAAAAAAGCCAGATAATGTATTTTGCACCTACCATCTAAGATCAAGATGTTTAAAATTATATTTGGGCACAGGTTATTTGGCTGCCAAATCCCTGATATCTTTCCTGTTTCTATTTTATCTGCCTCCTTCTTTATCTTGTTTCAAATTTATCCTCTAGTTCAAAAGAGTGGTCTAAAGGATAAAAGGTGCTTAGGAAAGAAACTTTGTAACCCTCAACTCTACTTTAGAAAGGCTTGAGCACATATTTTTGGGAGAAAAAAGAGGCATATTTTCACGGCAGGAGTGAAGAGATCTCCCAAACCGAGTACTACACAATTATGTCCCAAAGACTCTGGAGCTGTGGCTAAGAAATGATGACATTGCTGTCCTTTTGCTTCTGACTCAGTGAGGAAGCAGAGAGTGACTGGGGCTGTGACCCAAGCCTAAATAATCTTCACGCCCTGCTTGGGCAACTGGAAGCTGATTTCACTGCGCGTCACTATTGTCTTAGAAATCTCTGCAGCAACAAGACAGGCCCCCCCCCGCCCCCAGAGAACTCACCCCAGGCGGGCTGGCTAATGAACACATTTCAGTGTGGTACCCCTCCATGATTCCTGAAGGCTTTGCCCACATGGGCAGGAGATAAAATGGAAGGCCAAGCCAGATCTGATTGTGTGTTTTCTGGCATGGGACA
This sequence comes from Leptonychotes weddellii, assembly GCF_054177405.1. Taxonomy (NCBI): domain Eukaryota; kingdom Metazoa; phylum Chordata; class Mammalia; order Carnivora; family Phocidae; genus Leptonychotes; species Leptonychotes weddellii. Next base: position 28,755,931 of record NC_138380.1, read on the forward strand.
TGAGTAATCTGACACCAAAGATGGGGGTGGGGGGGTGCCCATTTTCTTATGAAGAATGGGGATGGAGTTGATTTGCTTTGTGGGCCCAACTAATATCCGTAGCCTTAAATATATTTGAAAATCATTTGCACAGATAGGCTAAGACATAGTTTGTCAAAATTCCTTCATAAAGCTTCATACGACAAAGTCACTAGCAGTATTATTTGAGAATGATTTATTTGGATCTGTGCGAAGTTTTTTTCTAGAAGGGACTTGAAAACGCTGTTTTCAGTAGCTCGGTTGTACAAGATGGCACGTTTACAGGAAAATATCACTAAAATCTGTGACTTGATAGAAAGGTACCCTGGGCTGACATATTAAAAGGGAGATTTTGTCTCTTTTAAATCAATGCAGTGAAGTTAACCTGGCTGTTTAGGTTCCATTATCAAATAGATAGGACTAGCGTAATATATTATCAAATGGAGAAGACTAGGTCTATTCTTCCCCCGTCCTTAAAAATAGTATCTCCCCCCTACCCCTTTTCCCCCTCTTAATCATTCTCCTTGTATCTTAACATTTTAAGATTTTATTTATCTATTTGAGAGAGAGAGCACACAAGAGTTGGGGGGGAGCAGAGGAAGAAGGAGAAGCAGACTCCCCACTGATCAAGGAGCCCAACAACATGGGGCTCCCATCCTAGGACCTGAGATCATGACCTGAGCCAAAGGCTGAGCCACCCAGGCACCCCTCTCCCTGTAACTTCTGCACACTATTAGTTTCTTTAGCATTTGCTTCCATTGTAATACAAAAGAACTTAGACCTATCAGATATTTGGTTTTCACAAAATTTGAATTAGTTTAAATTAGTGAGTTCTTTGTCCTCTGTTTGCAGCAGCTCAGTGATTTCTGCCATCTCTCCCACCTCCCCCAACCGCCCCCCCACCCCGACACCCTTCTCTCTTCTTCACCACGGACTGACTCTAATGGTGCTAAGGCTAAGTGAGCACAGTCAGTCAAGCACTGGGCTGCAGTCCTCATGAGTTACCTCAATTTGTCTACGGCCATACCACCCTGAACGCGCCCAATCTCGTCTGATCTCGGAAGCTAAGCAGGGTCGGGCCTGGTTAGTACTTGGATGGGAGTTATCTTAATTCATGCTCATAACATCCCCATGAAGTAGGTACTATTGTTATCCCATTTGTAGTGGATCAGGAACCTGAACTGTTTACGATCATAGAGCTGATCTGAAGTAGAGCCAGTAGCCCCACCTTTGACTCTTCCTCATCTCCCTGGGGTACCACAAGAGGAGACAAAGCTTCCAAGGTGATTTTCTTTTCTTTTCTTTTCTTTTTTAAGATTTTATTTCTTTATTTGACAGAGAGACAGTGAGAGAGGGAACACAAGCAGGGGGAGTGGGAGAGGGAGAAGCAGGCTTCCCGCCGAGCAGGGAGCCTGATGCGGGGCTTGATCCCAGGACTCTGGGATCATGACCTGAGCCGAAGGCAGACGCTTAACGACTGAGCCACCCAGGCGCCTCCCCAAGGTGATTTTCCTCCTTGGGCCCCTTCTCTGGGGACTGCACACCATCTATAAGGGGCCAGAGAAGATGAGGGGAGACTGTGTCCTGAGCTTAAGTCATTCTTGGTGACTGAATCTCTAAGACAATTTTAAGGCTTAGGTCCATGCAAAGAGGAATGGAAATTGCAGAAGAAACAGTAGGAACCATTTGGTGTCCAAGTAGCAAGTTACATTTTGTTTTCATTCAATTAAAGAGACGTTTGGTCACTCTTTCAGGCAGGAACATCCTTGGGAGAGAAAAACAAGCACTTTTTTTTTTTAAATGTTACGTTAATCACCATACAGTACATCATTAGTTTTTGATGTAGTGTTCCATGATTCATTGTTTGCATATAACACCCAGTGCTCCATGCAGAACGTGCCCTCCTTAATACCCATCACCAGGCTAACCCATGCCCTCACCTCCCAAAACAAGCACTTCTGAAGCTTACTTTTCCTTTATCTGTTCTCCTGTTCCTATCTCTATCCCCTCAGGGAATGGTTTGGGGAGGAAAGGCTATTCCCCCTCTCTCAACCCCCCTAGTCAGCTGCTCATTTTCCTTGGTTTTGTCACCAAGTTCTAAGCCCAGGTTTGACATCTCGCAATTTGCCATAATGGAACAGATAAGCATGTTTAGTTCCTTGCACAATTCAGTTTAAATAAAATCAGCCAGTTAAGTACATCCCTTTACACTTTGCAAAGCTCTTTTTCACCTGCATTATCTCATTTAATTGTCAAAAAAATCAATTAAGATAAAATGATTGACAGAAAAGAATCAAATCAAACTGTGTTTAAGGCACAGATGCCCTTGATTAATCAGTAACAGAAATTATTGCAAAAGAAAAATTACAGTATTTATGTGACCCAGGAACAGGTTGTGGATGTTGGTTGTATCTAATCTCTACCATGTCAAAGTTTTCACTGGCCTTTCCCAAAAGCATATAAGCAGGACGGACGGCTGATCTCAACTCACCCTCCCCCAATAAAAATACTTTATTTATTGCAGTTGCAGAAATAATTGGCCATCTGTTCATTTTACTCATTGTGCCATGATAAATAATAATGGGTCCTAGGACAAGTTTGCCTTTTCTCTCACTTCCGGTGAATCCCGTAGATTGTAGGATCGAGCTGTCGTAGCGATACCACTGTACAAATTTCAGAAAATATGAGGTGTAGTCTCCCTTAATCCTACTCACCTAACACAATTTTTTTTCCATTGTTGATTCCTTTTGATTGTGTTTGATGTGACCAAAGTTATTGTTTGAGCTTCTTGAGGTGATTCCTATTTCAAATATCCATTCCCCTCCAGATGTACTTGCTTGGCCATTCTCTGTTTCCTCAGGGCTAACCTCAATGACACTTGACAATTATTGTGCTCTTAGTATACATCAGACACTGGGCTGAGAACTTGAGGTATATTATCTCATTCCATCTCCATAAGAACCACAAGAAGTTGTGCATCTTATTATCCCCATCTGGTAGAGGAAGGCTCTGAGTTTAAGAGGGAAAGTGGACTGTGTCAGTCCAGGCCCACCTACTCCAGAACTTACTCCAAAACTCTTCACAGCTGATGAATGGGTTCAATGGTCACCATCCTTTACCTGATTAAAAGTATGGAAGAGTCAGGGAGTTAAGGAGTCTATCAGTTTTTGTTACGATAATGCTACAAAATAAACCAGTGGCTTAAAACAACAGTAATTATTTAGTCTTGCTCATACACCTATGAATTGCTTTAAACTTAGCTGATTGAAGCTTGGCTTAGTGGTCTTAGTCCCAAGCTGCAGTACGGGCCCAGGTCTGCTCCACAAGTCTTTCGTCCTATCCCCGTGACCAGTGGGCTACCTGGAACCTATTCTCATGGCATTAACAGAAGTGAAGAAGAGGCCAGTGGAAACACACAATGTCAGGTCCAGACTTGGGGCTGGCACACTATTCCCACTCATGTTGCATGGACAAAATAAGCCACATAGTACATCTCACCACCAATGAGACGGGAAAAATATATTCCACTTTTGGTGGGAAGGAATGCAACTTCACATGGACAAGAGCATGAACAGAGAGAGGCAGGGAGGAAAGGGGAATGAGAAGGATTTATACCCTCTACCACGAGGAGATAAACAGTTAAGAAAATGAGTTCTCTGCATTTTGTAAGAGTTCATACAGAAGAAGAAACAGGAAGAAGACTTGACCTCAGTTGAGCAGAGAAATAGAATCTAATGTGCTATTCGTACTTCTTATGTAGAGAGATGAGGGAACTGGTGTGAAAGGTCTCTCGAGCCATCACAAATCTATGTACTGGGCTAAGCAGGTCAGTAAGGACTACTGTGTTAGAGCATCTATGCTTCTGAGATAGAACTGGCTGACAAGTAAGCATAATATTTACGAGAATGAAAACAACTGGAATTGGGAATACATGGAAAACTCAGGATTTATAGACCCCATAGTCAGAAGAATACTTTTAAATGATTTTAAGCCCCACAGACCTAGCATAGAACTCTTGATGCTGAGTTGAAAAGGATCTTGAAGTTCCTCAAGTCTAAAAACCCACTCAATGCTTGGATTTTCTCTGTAATATGCAGCCTCTATTTGAATATTTCCTGTTACCATACTTGCCAAATCCATTTTGAATAGCCATCTCTTCCTTGTCCTTGTCCTTTAATGCATCCCATGACTCCACACAACTTCTGGGTGAGGTAGCAAGGAAAAACCATCCAAAGATGATAAGCCCAGGAACACTACCCCCCTTTCCTGGTGATGAAACATTCTTCCTGTGCAGGGCCAGCTTCATAGAGCCTTGTGCTTACAAGGACCCGCAACTTGACTTAATATTCTGATGGTGCCATCTTGAAATTCTTAAAAATTTTTAACAAATGACTGTATTTTCATTTTTCACTTTATTTTGCACCAGGCTTCACAATCATGTAGCTAAGTCATCACCATCATTATCTATCCCTGCGTTAATTCCCCACCTTGATTACTGCTTCTCACCATTCCACTAGGGCAACTCCACTCTCTTTCTTACCAGATTTGGTTCCTGCTTGACTATCTGTTCTTCATGGTCTCTTGATTTCACTGTTACCAGTGTTGGTGGAGAGATTCCCTCAGTCTGCCCCAGCTGGACCAGGCCCTCACAGACGCTTTACTTCCTCCCACAGGGGAGAGAGATTTTGACCATGCCTCTCATAGCATTCTCCCTTAAGCTAAACTTAGATCTGGCTCCACTGGTCCCAGCTCTCCCCCTTGGAACTATGCAAAATAAATCTTTTTGATTTTTCACCTTTTTGAAGCCAGCCCCTTCAAAGCAGAATTGAGAAGTCACTTCATAGAGAGACACAGTTCAGCTTCAAGGAAGGGCCTGGTGGCACTTGGCCACTGGTGGGGGGTAAATAGAATGTGCTCAGCTCAGGCTGTCATTACCCCTATCTTTCAACTCTTATCATATTACATCAACTGCACTGATTGGGTGCCATCATGCTTAAAGTTTGATGTGGTGAACGCCATCTTTGAAAAGCCTTGTCATCCTCCTATTAACAGCCTGCATTCAAAAACACAAAACCAGATACCTTGTATTAAAGATCGCATCTTCCTCATAAGTATATAAATTATTTAAGCAGATCTTTTAGGTCTATGATAGAAGGAAAAATCCATACAGGAGACTACAATAGTCATTTGAACATATTTAATTTTAGCTTTTATGTTTGATGCCAAATTTTTGAAATAATAATACGCTTGACTTTTTTTTTCTCTTGTTTGCAAAAGTAGCACTTGTAGGATACTTAGGAAATAATTTTAAAACCACAAAGAAAAAAATAAGCACTTCCTACAATCCCACCTACCAAGAATAACTACACTTAACATACAGTTTAATATTTCTGTATTTTTTTCTATGAACATATATATATAACTTTTAAAATACAATCTTATGAGCATATTAGAGATACTTAAATTTTTATAAATAGGTTTATAACTTACTGTTTTTCTTTTAAATTTTTATCAAGAGCATTTTCCAGCTTGACAGGCTAATCTGGATGCAAACAATGAAGCCTAAAGCTATGCGGTGACACAATTGTACAATTCTACCAAAAGTGGCTGATTTGGGAGGAAAGACACTGGAGCGGTCGGTCTACTTGGAGTACTGTAGGCCAAAGAACGGGCTGATTTGTTCCCTATCTACTAATACTAAATTGAATCCAGCAACCGACTGGCATGCTAGTGATGTGTGATCTGAGCCAGGGCTTAGAATTTAAAGTTCTGTACTGTTTTATCAAATATTGGGCTATTTTGGATCCTTTTTTTTACATCCTTCAATAATGTCTAAAGGTTTTGATTTAAAATAAAGGGTTCAGTTCAGAAGAAAAGATTTTTATCTTCCTTAACGAGTTGCAAAAACATGCAAAATAATATCCTGAGGCTGTTGAAATTAAAGTTTCTGAGCCTGAAAGGGTCAGAAAAACCCAAAGTATTTTGATTCCCCCAGATTTTTTGTTTGATGTGCCTGGAGTTACACGTTTAATAACTACATGCCCTTTCTTTCCCTTTCAAGCTTTTCATCTTCAAAGATTCAACAATATATGATTATTCCAGCAATTATTTTTCTGTCTGCCAGTAAAAATCTGTTCATTTAAAAATATGTTTAGGGGCGCCTCGGTGGCTCAGTCGTTAGGTGTCTGCCTTCGGCTCAGGTCATGACCCCAGGGTTCTGGGATCAAGCCCCGCATCGGGCTCCCTGCTCAGCGGGAAGCCTGCTTCTCCCTCTCCCACTCCTCCCTGCTTGTGTTCCCTCTCTCACTGTGTCTCTCTCTGTCAAATAAATAAATAAAATCTTTAAAAAATAAAAAAATAAAAATATGTTTAAAAAGTACCTGGATGCATTATGAATTTAGAGATCATACTTTAATTGTATAACTGCAGATGATAATCAAATCTGTATTCAAAGAAGCATTTCTATAATGGACAGGACAGTAACGTGTAATACAGGTCCCATGAATACTGATAGTCTCTCCCTCTCTCTCTCTCTCTTTCACACACACACATACACACACACACACACACATATACATATACACACACATGCTGCATTTCAAAGTCATCCCTGGAATATTTTCCAAGCTTACCTTCACAAATACCTTTCAAAGAGTTAAATGTGTTTATTTCATTTAGTGAAAATGAAAATCAACTTAACATTTCCCCAATCCGACATGTATCTCCAAATTCATTGAGCTTGTGTTTATTTTGTTTGTTTTTTTACTAGCCTTACATTGGTCTTCAAATTTGATTCTTTTAAAGATGGGCATGATATAAGTGGTCTACAGCAGACCATTGACAGCACAAGGACTCGTGAATTCTGGCAATCCTCTGGGTAATCATAAAAGCAAAGAAAAACTAACGTTAAAAGTCAAAACTTCTGAACGTTGACTTTTGTATTCTCTCTTTTCCTTATTAAGTTTTACGAAAAATAAGAGAAAACTGAAAAATGTGATAATTAATTCTCTAATTTTTTTTAAAGATTTTATTTATTTATTTGACAGAGAGGGAGATAGTGAGAGCAGGAACACAAGCAGGGGGAGTGGGAGAGGGAGAAGCAGGCTTCCTGTCAAGCAGGGAGCCTGATGTGGGACCCGATCCCAGGACCCTGGGATCATGACCTGAGCCGAAAGCAGACTAAGCTTAACGACTAAGCCACCCAGGTGCCCATTAATTCTCTAATCTTGATACTGAGTATATTCTTTGTTCTTCTTCTCTATCCTGTCTTGCATTAATACAGATTTCTTTGATAAAATGAGAGGTAACATTAATCTGCTTCCCTCTCTGCCTTTGAGATTATGCATTAAAACTTCCATGCTTATTTACTAAGTGCATACTCAAAATTTATGGTTGTAGATAGTCACCTTGACCTCATGCAGCCATGTATATACTGATTCTTCATTATATATTTTGGACTAACTTTTAGCCAACATACCACAGCCAGTGTATCTGGATTTGAAGAGTCTGAGTCATTCCTAAATTTCTTAACCTCTCTACTCCTTTTTTAAATGGAAATAAAGTAAACATAAATAAATAGAAATAAAAATGGTATGCAAATTATTTGGTGGTAGTGAGGATTAAGTGAAATAATGCATGCAAAGTGCTGGGTGTTAAGTAAGCATTCAAAATGCTAGTTTCTATTATTACTGTGTCATTCCATATCAGTTTATCAGTGACCTCATTACTTCAAAGCTATATTTCGGGGCACCTGGGTGGCTCAGTCATTATGTGTCTGCCTTCGGCTCAGGTCATAATTCCCAGGGTACTGGGATCGAGCCCCACATCGGGCTCCCTGCTCAGCGGGAAGCCTGCTTCTCCCTCTCCCACTCCCCCTGCTTGTGTTCCCTCTCTCGCCATCTCTGTGAAATAAATAAATAATTAATTTTTAAAAAAAAGCTATATTTCATTTTGATCTTACAGTACTATTCCCCAAACTTACCAGCCACTTTATTTATGAAACTTGCACCTCAGTGACATTTTGACTATGTTTGAAAAGCAAATTTACTCTTGATGGCAGTTATTTCCTTACATTAAACAAAACGTGAAGAAACAAAATGTGAAGCCAAATGGAAAACTCAACAGAGGCGTTTTGAGGAATGACTCAAGTTCACTCTAGTCTAAGTATCTTTAAGAAAGAAATAATTGTAATATTCAGGAGGCAGGAAGTAGATGTCTCCTTCAGCTCATTCAATCCTGCAGACATTCACTGAGCATCTGTGCTTTGGTCAGAGCCTCAATCTCCTACAGCAGTGTGCAAAAATCCTGGAAGGTAGGGTCTGGGTCTTTTTCAGCATTTCGTCCCCAGCATTTAGAGATAATGAGGAGAAAATTTAAGAACTTGGCTTAAAGGTATTTTTCTATTCAGACAGAAAGAGAAAGGCCTAGAAGTTACTTGGAGATTTTGATGGGCTAGCAAAGGAAACTGGAACAAAGGAGCCATATTGCTGACCTACCATCTACAGAGCCCACCTTTTAGAGATGTACCAGGCCTCGCTATGGACCCCAGAGTTTCCTGTGACAATGGGACAGATCCGGGGTGGGTAATGTATGAAGTTTGTGATATATGGTAGAGATTGGCTTAAAAGAGAAATGAACTCACTGAGTTGGTTTCACTTGAACCATACATCAAGCTAATCTCTTTCTGTCAATCTGCAAAAATTGATTGAGCACCTCCTAATTGCCCAGCACTGTACAAGACCCTAAGAGAAATAGAAAAGAAGTATAATTCATGGCCATCGTCTTTGGCAACAATCTTTTGCCTTTATCGTCCCCTCTATCAGGTAGTTACACTTTCGCCCCATGAATAGGTTTTCCGTCAAGTCTATCTCTAGCCCACTCACCTGTGTTGCAATAACTTTTCTTCAAATATTTCTATCTCTCACTCAGTTGTCATTAAATTCCTAGCTCTATACCTGTAAAACTCCCCTGAGACTTCAGAGCAAAGTTCAGTGACTTCCATAAGGATGACAGAACTACCAGGAAAGATGAAAAGTGTGAATGGGAGAAAAGAGACCACACAAGACATGTGTTTATCTGCCAGTGTTTTATAAGACATCTCTCTCTGACTTTTAATATTCCATCTGTGCTTTACAATATTGGTGGTGTTTATTAACATAATATTTATAAACAAAATTATAATATAAAGTTAATGAACACTAACATCCAAGAGAATGCTAAGCACGTGGAGCGATTGGAGTTAGAGTTGGCCATGACCCCATCACAGAACATTAACAACACTTGGGTTGCATTACATGCAGAGGCTGTAAATGAAATGTTGTCTTCAATCTGCACTGCTTCTCAATCCCCAAGTAAAAATAAACATGCCACAGGAAAAATGAGATCGATATGATAGCAAGAGAAATTAGAGTGGTTATTAGTATATTAATTGAACACCAGATGGAAAAGCAAAACAAATGATAGCCTGCCAATCTCCACAAGAAATGTCTTCTAAACATTTTAGAAGGAATTTTAAAACAACCTGTGGTGGTGAAGTGTATGGGTAATATATCTTCTGCTATCTGGAGCTTGCTAATGACCGAAATAGCCCATGTATTATACCACTAGAGGATGGAAGTCAGAAACTGTAGAGAAGTCCACCAGCAATTTAATTGGGAGTGACCTTTACAGATAACAAAATAGATACTAAGCTTTTGGTATAATTGTTATTAGTTTAATTATCTGGAAAGTGTGTGTGTGTGTGTGTGTGTGTGTGCACATGCTTATCAAATCCTGTTGTCTTTCTTGCCAGGTGCAAAGGCCATACACATTGGCCCCAGTGGCCTGGGTGAAGATCAGTGCTGTTGCAGTAGTCCAGAAGCCTGTGGGTGGCTTTGCTGTGGGCTGGCATGGCAGGTGACTTTAGGATGCTTCCTTGAGCTGTCCCTACTGACCCCACTCACAGTTGAAGCCTATGAAAAGCAGTGTCTAACAACCCACAATTTAGGAGCTATTATAAACATTGCTTGAATTAGCCCAGCTCTAGTAAATGTCTCCAAATATATGAAAGTGTTTGTTCTCTTGTTCATTTCCATTGGGAATAATTTTTTTTTCTGATTTCCTCATGTGTTGTATTCTAAAATATAAAAAGATTTCTGTATAGTAAAGGATGCTCCTGAATGTATGTCCCTACAGATGTCTTAGCTATTTTAAAATGGACTTTAAAATGTCAAAATGTCAAAGTTGGGGCGCCTGGGTGTCTCAGTTGGTTAAGTGTCTGCCTCTTGATTTTGGCTCAGGTCATGATCTCAGGGTTGTGAGATCGAGCCCCACATCAGGCTCCACACTCAGCAGGGAGTCTGCTTTAGGATTCTCTCCCTCTCCCTGCATCCCTCCCCACACTCACACGTACTCTCCCTCCCTCTCTCTTTCTCTCTCTCAAAGAAATCTTTAAAATGTCAAAGTTGACTCATATTCATTCTTTGTTAAATTCTATTATTCATCAAACTGTCTTGAACACATACTGTGTGTCAGATATCACTGGGCACAAAGATGGACAAAGACATCTTCTCTGCCTTGATGGAGCTCCTGAGTGAGAGTGAGGCCAATCACCTTCATTAGTCACTGTGATGCAATAGGATAAGAACAATAATATGGGTATGGAAGATGTGTTATGGGGTCATAGGTCGGAAAACAGTCTGCCTGGGAAGGTCAGGGAAAGCCTCACAACATGACGTTGAAGGCCAAGTAAGAATTCTCTTGGGAAAGAGAAAGCTGTTTCAAAAGAGAGAAACTGGTTGATAAATCCTTAGCATAGTGTAAGTTCATCCTTCAGATCTTACCTTTCCCAGTTATCTTCTGGAAATCCATTGCTACCAGGGGCTTTGTATACTCCTAGGCTGTCTCTTAACCATCACCCATAGCTCTCATCACTGTTTTAATTCTTTGCTTTTCCATATCCCCTCTAGATATCACTTCCCTGAGAGTGTCAGAATTACTCCTTGTGGAATCCCGAGCCCAGTGCCTGGCACATAACAGCCACTCATAGAATATTAAATAAAATAATGAATATTTGGGGCAATCTAACATGACATGAATGTAGGGGACGTGGTAGTCTAAGCCAGGTTGCAGTGGGCCTTACATGTGCTTCTAAATGAGGTTTCAGATGCTATGTACCAGGCAGCAGGGATTCAGTGACTGCTTTCAATGGAGAATTATGTAGCATCTCTGGTGGCAGGTGGGGTGTGGATTGGAATGGGAGACGTGTCCCTGATCTCCCTTCTTGAGTGGAAGAGATGGAGTGGATAGAGATTGGAATGCACCAACCTGCACCTGGTTATGGCCTTGGGAGCCAGGAGGGGACCGATTCTGAATAGTAACATCATATAGGATTTCTAAGTTCATCACCAAGCTGGCATCTGAATCTAGTTTACTGGGTTCTAGAACATGGAGTGGAGACCTAAGAAGGCCAAGAACAGATCAGGAAGTGAGGACCTGAAAGAATGCCCAGTGCTGAGCAGCATGCAGCCACCATGAATATTTATTGGATGCAGCTTGCTGTTAAGGGTGATGAAAAATTGGTGGGTAGAGAGAAGGGGATAAATCAAAAAAGACTGTAGTTTGGGTAACCTGGTGAGTGTTGATGAGTTAACAGGTTGGGGTGGGGGGAACAGCAGATTGCTAGAGCTGCCATCAGAATATGCAGGGGGAGGGAGGAACAGGGGGCAGATAATAAATAGATTTTGTTAACTTCCAGTTGGGGAACTTAGAGGAAAATTAAGACTTTGCATTGTGTTTTAACTTTAATCTGTGAGGGGCACCTGGGTGGCGCAGTCAGTTAAGTGTCTGCATCTGACTCTTAGTTTTAGCTTAGGTCATGACCTCAGGGTCTTGAGATCAAGCCCCTAATGGGGCTTCACACTCAGTGCAGAGTCTCCTTGAGATTCTCTCTTCCTCTCCCTCTGCCCCTCCCGCTCATGCTCTCTCTCTCCCTCTCTCTCAAATAAATGAATAAATCTTTAAAAATAATAAAATAATTTAAAATATAAAGTTAATCTGTGAGAATCACTTTATTTTATTTATAGAAGTAGCTTCTTATGAGCAGAAGTGCCTTAAAAGTGTTCCTAGTTCTAAGAGAGTCCGTTCAAAACTTTTTATACCAGCTTAGCTAATTAAAAACAGATCAAGGAGGTCTGAGTCAGTGGGTTAAGTATCTACACACTGGTGAGTAAGATCAGTCTCCTCGGGCAAATAGTTTAAACATTAAACTTTTTTTTTCTTTAACAAGCATTTTCTATGTGGCTTCCTACAATAAACATTCATAGTCTCAAGATTATAAATCAACAGAACTTGGAACCACCTACACAAAATGTTCAATATAAGAAGACAGGAATAGACTTAGATCAAAACCAAATTTTATAATGACAAGTTATAGAGTAAGTATAACTTCAGGATATATTTTATGGTAACTATTATATAAATATTCTCAAATCTTCTCTCTTATCTACTCAAAAAAAGGCTAATTGTTAAGCCAATGCTTTGCATTTTCAAAGTTAGTCACATCAATAGCTTTGTAAACTTTTCTTAATTTTTTTGCCTAAATTCTTATGGCCTATGGATTTGAATTGGATTTTATGCTGTTTTGTTATTAGCTTAGTCAAAGACATTTGGGGCTTATCATACTCTTCCCATACTGAATGAAATATTCTGTTATTCTATTTCTTTTTTCTTAGCGTTTTTTTTTTTCTCAGCTTAAAATAGGAGTACTCATTCCTGTGCCATAGAGTATGAAAAGTCGTCAAAAGAATTTGGCATTTTTTCCTAGAGTATACATTTTACTTGAGGAACTTGTCAGTTGCAAAATGGAGGACGCTAATTAATTTAACACATTTTTATATTAAAATAAATATGCTATATTATGCTAGAATGAAAATTCACATGAATTTATACATATTAAAAAAGAACAGCACACAAAACTTCAAATCACTATTAAGGTGGCCGCCAGAATGCTCAGCTTCTCACTCTATCTCTGGGTGAGTTTTCATACTTTCTAAAGATGGCCTTGCAGATGGGGCATTATACCCATCACTCTGGGTGCTGTTCTAAACAGACTTCAAGATGTCGTAACAGAATCAAGAGCCCAGAAATAAACCCATGCATATACAGTCAGCTAATATTTGACAAGGGAGCTGAGAATAGTCAATGGAGAAAAGACACTCTTCAATAAATGATGCTGGGAGAATTGGATATTCACATGCAAAAAAAAAAAAAGGAACTATCTTAGACCCCTATCTTACAAAAATCAACTCAAAATGGGTTAAACACTTAAATATAGTCCTGAAACCATAAGACTAGAAGAAAACATAAGGAAAAAACTTGACATGGATCTTGGCAGTGATTTATTTTGGATATGACACCTACAACACCAGCAACACAATAAAAAACAAATAAGTGGGATACATCAAACTAAGAAGCTTCTGCATAGCAAAAGAAACAATCCAAAAAAGTGAAAAGGCATCCTATGGAATAGGAGAAAATATTTGCAGACCACACATCTCATAAGAAGTTAATATCCAAAGTCTAGTAAGAAACTCATACAATTCAATAGCAAAAACACAAATAATCCGATTAAAAATGGACAAAAGACCTTAATATAGTTTTTCCAAAGATACTAAGTGGCCAACAGATACACAGAAAGGTGCTCAGCATTACTAATCATTAGGGAAATGCAAAATCAAAACCACAATGCGATATCCCCTCACACCTGTTAGAAGGGCTATCATCAAAAAGACAGGAGAGAACAAGTATTGGTGAAGCTGTGGAGAAAAAGGAACTCTTGTGCACTGTTGGTGGGGATGTAAAATAGTACAGTCACTATGGAAAACAGAATGGAAGTTCCTCAGGAAAATAAAAATAGAACTATCATATGATCCAGCTATACCACTTCTGGGCAAATATCCAAAGGAAACAAAATCAGTATCTTGAAGAGATGTCTGCATCCCCGTGTTCACTACAGCATTAGTTACGATAGCCAAGACATGGAAACAACCTAAGTGCCCATCAGCAGAGGAATGGATAAAGAAAATGTAGCCTTAAAAAAATTCAGCCTTAAAAAAAGAAGGAAATCCTGCCATTGGCACCAACGTGGATGGACCTAGAGGGTATTATACCAAGTGAAATAAGAAGGACAAAAAAAGAAAAAAAAAAAGACAAATACTCTATGATCTGACTTATAAGTAAAATCTGAAAAAACCCAAACTCATAGAAACTGAGATCAGATTTGTGGTCACCAGAGGCAGGAGATGAAGGTAGTCAAAAGGTATAAACTTGTAGTTATAAAATAAATAAATTCTGGGGTGTAACATACAACATGGTGACTATAGTTAAAATACTGCATTATATTTTTAAAAGTTACTAAGAGAGGGGATCTTAAAAGTTCTCATCACAAAGAAAAAAATACCTGTGACTGTGAGGTAATGGATGTTAATGAAACTTACTGTGGTCGTTACTTCACAGTATATACATTCGTCAAATCATTGTGTTATGCATCTTAAACTTATATAATGTTCTATATCAATTATATCTCCTTAAACCTGGGAAAAAATATCAAACAGCCCAACATCATGCTTCGTTCTATGTTCACCACCTCACCCCTACCACACCTTCATCATGGGATCTGAGCACCCATGAAATTACGGTGGTTACTTCCCCACGGAGCGATTTTTTGCATGTCTCACCAAAGTGTTAGTGTCCTGAGAGCAGGCTTTTCTCCCCCTAATCGTTTCTATGTCCCTAGCTTCTAGCTCCTGCCACAGAGTAAGTATTTAATAATTGTGTGTTGAAGGAATGAGTGAATAAATAGACACATGAATGAGTCTCAGGAACTATCCTAGGCAGACTGATAGCACCATCCACTGATAGCACATAGTAGACTGATAATGACCCTGGGGTTGCCTTCATGTTTAGTCCAGGACAGAATTGATCACTTCTGGGAGATGATGTATAGGCTGTGGAGTTACAAGAGAACAAATCTTGTCACCAGGGCAGGAACAAGGAGGGTCTCCTGGGAAATCAGATCTCCGTGCAATAGCTGAGGGAATTAGATTTGTTACATTTAAATAGTATATGTACTGTAAACTCACTGGGAGGAGAGACCCTGTCAGAGATCATCCATTCTTCTGGCAGCTCAGACAAAAGGGCTGAAAAATAATAAAGTGAAAATAATGTGTTTCAAAGGCTCTGTGTACTGACCACAACTGAATTGATCTCCTGGAGTCCACACGTGGGTCATTATTCCAATAACTCCTTAGGCCCAAATAGATTGCATCATGAAGGTCATAAAAATAGTAGGTCATCTTTGCCACAGGCCATGTTATCAGGCATCCAGACATGGTTTGAGAATTAGTGGATTTTTTTTAAACTGGTAAAGAATGAATTGACAATGAAAATAAAGTGAGTGTTGCACGCATGGGAGATGAACTTAAACTATGGGACAGATGACTATTTCTAAGCTTGAAAGAGGAGAGGATTTCATCCATTCAGCAAATATTGGAATGCTATGTATGTGCCAAGAACTATTCCCGACAAAATAAAGATATCAAAATATTTGCTTTTCAATAGGTGTCCATTTAAGAAATTTGAAATGCGAACAACTTATACTTCATCTGCACCTTTATAATAATCATCATATGGTAGGTGTTTAATAAATGATGTGATAGCCACATAGCTCCCTATAGAGTGAAGGGGAACATTGTCCCTCCCATTCTGCACTTTCCTGATGTAGGATACAAAACGTCAGTGCATTAATTTTCACATTCCTATTGTAATTTAAGATTCAGGCAGTACAGGGATGGACCATGGGCTTGGTATGCCTTGGTTAGAACCATCCTTCTACCACTTACTAGTTGTATGACCGTTTAGCAATGTACTTAAACCCAATATGTCTTAGCTTCTTCATTAATAAGCAGAAGTAATCTGTTTATTATCCCACCTGCCTTTCTGCAGGTTTTATGATAAAGTGGGATGATCAGTAGAAAATGCTTAGTACAGTTTTTAGCACCTGATTATACTCAGTAAAGCAGGCTATTATTTGCCTGTAACTATAGTAGACACCAGAAAATTAAGGCTAAATAGATTTTTTAAAAATACCTTTCTTGGAAGTGAATTTTAAAAAACAAATAGACAATTTTCTGGAATGGGAAGTTAAGTCTAGAATGGTTGATCAAAGAGCTACAATCCACAAACGAAGGGGCATTCATTCTGTCTTCAGCACTGTGCTTGATGCTAAGGAGGATGCACGTGATCTGAAAGCTCATTTCTGCCTGCAAAACCTGGCATTTTATTTGGGAACAATAAGGCAATGATGAGTGGAAATAAGTAAGTAGTAAAAGACTGAAACAACCATTGAAGGCCGCAGTAAAAGATATGTCACAATATAGTAGTATGTTAAAATAAATAATTAAAGCATATTAGTATTTTATAGTCATAATTTTACTTTAAACATTTTTTACAGTCATGACTTTAAAAAAGCCTGTGGAATTCCAGTATTGACTAAATTATTTATATTATAATGTCACTCAAATATCTGCAAATATAAACCATGTGTACTCTGTATGTTTACAGCTCTCGCACAGTTGTAAAGCCAAAACAAATCTATAAACTATGAAAAAATAACAGAAGTCACATACTCAGTCATCAATTGAATGTGGTGGGTAATACTGTTTTACTGAAACTAAATTGGCATAGATTCTTTTGAGTTTAAACGCTTCTCTGTGTGCTGAGTGATGACAGAGGTCTGCGAACACTTTCTTTTTGAACTAATGATAATTTTTTTTTCTGCATGTAGAATACCTTGCTTTCACTTAATGCAAAAGTTATCATTTGCATTTAAGTCTGCTTATGCTCTCATTAGCTCATTATGATTAAAGTGCTGCTACTTGAGGCCAAACACTCAGCAACTCAAATGGGCACTGAAAACACAAGGCAGTTCTCAGTTCCGAGGTATTCATTTGATGATCCAGAGCATGCCTGTATTTTTTAGATTATCACCGAAATGAAACACACACACACACGTATATATAGTTACATATAAGTTCTCAGAGAGAACAAATGGTGCCTGAGAACAGGACTGAGGTGGAGAAAGACTGTAACAAACAGTTCATTGCCAGGTGAATTTTACAAACAGGAAACATAAGTGCTACAGAAATCCAGAGAGGAAAGATGGTTTTGTGTTCAGATGTTGAGTGAGGTAGGCTTATGGAAGTGACAAGACCTTGGAATCTAGTTATCATTGTGGTATAAGATACATTTAGTCATGTTCTTGGAGGCAGACACGTAGGTAATGGAAGATGAGGTCTTACCTAAATAGAGATTTTAATCCTTCATCTGTGGATTTCTTAAATAGCATGCGGGATTTACACAAGAGAGTAAAGAGAATGCAGGATGTGTGATGTTGTGGGGGAAGAATTAGATTCATTGAAAGGTATCTTAATGAAGTGTATGAAGGAGTTAGTTCTCACCTGTGGTACTGTTAGGCAAGGGCTCTAGCTGACTCAGGCAGTTTCTTTGAGGGGAAACCTCATGTTGTGATGAGAAAGATTTAGTGTTTATTGGACTCACTAGCCTTGAAATGCTCTTGTTATTGACCAAAGAGAGAATGTTTGCTAGCAGACTGCCAGCCCCAGTGGTCCTTCACTATACTGATTTCCCACTTCTCTAGCATGTGTTGAAAGTTTCAAAACCAATGAGGACACCTCCAATTCATATGTTGAACCCCTAATATGACTGTACCTGGAGATAATCTTTAGGAAGTATTTAAGGTTAAATCAGGTCATAGGATGTGGCCCTTTTCTGATAGGATTTGTGGCTTTATAAAAAGAGGAAGAAAGAGAGCATTCTCTCTGTCTCTGTCTCTGTCTCTCTCTGCCATGTGAGGACACAGCAAGAAGTTGGCCATCTGCAAGCCAGGAAGAATGTCTTCACTAGAGTCCAACCATGCTGGCAATCTGACCTTGGACTTCCAGCCTCCAGAACCATGAGAAATAAATGTCTGTTGTTTAAGCTACCACATTTATGCTATTTTGTTACGGCAGCCTGAGCTGCCAATCCAGTGTCAAGCAAAATTACTTCTGACCAGCATGATTTCCTCTTCTTTTCATTTTCCTTGATAGATACAAGTAACTAGTCCTCTCAGTTGAGAGCATGGACAATGGTATGGTAATTTTGTCTGGTTTGGTTGTATTTCAGATTGTCTTCTGAAGGCAAGAAGCTACATTTCAGTGTGACCTCTAGAATGTTATTTGCAGTACAGTTTCTAGGCTGCATAAATCTGTATTCACTGCTGAAATCTGATTCTTGTTTCTGGCACAATTTGCAAAATTGCTCCAGGTGCCGGGCGAGTTCTTTCATCTGGGGAAAGGAGAAATTTCACAGGTTTTATTTTGCATGTGAAACTTAATTCATGCCTCTAAAAACTATAAAATATGGGGACTAAATATAGTTTGTGAAGGGTATGAAATGTGAATGAACAGCAGCAGGAACCAGATTTACAAAAGAAAAAAAAAAATGGGCTGAACTAGAAGCCTCCAGCTTATCTCAATTTTCCTTATTACATTCCCAGGCATTGGCCTGAACAGCAGAATACAATTCATGGTTATGGAAATTGGGAGAACCAGTGTGGGGCATGCCCTTCTGTGTGCTTTCAGCGAGGAGTTGTCAAAGGTTGAAGTGACTTTTTCTCGTGCTATGCACTATCACAGAGCCATCAGGGGTGACTTCCGATGGGAAGCCATGGGAACCAATGCAGAGGACAAGGATCGGGGCTCTGGGAGGACAGCCAGCCCTGAAGCTGCCCAGGCTGGACACTTCGCTCCATCTGACCTCTAGCACATTTCAATTCAATTCAGTACGCACAGTTTGATGGAGTACAGGGTCAATAGTGTGCTATTTCCATCCTCACAAAGCAAAGCAAGAGGTCTTTGGCTTCTAGCTGGGGAGGTATTCCTGATAGTGGGTTTTAGGTTAGGGTCAGTCATGATGGGACAAAAGGTGGGTTTGTTTGCAGGTATGAAACTTAGTCCATCAGTGAAGCTCCCATCATACCACGAGGCTAAAACAAGCCTTTCCACTGAGGTTGTAGCTAATTCTGGGGCCTTATTTAGTGCTAAGGCATAATCTGAAGGGCTTTCTGATATAGATGGCCCTCTCTCTTTATTAGGGTTCAAGTTTATCTTTCCCATCTGGTTTTCAGTAGGGTCCACTAGGAACCCATTCCAAGGCTGCCCAGGGTCTGGGTTTCCCTGAGCTCATTCTCATGACCCTATTAGGGACATAGATTATGCTGCTGTGCCTGCAAAACATGGGGCCATACAAAGCTTGGTGGCCCTATGTAGCCCTTCAACCCTTCCCTATTATGCTTAGGCACACAGGAATTATTCCCCTGCTCCTGAGCTGGAGAGAGGGCTCCATGGGCTGCTCGGGCCTGTGTGCCAAGGCACATCATCAAAGTATTTCTACTCGGGGGTCTTGCTGCTTCTCTGATTCTACATTAGAGAATAGGCTTGGGTCTGCTCTGAATTCAAATCCCCCAAACCAATCTGATATGTCTCCTCTCTCTGCCCCATCTCTAGACTTGAAGTTCCTAACCCCACCCTTAACTCTCGTCCCTGCAACCCATGATATTGGCTCATTATTTGCTTCCTCTCTGATTCTCCTCCTTCCTCTCTGGAAAACAAGCCGGTTTTGATGCTCATGGATTCTCTATTCTCTAAGTCTTTCAAGGTTCTGGTCCTTGGCTAGTCAAAGGCTTTTCTCTATATTTTGTAGGGACACCCTTCCATGAAACATGGATGCCTCACCATTTAACTGATGAGTTACTGTCTTGCTTTATTATCCTGGCTTATGTTCATTCTTCCAAATGAATAAGATTAATGCCACCTTCCAAAGTAAGTCAAATCAGTCTTCCAAGTTTCCTCTAAAATGTCATCCCATTTTCAGAGAAAAGGACAGAACCAGGGCTGGGCCTCCATTCAGCTGTGACATCAATCACACTCATCTTCAGTATTCATAATCTGTCTCCTGGGCCCTCTTTCTCTCTCTCCACCTGAACTCCCAGGCACTCATTAAGACATGGGTCTCTCTCCTCTTGAGGTTCCTTTTCCTCTTCTCACCAGTGGGTTGGTGGACAGAGTAATGCCTACTTTATCCAGAGCCTTCAGGTAATGATGTGCTCCACACTGACATTAATTTTCAAGGCTACTGAAGCTTACCTGCTTAATTGAAAATTTTTAGAAGTTGTAATGGCTTTGAACAGAAAGTTTCTCAACATCCTTTGCATTGGTTCCTAACTTTGAAATCATGAATTCAAATTCCTGTCTGTTTCTCTCGTAATGTGTTGAATCAGTAACCATTCATTCAACGAGCAAATATTGAGCATCCATTATGTGAGAGGCTCGGAGATACAAAAATGATGGCTTTGCCATTCAAAGAGGCTAGCATCAAATTGGAACGAGATATTGATGACAAATTACTAGGGCAATTGAGGCTGCACTAGGGCTGCAAACAGGGCATGGATGAGGCATCGAGGGGACACAGAGGCAGAATAGCAGTTCTGCCAAAATAGGGTACAAGGTGCCAGGATAGGCTCTTCAGAGGGCTGATGATCTGTCACCAGGGACTGTGCCCTCCTCAGAGAGTCCAGGTTGGTCCAGCTGCTGTGGCCCTTCCATTGCCCCCATGCAGGCAGACCCTCAGCTGTCCCATCTTGCTCTTAGCAGACTCTTCCCCTTCTAATTTGCATTTCTAATCATCTGTGAGCTGGGAAGCCTTATAACCAAGCTCCTCAGAACCAGGGCTCCCTTGAAGTAAATAGGCTCTCAGCAAGGCTCCCAGCGGCTCTGCTAGGATAATGGGCAAGAGGGTTATTTGATTGCTTGTTTTGATTAGACTGTTTTGATTGCTTTGTGCTTCTTTCCTAGTTCATAGTTGGCTTGTGGGTTCGGTAGATAAGCAACTTCTAAATAAAATGAGGAGTCATTATGGGTTGATATGAGGAGGGTGTTAGAAGAAGCGTTTTTCATCTAAAGGAATTATTGATATCTCCACTCAATGAACATCTATTATGTGCCCAATTCTTTATCTTTATTACTTCTTTAATCCTCCCCGTAGCCCGGAATGTAAGTAAATTATCCCCATTTTATAGAAGAAGAAAAAATATTCAAGAGACTACAAAACTTAGTGCCTTCGTGATGTTAGACAATTTTCTTGATCTCCCTGCCCCTCCTATCCTTCACCTATAAAGTGCAGACAGTCCTCCTGTGTAGCTCTCAGAGTATGAGGCTTAAACAGGTCAATAAATATAAAATGCTTGGTGTAACCTAAGTGCCTGCTTATAATGAAAGTGCCTGACTCCGTGCTGGCTGTTGTCCTCACGTTGTAGCCACTGAAGTCATGTAGTTACTGAGAAGCAGACCTCAAATCTAAAGTCTATCCCGCAGTAGGCACTCGGACACCGGGAAGGAGAATTACTTTGTAGCAGGTGACCTTTCTCAGCATGGATCATATTACACAGGGAAGCAACAACCTGTCTTGCCTCTTAGCAATGTGAAGACAGGGTTATACTCTTAGCCCTGCTGTCCTTATCATGGGCTCCATGACTCACTACAAGAGCACTGAATTGTGACATTTTATAAGAAGGTTGTTAGCCATGGCTTCATGCTATTTTTGAAGTTCGTCTCAAGGTCAAGTTTTGGTTTGAAGAAACAGAAGAAATACTAAAGCCTCCATAGCCACAGCTTTTACATAATTTCAGGCAGGGTGTTCTTCATGTTGGCCCATTTTACTAGAAAATAACCCCCCACCATGATGTGCTAAATGATCACAGTTGTGACTGAGATTGATAGATTAAGAACAAACTGAGCATGTTCCCGATCACCCCATGTTTCTGTCTTTAGAACCATCACTTATAGTATGAATAGGATTTGGAAAACTCATTGCATGGATTGTATTCGGTCATCCTCTTTAATTTCTTGAAACTTTAGAAAGGAATGTTAGCATGAAATACACCATTCCATAAGTAATACTTTCTTCCGCTATTTTTTTCCAATTAAAAAAAAAAGGCAGCTTTACTTGAAGGGTGTCTAGAAGTTCTCTGAAATATAATAGTATGAAATTTCAATAAAATTCTGATTTGCGATGGGAGAATAGCTATTGCTTTCTCTTCTCTTTTCAAAAAATCCTGTAACAAAACTTAAAGGCCTCATAGCATCTATAAAATAGGGTTCTCATCAAAAAGCACTTATTAGCTATTATTATTGCATAATTCTATGCAAAGACTTTACCATGTATATAGCCCTCAACAAATATTTATTAAATTGAATTAAATCTTGTTACCATGCCCTATCCATCTCTGCCTTCTACAGACCTACTTATAAATTAAGGAAACTGAATACAGGTAATACAAAATGAGTGATATCAACATTTACGTTATGAATTTAACACAGAGTGTGTTTTCACAGCCCTGAGTTGCAGAGATTCATGGAATTTTTCTTACTTAAACATTTGGTAATATCACTTCTCTTTTTTATAGTCTATGAGGGATTCTAAGATGAAGTGAGGCCTGAAGGCACACCTGAATGAGGCAAGGAACATTCGTTGGCAAACAGGATAAAAAGGAAATGGGAAATGTTGGGGGAGGGTGGCACTTCAGGGAGTCAGGGAGGCCAAGCCAGATGAAGGAGGCAGGGAGACTCCTGTAGAAGGCTCAGACTGACAAGTCCCCAGTTTTGTGATGTTTAAGCCATTCAACTTCAAGAAAGCTGGACTGCCAATACAAATCGAAAAGGCCCTTTGTCTTTTTTATCCTTCTCACTGCAAATACCAATTCAATCAAGGGGGGAAATCTATATGCTCTTTGGAAGACAAGGACCAGAGTAATTTTCACAAGAATTCAACCTCCCACCTGTAGAAAACAACTGAATATTCTCAAGAGTCCTGGGAAGTGGAATTTGACCTTTCTGATGGCCAGCTTGATTATTTGGCCACACGCTTTTCTCTGGGTTGATGTTAGATGCTGGTAGGGTCAGAAGGTAAGAGAATACCAAAGAAAGGAAACACAGAGGCATTTTGCATCTGAGAATGCCTTATGCAAATCTTGAGGAGAGCATTTCCCTGCAGCATCTGCCCTGAAAGGAAAGATGCCTCACCATAGGCTTAGAATGCAAGAGGGAGGGTTGAGCCTCTGCCAGTCACTTCCTCAGCAGCTTGAGCCATGATAGAGAACTATGTGGGGGTGGGAAACAGACCATGCCAGGCCTCAAAGTCAGCTAAGAGGAAGCAAAGTCAAAGCAGGGTGTGTGTTTTCTGTTTCCTTGTAATGCCCCTCTTTGTTGAAGGCAAACTGGGCTGGGGACAGGGCGCTGGGGATTTGTGATTTAGTTAGTAGGGAAATATCATTAGCACTGCTGAGGAATGATGCCTCTTTTCAACCACCTGAAACATTAGTCAGCAAATCCCAAGAGCTTACCAGAGGCTAAGGAACAGGAGATGAAATTGAGGCACCTTTCACCTTTAACAACACCTGGGCTGAGCAGGCAGAAATGTGGTGGATCTCTGGACCAAAGGTGACTATTGCTAGAGACAGCAGAGTTGATCGTGTACAGAAGAGCACGTGTGAGACAATCAGGAAGCTTCCCGTGTTAGTCACGGACCTCACTTGCCTGACCAGAGGGCCCAGGAACACAGCACAGACCCCTAAGCCCCCTCAGGACCCTGTCTTTGTAATGAGTCCTCAGGAACATCATACTTGACCAAACTAGTTAGAGTTGCAAAAAACTACATTGTACAGGCAAGCAATCCCAATTTATCAGCTGCAAACACTCAGCATATTACAGGTTCTTATTTGGCACTGTTAAGCGTAAGCGTGGTTTGTTTTTACCCCATTGTGCTTCTCTGCCCTTGAGTGAGCATTTTTAGCTTGAAGGGTGTGAGGAAAGTAAATTTCACACTGAGCACGTTCTCCCGGGTGACAGGCTGAAACTGTTCTCCGGGTTCTTTTCCAGCACCCTAAGCTGCATACTCACCTGGTCCCCATGCCTGCAAGTCTCTAGATACAGGTTCTTTTCTAGGAACTGAACCTAATTCTACTTCATGATCTCCTCACCTCCAACTCCCATTTTAATCAACTCAGTACGCTTCTTTCTGCACTCATCAGTCTCCTTCCATCTTTGCTCTTGTCTCCAAAGTGCGAGCTGTTTCACCTTTGGCCTCAGAGTTTCACTTCCTTCCCAAAGCCATCCTTCGTACCCAATCAAAAAGAGGATACCCACCACACACATGGCATTTGAGGGGTGAGATGTTCATCACAAAGATGGCAGGGGGTAAAGACAACAAACAAGTTCTTCGTAGTCAAGTGCAAAGTATTTGTGAAAGAGATATTGACACAGGATCCAAGAACTGTAAAACTGAAGGGACTTAAGGGTTTTTTTGATTATGGTCTAGTGTTTGGATATTAAGTTTTGACCGTCTCCTCCCAAAGGTCATTTAACCTATGCTTAAACACCCGAGGTCATGGGAACTCATTACCTTTAATTAAGCATATGTAACATTTGGGGAGCTCTGGCAGAGTAGTCTTTTATAGAGAGAGAGCTGAAGTCTGCCTCCCTGTGGCTTCTATTTTTTGTTCTTTGAGAGATGAATGTGGTATTCTAGAAAAGGGGCAAGATCCCTCTCCCTACTCATTTAAAATTTCTTTAGGAAAGAATAAAGAAAGAAAGAACAACCAGTGAGGAAAGGAACTGAGGGGTTCTTTGGTAACCTAGCCCAGACTCCTAACATAGGACAGGGGCAGTCTACCTAGTATGGTAGCTGTGTTATTAAAATAGCTGTTGTTCCCAGTGTTTGTGGGCCAACCCCACTCCTATGGTGAAGCTTTAATCCCCAGTGTGATAGTGTTTGAAAATGGGTATTGGAGATGGATTTCTCTCCTAGGAGAAGAAGTCTGGTGGTAATGCAGGTGTTCGTTGCTGGCATCAGTGCTGAGGCTCATGGATGGCAGGGCAGGTGCCTCTCTTGGCCTTTCCATGATGGTCCCAAGATGGATGCTGAAGCTCCAGCTGCCTCATCCATATTTCAGGCAGGAAAGAAGCAGAAAGAGGGTGGTACTTAGGGAAGCAAAGCTCACACAGATACCCCCAGCTGACATCTTTTTGGCTAGAATTATGTCGCAGCCATGTTTAATGCGAAGAGAAGCTAGGAAATGTCATTTTTTAGTCGGGGACATTACTGCCCCCTACAAAACAGGATTCTGTTAATAAGAAAGAGGGGAAATGGAGATTGGTTAGGCAACTAGCAATGTTTGTTGAGGCATATCAATAGATTTATGTTAAAACTCCACATGGTGTTAATTATAAATGTCAGGACTCTTCCAGGCAACAGATTTGGCTCTGGCTAGTTTGACAGAGAAGGGTTTATAAAAGGATGTTAGGTAGCTCACAAGTTTCTCTGGGAGGGCCGGAAAAACACACTCGTATGTATTCAGCCACAGACAGAAGTATGAAAAATGCCCAGTTTCCCCATGGAATTTGTATGGCTACAAGGCCACTGCTGTCCCCATTGTCCACCACTTGCCACCTCACATGCTGGGACCAGACACCAGAAACTCTACTGTGGCTGCCAGTGAAGAACCGGTACCCTCAGCCAGGTACCTGCCTGCTTACGGAGCCACTCTCTCCTGACACCGCTCACATGCACATGCAAGGCTCTCGAAGGCGGGATTGTGTGGAGGTCTGCACAGTTGCCTGGCGTCATCCTAGCTGCTGCACATCTACGACACTCAGACCTAAGCTTTCCAGCTGCTCTAACACAAGAAGAAAAACTAGTAGGGGGTTGGGGTGGGGGCTGTGTGAGCCAACCTCTGGCATTATCACCATATTTTTTGAAATAGGGACAGCCAGGAGTTCTGCTCGGTTATGTTTTATCAGGACCGACTAATCGTTTCCCATGGCTTTGAAGGGAGATATGATAGCAAAAAAAAAAAAAAAAAAAGAAAGAAAAAAGAAAAAAAAGGAAAGACCAAAAAAAAAAGCATCATCTGGTTCTAGAAAAGAATGGCTTACTGTAAAAGAAAAGAATGACACAATCTTTTCAATTCTATTTTTTCTTCTGCATTACATGGTGCATTTTTGTAAAGATAACAGATGGGAATCCTATATTCATTAAGAAAAAAACGTTTTCATCTGCTAGTGTTTTAAATAAGGGAAATACATAGTATTTACCGCTACCCTTTGAAGACCCTTTGAAGATTTTAATTAGCACTGAATGTGTTACTCCATCTGCTTAAATGAGCAGGCCACATGGTCACAAGGCCCCTCATTTCAGGCTGGCTGGCAAATGAATCCATTGGGTCGCCTTGGTTGGAATTAATAGAAAACCTCAACTAAAAAGACCCCATAAATTACCCCAAAGTTATCTTCATTTAAAAAAGATTTATAAGAATGTATATATAGTATATACTATGCATATATAGACTCAAAAAAATTTAAGTGACTCAAATATTTCTCTAACTTCAACCCAGTCTTCCACTGTGCAGTAATTTCTGATATGTCCTTCTTTTTTAACATTTTATGCCATTTAATAGTTTACAGAATATTTTCACATATTGTTATATGATCCTTTCTACCCTGGGACTAAAACAGGATAGACACTATTTTCTCTAAAGATAGGAAAATGAAGGCTCAGAAAGATCTAATGATTTGCCCCTGTTGACCAAGTTCAAAAAAGATTCACCTGACCCGATAACCTAAAGCTTTTCATTTCTATCCTGGTACTGTAGCCAGCAATGAAAGCTTAATCATCAAAGGAAGAATGTTCCTCTCTTTACAAAGATTATTTTACATCAACTGGGCTTTATGTGGGTTAGATCTGAAAAATAATGCATGTTAGAGAAGTGGCTTCAATAATAGGGCAATATGACATAATGGCTAGGACTATTGGGGAGGACGAATGTGGATTGAATCCCACATCAGCTATCTTCTAGCTGAGTGACCTTGAGCAAGTAACTACTTAATCTCTATGAAGCTCAATTTTCTCATCCATAAATAAAGGATGTAATAAATGAAACTTATAGAGATGTAGCACTCATTCTACATGACCTAGAAAATCAAATTACTCCTATTGCTGGACAATTTAATAAATTGATTCATTTATTTAAAAAATTCTAAACACCTACTCTGTGAGTACTACTATTCTTGACACTGGATATACAAAGATTAATAAAAAAAATTCCTACCCTTATGGCACCAAAGATGGTGTAGCCAATTTTACTTGGGGTTGTGTGTGTGTGTGTGCATGTGTGTGTATGTGTATGAGTGTGTGTTGGGGGTAGGGGAGTGGGAGAAAGTCTGCGTAGGGGATGTATCCCTTGAGCTAAGTCTTAAATATGCTTCTTTATCATTTCTGGAAGGTTCTAGCAGCAGGATCGGTTTCCATAGTATATTCTCATTGTAGCAGCTGGCTCCCCATTCTTTTCTTCACATGGGAGGCATGTGCTACTTTTCAGAGCATGTACAAATTCTATTTGTTATGCAGCACAAGGTATCTGTTTTGCCTGATTCACAGAGTGGAGTAAGCAGATCCCACGTCTGGATCTTTTTTTTCCCTCAATATTTTGCACTGATTTATCTATGTTAAGCTAATCCTCAGAAATCTTAAAAAGATAGAAACTAAGAAAACAGAAGGAGATAGTCAAGGATAAATTTCCGCAAACAGTACCATACTCTTGCCTTTTAAAGAGAGATGACAGCTAAGAATTGCAGCCACCAAAGACTAGCAGGGGGAAGGGAGGACATCTTTCTTGAGCAAGACCTTGCAGTGTCCTTCAAAGCACTGCTGCTGCTGCCCTATAGGAAAGCCACTGAAACACGCACCAGGGAGGCCCCCGTGAGTGGGAGGAAAGCTCTCCAGGGCACCCCTGGCAGTGGAGGAGATTGCAGGCACAACCCTTTTGGCCAACATAGAGCTCTAGCATGATTTCTCCCTGGGGTCTGGGAGACTGATGCAGTATGGAGAATAATGCCAGAAATAAGCCTGAGCTACAGAGTTAGCATCCACCTTCAGGAGCAGCTTTTGGTTTATTTGTTAGAGACACTCTACAAGGGGAGGTATAATTCATTCCTGAGCAGCTTGAACTAATATCATTGTTTTTCTTCAGCTTATATTTCAACATCATACTTGAATTAGAGTAGATAATCTTTTTTTTCTTTCTCTAGCAAGACAATCATGACAGTCTTCCCAGTGCCTGAGCCTTCTCAGCATGATAAAATGTCTAAGAACGAAGCAGATGCACCTTGCATTCTGAGAATGGTGAGGTTTCCAGATGGTGCCAGGGAGGCGATGCAGATAATAACAACACTGGGCTTCTAACAGAAGACTGTTCACTCGTCCAGGAAAGGGCAGGCATCCCCTCATTCGCTTGGGCAGGCCATTAGTGACCCACTCACCGGGAAATTAAAGGAAAATAAACATGTGTGCTAATCTGTTACTGATGAAATCTAATAAATAAGCCTCTCCACTTTGCCACCTTTGAATTGAATCTGGAAGTCAGAAGTGAAAATAGCACACTTGTCAGAACACCCAGTGCTATAGGGTCGAGAACAGTGTAAATGAGGCCGGGAAAGGAAATTGCTGGGGCAGCAGTTCAGAAACTCACGCTATTTGCTGCTCTTCTATCTCTGATATAACATGCTTTCTTAGTGAGGGCTAGTAGAAAAAACTGATCCTGAGGTCTTAGTAAAGGAAAGTATATTGATATCAGATAACCTGCATTCAGACCTTACATCATTTATTATATAATTTACTCATCTTTTGATAATGATTATTATAGATTATTCAGTTATTGATTCAAATATGCATTGTGCCTCCCAGGCCAAAGACACAGCACCGTATCTGGATACAAAGAATAACCCTTGTGGACATTATTCTAGAGTAGCAGTTCTTTTTTTTTTTTTTTTCAGATTTTACTTATTTGAGAGACAGACAGATAACAAGAGAGAGCATGAGCCAGGAGTGGGAGAGGGAGAAGCAGCCCCCCCCCCGCCGAGCAGGGAGCCCGATGCGGGGCTCAATCCCAGGACCCTGAGATCATGACCTGAGCTGAAGGCAGATGCTTAACCAACTGAGCCACCCAGGAGCCCCTGGAGTAGCAGTTCTTAAAGTTTAGCATGTGTAAGAATCACCTGGAGAGGTTCTTTTTTTTTTTAAGATTTTATTTATTTCTTTGAGATGGAGAGCACAAGCGGGTTGGCGGCGGGGGAAGGGACAGAGGAAAAGGGAGAAGCAGGCTCCCCACTGAGTAAGGGGCCCAATGTGGGGCCCGATCCTAGGACCCCGGGATCATGACCTGAGCCAAAGGCAGATGCTTAACGGCTGAGCCCCCCAGGTGCCCCAACCTGAAGAGATTCTAATTAGGTAGGTTCAGGGTGGGGCCTGTAAATTTGCATTTCTAACAAGATGATACTGATGCTGTTGACTGGGGACCATACTTTGAAAAGCACTGGTCCAGAGGAGTGGTTCTCAGTCTTGGCTGCCCATTAAAATCACCCAGGGAGCTATTAAAAATCTTGACTACAGACTTCACCTCAGGTTACACAAACCAAAATCTCTTGAGCGGGACCTAGGCATCCAAGTTTAAAGGCTCTAAAAACCAATAGGCTTGTTGGAAAGACAAGCCAGAAAACCAACTAGAAGTTGTAGAAGAATCAAAGAGAAGGCAGTGGTAGAGTATGGGAATGCGAGCCTAAGATGACTAGGAGAGACCATTCGGATGACCTGAAGGAAAAGAAAACAAAAGTGCAATGAGCCATGGAATGAATATTTCAAGTGAAAGAACCAGCATGTGCAAAGGCCCTAAGACTGGAGAAAATTAGCATATTTAATTAAGGGGTTAAGAGAGGGCTAGCGTGGGGCTGGCTCATACTGAGTGAATGGCAGAGTTGACAAGTTGTATTTATAAAAGTAAGTGGTAGTGTAGAGACTTAGAGGCCAAGACCAAGCTTTGGGAAAGAATAGGAAGCCATTGCCTAATCAAATTTGCATTTATTTATTTTCCTTTATTTTAAAAATCTATTTATTTATTTGAGAGAGAGAGAGCAAGTGAGCAGGGGAAGGGGCAGAGGAAGAGGGAGGGACAGAATCTTAAGCAGACTCCCCGCTGAGAGTAGAGCCCTATGTGGGGCTCAATCCCACAACTCTGAGATCATGACCTGAGCCAAAACCAAGTCCGACACTTAACTGAGCCACCCAGGAGTCCCTAATCAAATTTGCATTTAAAAGATTACTCTGGATACTAAAAATCAATTGAAAAAGGATGAGAAGAAGGAGACTAGTTAGGACTTTGTGAGATTTCATGAGGCACAAGGTGATGCTGGCCTGGGTGGAGATCAGTAATGGGTAGATTTTCATTTATGTTCAAGGTAGAATTAATAAAACTTGCAAAGAGCCTTTTTCTGGAGAATGAGAGACAGAAACTCAGGAATAATTCAGATTTCTGTTTTTAGGCAACTGAGAAGGCGGTGATACCATTTATTTGTATGGACATGGGATAGATTTTAGGGGAAAAATAAAAATTTAGGGAAATAGGGTTAATGTTTCCCCAACTGACAGTATTAAATAAACATTTTGCTATTTGAGCCTGGAGCAAAGACAGGAGTTTGAAGATGGAAGAAAGAATTTGGGAGCTGTCAGTGTTTACACCCATGGGATTGGGTGATATTTTATGGGAAGAGAGTAGAGAAGGGGGCTTAGGCTAAACCCTGTAGAATCCATTTTTTTAGCGAATGGACAGAGGAGGAGTCAGTCAAGGAGACTGAAAAAGAGAAGCATGAGGGCTAAGAGGTAAACTAGGCAAACATGGAGTCAGAAACCAAGATAAGACATGTGTCCAGAAAGAAGGAAGTGATCAACTTGTCAGGTGCTGCTAAGAAGTCAAGAAGAGGAAGAGAGACAAGTGTCCACTGGATTTTACAACATAGAGATCATTGGTGCCTTTGACAAACTTTTTCAGTGGTAGGATAAAGGGGAAAGGTGGATTGTAATGGGTAGAAGAGTTACTTGAAAATGGGGAAATGGAGACAGCATAAATAAGGCTTTTACAAGTTTCTGTGTGTAAAAGGGAATAATGAACTTGTGTGGCGGCTAGAGAAGAGCATAAGTTAGTTTTCAATTTTGTTTAAAATGGGAGACACTAGAAAATGTATATAGGGATGGGAAAGATCCAGTTGGCCAAGAGAAATCAGTGATGCTGGAGAAAGGAATAAAGTAAAAAGCTTAAGAAAGCAAAGGAGGAGACATGCAGAAAATACGACGAACTTTTAGCTTTTGTGAGAAAAGAGAAACTTCCTAATCATAACAAGAAGAAAGAAGGCAAAGATCAATGCCAACACAGCTGAGCTTGTAAGACTCATTATTGGAAGATAACGGAGCCTTTCTGGTGATGGCGTCTGTTTTTTCCCAGTGGAAATATGAGAAAAGTGAGGGGTT
Organism: Leptonychotes weddellii; assembly: GCF_054177405.1. Classification (NCBI taxonomy): domain Eukaryota; kingdom Metazoa; phylum Chordata; class Mammalia; order Carnivora; family Phocidae; genus Leptonychotes; species Leptonychotes weddellii. The sequence continues at coordinate 28,787,455 of NC_138380.1, forward strand.
AGGGAAAAATATGAAATAATAAGCTCAGAGTATGGGAAAGAAACATACCTTGAGAGTGACTACAATTCCTATTGTAAGGAGAAAAACATTATCACCAAATTCCTCTTGGAACACTGTATTTGGTAGAAAATGCTTGTGGCAGAGGAAGAACTTTTCAAAAACTGAATGCTAAAGTGCTATACATTAGACAAAGGGAGAATTTTCTGTTGTTCGAGAGAAGGAAGTGAGAGAAGGGAGAAGTGGAGAGAAAGAATGAAGCTAAGGGGAGGGCAAAAGCCTGTTTTTTCTGGGCTATCTGAACTGCTCCTGTGATTCCTACCCCCTACCCTAAATCCTTAGTAGAATCTGTTGAGCTCACAAAATCCTTCATGTGTGTGGGTTTCTCCTGGAGACAGAGGAGACTGAGGCTGCCAATTCCTTAAAAATATGATTCCCCCAGAGATAAACATAAATTGTGGGAAGAATTTAAACATCTCTAGGCACAAAAGGGGTTTAAAACATCTTTTCTAGATGTCTCTCTCTTGATACCCAGATGACATTTGCATTTCAAACCAAAGACACAAGAATAAAACGTGAATAAAAGTCATACCTTGGTTGAAAGAAGTAAAGTGCATCTCCCACACCTGGTCCTGGGAGGACCTTCAATCTTCTCTCCTACTTCTGAGTCCGGAAATCCACCATGGACTACCTCTTCTACCTTCACTTTTAGTGCCAAAAAGATTTCTTCCAAGTTCTGGAGGAAGCATTATTGCCTGAAAAACTGCATTCCATTTTGTGGGATTCTGAATCTCTCATATTAGATTTGTTGGAAAGTCTCAGATCATAGAAATGATGGTTGTTAGGATAGGAGACTTACAAGAATAAAAATAAGGGAACTCAAAACTGTCAGCCGCCAAAAAAGTCACACCCAAATCAATGGTGTGAATGGGTCTAATCCACATTCCTTCTTGGATATCCAAGCAGAGCCAATGTATACATATACTAAGTGAAATAGGCCAAATGAATTATTTAACATCTCTGTACTTGCCTGTTCAGTTTTTTCAAGGCAATGGATCACTTCATGGATGCAGAGAATAGGAAAGAAAAAAGGGAAACTTTCAATAATTACTTGCCCTATGCTGGCAATGTAGTACCTAGAATTTTCTATTGCAGTTAACTCTCCACAATTTTTTTCCCCTTCTGAGCTTTGTCCTCCTCTACTCTACTGGTATGATAAATATCCCTTTCAGATTTGGAGTCAAGACCCAAATTTATTGTACCTATTTATTGTAGTCAGTTGCTTGACCCCCAAGGAATAAAGCTCTACCAACCACTCTAGTTCTCACATAGCTTTGTCCATATGCTCACACCAACCCCGTATTCCATCCATACTGAAACACTGACTGTTTCCTAAACAGTAAAAATAGAGGGAACTGACAGGGATTTCTTCCCCTCTTCATCCAACCTGCCACCTTCCACCACCCCTCTAATTTGTCCTTTGGACATGGCTCAGGGCTCCGATCTTCCTGCAAGCCTTCCCTTGTCCTCTTAGGCCCCTTTCAGTTAGATGGTTTCATTTTTAGATACTCCTTTGTATTTCTACAATATCTTCTACATATGTCTATAATAGCATTTCTTTCACTGTAATATAATTTCACTATGATTGTATTTCTCATATTTGCTGCTAAACTATATACTCTTTGAAGGCAGGTACTATTAATTGCTCATTTTTTACAGACCTACTGCCTGGTATATGCTATATGGGTAAATGTCAGGATAAGTAAAAAAGGAGAACCATGAATTAACTATGGTAGTAAATAGTGAAAATTAATCTGTATGTCATTAGAACATGATGCATAAAACTCTTACAGTGGGTAAGTCATTGGTGACAAACCTCTTCAATATGTTCTTAGTCTAGAATTAAATGCTCAGATACTATAAGGAATTGTAATGGTTCTCCAAGGAAAGTTGAGGTGCCGTTGCCTTCCTAGAACATAGATGCCAAGAATATAAAAGTAACTAATGTCCTCTACAGACCCTCACTGCCTGCCAGGTAAAGATTCTCAGTGGGGCAGTCAATGACACCTAATATCTGGTTCTTCTTTCCCTACCATTTTCTTATTCCTCTTTCTTTCCTCTGTCTGGATAACTCTTCATTCTTCAGCGAACTCCTACTTGTTCTCCAAGACACCTCGGGAAACCTTCCTGGATTGCCTGAGCGAGGTGACCCCCTCTTTGCTCTCTGAGCGCTCTAAGCATACCCCTACCACAGCGCTCATCACACTGGCTTGGGAGTAATATCAAACCCACTGATAACTCTCATAGCCAGTTAGGGTAATTGTGCTGGAGGAAACACGTGAACTTAATTTCTTAAGCACAACAGAATATTAGCTACTTTCGTAAGCTTTGTTTCCATGGAAGGAAACATCAACATGGCAGGAGGGATTCATTGTGACTGTATTTGATATGGTTCAATAAACTGGTATTTCTTTCTCTAAGAAGATGCGGGATTCACTTAGAAATCTACTCCTTACATGGTAATTGATAGAACTATTACTTGAGCTTGATGGAACTGAAAACTATTGCTGTGCATGGTTACAGTAGCTTTCATTCTCTGCCATGACTCCCAGGCACAATTGCTATTTACTTTAGATTGTAATTTAAGAAAAAAATAATTCTAATGTTAATATTGAGGATGCTAGGGGCGCCTTGGTGGCTCAGTCAGTTAACTGCTGCCTTCGGCTCGGGTCATGGTCCCAGGGTCCTGGGACCAAGACCTCATCTAGCTCCCTGCTCAGGGGGGAGTCTGCTTCTCCCTCTCCCTTTGCCCTGCCCCACTCATGCTCTCTTGTGCGTGCACTCTCTCTCTCTCAAATAAATAAATAAAATCTTCTAAAAAAATTGAAGATGCTAATTAGCTATTACTTCAATCCCCTCTGCTTAGAACAGGTGAATAGTGTCAGTCAGAAAAGGAATGTTCTAGTTCTTCTTCCTATTTTCTAATACGAATTGATCTGCTTCATGTCAATAAATCTTCCTGACATTTTACAGTCATGGCACTAAATCACTAAAGCATCCATGTCAAATGAAAAAGCTCTTGAAAATAATGGTATTAAATGATGATTTTTTTAGGTCCTGTCACCAACTTTCAAATTGGTATTCTCGATAAGACATTGGGTTTATATGTTGATGGCTATATTTCACCAATCGCACCTAATCCATCTGCTACAGTCTGTAGCAGGAAGTTATTAAACCTCCAAGGACCCTTTGACTGAGAAAAGTTTTGAAATAAATCAATGAAAATGAGCACAGCATATTTTCTGAACATGGCACATCATGGCTGCTTGACAGAATGAGTACAGTGTTTGCTTGTTTTTAATCCAGTAATATCCCTTAATTTTTGTAAGTTGTGGAAAGCAGTTTGATAGACTGCAGGAAATATATTCAGTTATTTCATGGGCAGGATGAGGAGGGGAAATGCCAAAAGGGGACAAGGAATATTTTCATGAATCCGTTGTCCTCCTTTTTCAAAAATGAGGTTTTCCTTTTACTTTAACATCAAATCTAGATTTCTCTGAGGAGTTTTATATAATACCAGCGCCAATTAGTTTGACTGATGTGGTTGTCCTTACACATATTTGTTTTCTATTATTGCTATTTAATTTATAAACCAAAGAAGTTTAAAATTCAAGGACGTGAATGAATAAGCAGCTATATTTCGTCATGAGAGCTCCGAAGTGCTTCTAAGGAACCTAATTCTTTATTTATTTGAGAGAGAGAGAGAATGAGAGACAGAGAGCATGAGAGGGAGGAGGGTCAGAGGGAGAAGCAGACTCCCTGCCGAGCAGGGAGCCGGATGCGGGACTCGATCCAGGGACTCCAGGATCATGACCTGAGCCAAAGGCAGTCGCTTAACCAACTGAGCCACCCAGGCGCCCCAGGAACCTAATTCTTTACAAACCTATTCAATGCTGGAACCTAAACATGGCTTAAGATAATTCACCTCTTACTGCAGGCAGTGCTCTACCTTTTCGTCCGCACCCCGGGCTGGCCGACTCGCTTTAATCAGCTGCTGTTCACATTCTGCTCCGTGCCTCTGCTTCAGCAGAGAACAGCTTGACCAGGGCTACAACTTCCTTAGCCTCTTGATAATTATTTTGATGTTGAATTGCTTTCTAAAGTCAAAAAGGAAGGTTTTTACGATGTTTTTCTGTGGAGATTTCAGTGTAAAGGGAAAAAGGGTTATCATCGTTACCATGCAGCCCCTTGCCCGAGGACAGAAGGAAGGAAGGATCTAAGGACATGTGCAGATTTGTTGTTGTTGTTGTTGTTGCAATTTCCTACACTTCTAGTGGTACACTGGTAAAAACTTGGTGACGTTTTCTTGTTTATCCAGAGAAATCCTGCTAGGAACTCACACTCCCATCATCTTTTATCAGCCATCTCAAAAAATAAAGAAACACTCTCTTTGATGTCAAGAAGGAGCTCTTCCTCAGATGAGGGGATTTTTTTAAATTCTAGGTCAGCATATTCTCGCAAATAGTAACTTGATTAAACTCATTATTCATACTCTTCTACCATGATAGGAAATATACTTGATGCTTGGTTTAGAGTTTACATGTCCGAGTTCAAAGAATTTCAACACAATATGTAGATTTTTAGTTCAAAAGTAGTTTATCCAAGGGTCAGGTTTCCTGGGGTTACAATATAGACACTGTTATAAAGTGAAAGAAGCCAGTTTGGCACAAACATTATCGTTTGAGGTGTTATTTATGAAAGCAGCTTTGTTGGGGAGCTCTGTCTGGTGTGGACACAAGCTGGACATCTGTAGACACGTGTCTCGAATGAGGGAGGAGCCATATGAATGAGGCAGCAATCAGTCTGGAAGGGGGTTGAGCAGCCTCAGGAAGGACCAGACTGTTGGAGGGAGCCCCGAGTCAGGGTTTGATTCATAAAGCTGGAAGGGAAGTTATTTTAAGAATGCAAGACTTGGTTATTTGGAAACATGCAGAGCCTCCTCAGACTGAAAAGATCAGCCCTGCTGCCCCCCTCCCCACAACAGCAGAGCTACAACCTACAGCCAGAACCCTTTGCTCCACTGGCAGGAGTGGGAGCTTCCAGGAGCAACAGCAGGTGACACTTGACTAGATTTCTTCCCCCTGGAGTTCCACACTCCTCAAGGTCTGGATTTAAGGACAGGAACTCTAGTTCAGACAAAGAGCAGAATGTGAGTAAAATCCCAGTGGGAGTCCTAGAGATGACTGGAATGTTGGGCACTGGGGGGGGCATAGAAGAGCCTAGAAAGGAGATGAGGGTCGGCCCCATTTATAGGATTGGTAGATAAAATATAGGAATCCTAGTTAAATTTTAGAGAAACAACAAATAATTTTTAGTATAAGTATGTCCCAAATATTGGACAGAGCATATATTTAAAAAAATCTCTTGTTTGAAATTCAAATTTTAACCGGGAGTCCTGGGTTTTTATTTGCTAAATCTGGTAACCCTACCTATATGCCATAGTCATGGAATGGACCTATCCTTCGGGTAGTGAAGCATCAATGGATTTTAAACACAGGGACATCATGATCAAGTCTGTGTTATATACAGATTTTCTGTCACCAGGGTAGAGGGTAGATCAAAGGAGGATGAGACCAACATCAGTGGGGAGGGTCTTGGGACAAGGGGAAAGGAAATGAACTGCCACAAAGACATAAACTGAAAAATATGCCATTTTTAAAAGTTTTTATCTCAATCACCCAGTGCTCATCACCTGTTTCACCTATCCCCCCACCCACCTCCCCTCTGGTAACCTGGTAACCATCAGTTTAAAAATATGTTATTTTGGATTGGACCAGCTGTCTATTCAGTCCAATATTTTGTCTGCTTGTAGCACTAAGCAATGCTTTGTAAGACCTAGCTTTCCACCTTTATGGAGGCCATTTGAACTTGTCAAATCACTTAACCTCCAAGCATCTAAGCAGCCTCAGTATAAACAGGCTGCTATACACAGGTTTCTATTCTGTTCTCAAATATTAGGGACATTTCTCCAAAACCCAAAACACATTAATGTTTCCTGGTCTAAATCCACAAATGAGATAAGGCTAGAAGAAAGTTATTTATCTTCACCTTCAGGACCCTCCTGTCTTGCAAATCAAATTTCTTCCTCACTTTTGTTTGGGACTCTACCCCGGCCGACTGTCTCTCTCTGTCTCCCTGCTCTGCTTCACCGTTGATTCTCTCCTCTTTGCTCCTTGGTAGTAAGTTGGTTTGCTCTTTACTTTGTGTAACTTTAAGACTCTGTATGCTTTGGGGTGCCTGGGTGGCTCAGTCATTAAGCGTCTGCCTTCGGCCCAGGTCATGATCCCGGGGTCCTGGGATCGAGTCCCACATCGGGCTCCCTGCTCCGCGGGAAGCCTGCTTCTCCCTCTCCCACTCCCCCTGCTTGTATTCCCTCTCTCGCTGTGTCTCTCTGTCAAATAAATAAAATCTTTAAAAAAAAAAAAGACTCTATATGCTTCATCTCTACCAGGAAATGCCATTTTATCCCTCCGTCCCCACGAAAGCTACCCGGTCCCTTTCTTCTGCTTACAGCTTACTTTTTGCATAAAGTATTTTTTAATCATTCTTACCTGGTCATAACACTAGTCTGTTCACATAGTCCTCTCAGGATGGAATATCCCCACATAGCATTTAAGTGTAAATCTTTCCAGGTGACTGCATTGTCTTCTATAGGATCCTTGTCTTTCTGGATCCTTGTCCCTTGAAGGCCAAATGGCACTTCTCTCCCTAACCACCAGGTAGGGGCTACATGTGCTCCTTCATGTTTCTCTTCCCATAACATGTATTGCAAGGATGTAGACTGTAGGCACCAAATAAATATTGCTGAGCCCCTGAGAGCGATGGTTCATTTATTGAATCAAAAGTGTGTCCTGGCTTGAATGCGTTAAACAAAGTCTAATGCGTGGTCCAAACACAGCTTTTCCTTGAAGCTGACTTAGGAAGAGAGGACATGTTGGCAAAATGAGAAAGCGAAGCTGGACCCACCAATGAGATGGCCGTGAGTGAGGGCATGACAATGAGTTGAAACACTGGAAAATGCACTGTCCACTTTTGTGCCTTCTGAAGAATAGTAAAAGAGCTGGTATAAAATTTCAACGTCATGGAGATGGTGTTAAGAGACAGCAATACAGGGGCGCCTGGGTGGCTCAGTTGGTTAAGCGACTGCCTTCGGCTCAGGTCATGATCCTGGATTCCCGGGATCGAGTCCCGCATCGGGTTTCCTGCTCGGCAGGGAGTCTGCTTCTCCCTCTGACCCTCCTCCCTCTCATGCTCTCTGTCTCTCATTCTCTCTCTCAAAATAAATAAATAAAAAAAAAATCTTTAAAAAAAAAAAAAGAGACAGCAATACAGAAACATTAAACCATAAATGAAAAACTGGAAAGATTTGGAGGTGACTTTAATTTTAAATTCAAGAGATTAAACAAATGATGTTGGCATTTTTTTTAAAGTGGTACACTTAGATTTTTTTTTCCCCTCTGTCCATAAAAAAAATATATCTGGAAGAAACAGGGAGTCATTGCATTATTTGGGTTTTTCTAAATATCCAGGACATGTCTGTTGTGATCCAAATGGGAAGACAGAAACCACTTTGAATATTTAGAACGGATAAAATTAAATACAGGGAATTGGTTACAAGGAAGATAAGACCAAAAGGGAACATGAGGTAACCCAGGGGTTGACAACCTCAGGAAGCTGCCCTCACCCCAAGGCTGAGGGGACAAAGGGAAGCCACAGTGTTAGCAGAGCCCAGGGGCTGGGCTGTCCAGAGGACACTGGGACCATGGGGGCCTGTCCAGTGGGAACTAGAGCCATGAAATGAAAGCGGCATCCTGGACTCAGCGGAGGGGGTCCGGGGGTAGAAATACCCTGGCTTCCTTCTTCCTCTTGCTCTGCAGCCTCCTGCCGGTGCCTCCTCCGCCCAAGCACATCTGTAAGCCGGCGGACACCAGAGCCTTAGCTGTCTCCATATCTGCGACACAGAGGTGAGCGGGACATGGTTTCATCGGGGCGCCAACAAGGACTGGAACTGACATACAGGGTTTCTTGTGGAGATACTCTCTTAATTCACCATTTCTCATTTGTTTATTTACTTTATCTCTTATTTCTCCAAGGATGTCAAACAGAATCATCAACCAAGATCCCCCCCACACTTGCATATAGGATCCCAGAGACATACCTTAAATTATAAGGGGAGAAAACCAAACAGGAATGCAGTCATTTCTAGGGAAAGCACAGTGACCATGAAGGTAATGCTACTTTGAATAAAGGGAATTTTGGCAGGTTTTAGGTTTGGTATATGCAGTGATTTCCATTTGAAAATATATCTTTGGATCTTTTATCCTCTAGCTGCTTCAGTACAAAATGTTTAGAGTGTTTCATTTCTCGGCATTTGTGTGTGAGCATGTGGGTCAGGGGAGGGTGGTGGTGGTGAAGCAACCGGCTTTTAAAAGCAGGAGAAAAATGAAATTCTAGGGAGATACAAACAAGTCCATAGAAGGATGCCTTTGTTGATAAGATTATTTTTTATTCTGTTTTCATTAACTATCAATAATACATGAAGACCTGAAAAGAAAACCTTCTGGCTACGTACATTTCCATTTTACACTAGAAAAAAGAGAACCTGTCATACGTGAGACTTGAGGCTTCACATACGACAGGGGCCTCTGTAATTAGGGTATACAATGGTCTGGCCATATCTCGTTGTGGTTTATAATGGTGCCTTTAACTGCTCCACAGTGATTATTAGAAAAATGACATTTCCAACTGAGTATGTGATGTTGAGCAGGAAAGTCTCCCTAAGTGCCGAAGTGGATTCCCCATGTACAGAGTAGCACACGGGAAAAAGAACAGAGTCGAAGCTAAAGCCACATTTGAATCACTTTTTGGACCCTTTCTCATGAAGATTTTCACATTAAAAATATTCATTTATTCCCAAGATGGCGAAAGTTGACATTTGGGGGGACAAATATTCTGCACATGTTCATTAAACTAGGACATTGTCTAGCACACAACGGCTACTGAACAAATGCTGGCAGTTAATGTTGCAGAGAGGTCCGGGACAATGAGAACTGATAACATATCACCAAATTTATTGATTAGGACACCACACTCTCCAGCAATGTGGATAGGAAAGAAGAATAGGGTGTGATTACTCAAAAAAAATAAAATCTTAAAAAAAATGTTTCAGTCCTTAAGTGGATCTTCCAAAATTCTTGGTCCAATTCTTCATATCACCAAACAACAGAACCCAAACCGTTTAGATTTTCTTATTGCTAACAGTGAAATGCCTGCTTATTTCCTAATATACAGATTCTCAAGCCAAATTATGGGGTGTGTGTGTGTGTGTGTGTGTGTGTGTGTTTTCTTTCATTTGGAAGACGGCAAGAGCAAGATGCCTGAAAATGAAGGATAAAAAATAATGTGCTGACATGGAAATAGAGTGGAAAGAAATCAGATGTTAAGTAAGAGAGGAATGCTGAGTGCTCACAGCCTCACAGTTTGAGAAAGAGTTGGCTAGCTCTGAATGTCACAGGAGCAGAATTAAATTATTTGCAGGCTCAATGGCTCATCATTCAGTTGTAGCAAGAAATAAAATTGGTTGGGTATGAATTCTTCACAAAGTTGTGCCAGTTATTACAAAAGGACATGACCAGATGATCATTTCCTTTCCAGCAAATGGAATTGTGCCCAGCCAGTTTGTTCCACGTGGAAATCAAGCCACGTAACTGGATCTTATTATTTCACTTAATCGATGACAAAAACTAGTGACTGCTATGTCACTAATGGGCTAATATTTATAAAAACAAAGTCAAAGCAGATGGGAAAATAGCTAACTCAGTCATGTTGAATGTTATATACATCCAACCTACATCTTCATTTCCTTGTCATTAACTAAGTGAAGTGACACTTTGTCAAAACATCAGCGAAGTCCTTTAAAATCTTTTTGTAAAAAGCTCATGTAAAAATACCAAAAATTATTGTTAGGAGAAACTCACAATTTTGACTTTCTTTTGAAGTTTTCAATAACAACTCTTTGTGCTTAGGTCAGAGTTTTCTTCTAGGGGATTGAAGAGCTAATGACTAACAGTTTGCCTATTCACAAAGAGGGATGTGCATATGAAATTACTCCTGATTTCCCAATTAACTAAATTTATTGTTTGAGAAATGACCCAAGGGAATATTAAGAATAAAGATGAGTATTAAATTGAATTTAAGCTATCATCCTGTGGTAAATGTGAGGTATTCCCTTTTAAGGGATTTCAGCAGACAGATAATGGAAACCAAAGTATGTCACCAAAAGACTTTTTTGTCCCACTCACTAAATGCTCTAAAAATACATATTTCCCACACTGCAAGCTTTAGTGGTTTTTATGTTTATATTAAAAGCAAGCTTGTTTTAATGCATATATGATACATACATCATGGAAAGACTGAATATGTGAGTAGTAAGCATTAACTGGAATATAGTTCTGATCATTTTAAATTATTATTGGTATTGCTCTTACTCTGGTCTTCTCTGAAAGGTGGTTGTACTTTATTGTTTCATGTGATATGAACATTCTGTTCCATTGCTTAAACCACCTGTCCCCCCATGGTCTTCCCTTACATCTCAAACTAAGGCTAAAATATTCAACTTCAGATTCTTTATGGTCTGTCCACAAGCTCCACATCCATCATGGACTCGTTACTGCCCTCCACAAAGACATAGCTGTTGCTGATACCCACCATCCCCTTCTCCCCTAGTAATAGAACCTTGAGTTCTGGCTGGCATGTGCTTCTAGCTGACACTACCCAGCAGTCCTCCATTCAGAGTGACTAAGCCTGTATCCTAACTGATACAGATGTCACATTTTTCAAACAAAGAAGTGTGCATAGAGAAAAAAGCCCTGGGCTTTAACCCAAAACTTACCTATAGCATCCTTATTTTGTTGTTCCAGGATCAGATCATGGTTTTATTTCTTTCCCATCAAAACTCAAGAAGCCATTAGATTTCTTCACACTATAGCAATACATGGAAAGTATTTCAAACTAAGTGAACCATGACTGTGAGGCAGCTGTAAGTTAGTTCATCTCGAGCACATATGTGCACGATATATGAAGTCACAACAGCAACTGAGTAGCTAGAGCTTTGGCCCATGATACTGGAGACTAAAATCAGACCCATTACAGACATAAAGTCTGCAAGTCCTCAGGAACTAAGCTATGCACTAGTGTAGATTAGCATTCTTAAAAAGGAAAAATCAGTAGGCACTACATACAGAATCATCATGACAACTGCAGGCTCTTTCAGCCACTCCTGGGTAAGAATGCACTAATATCATCGTACTGCGGGATTACTCTCTAGCTTTATCTGTATAATTTTTGTTTGTGCATATGCTTATGTTTAAGCTAAACATTTAGAAAACTCTTTATAGTTCTTAACCAATCTTATATTTATCGAGTCCAGAGGTGAAAACCCGCATTAGGTACCATTAAGGACATGTACCTGAGCTTCTATTTTCAACATTAGGATGGACTAGAGATCTTGAAAGCCTGCCAAACACTGATATGCTGCATAAAATATTGTGTACACATCCTTCACAAGTCTTATATGAATTTTCAAGAAAGTAAGAAAAATTCTCTGAGGCAGGAATGTGAAGCAAGAGCATGAGACAAGAGGTAATAAAACTTTGAGGCCATGAAGCCCTGAGGAGGAGGAGGAGGATAGCTGGATCCTCAGATTCATGGCCACACAGGAAACCAGAGGCAAGGCCTTGCATGCACGCATGCCAGGAAGTGTCAAGTTGGAGGCCCACAGTACAGAGCTGAGACTCAGGAAGGACTGTATCCTCCAGGAAAAAAGAGTGAGGTAGGAATGAAAAATGACAAACAAAACCTGCCCTTGAGGACTTGTCAGTCTTGACTTTGGAGAAAGGCAAACCATATCTCCCCAGAGAATCCATAGCCAAGGGCCAGCACTTATGGGGGTTTGGGTCTGACCTTACACTCCTTGTCTTCTGCAACCTGAATTCAATAATTGTAACAAAGTGTGCCCGAGTTGGTAATGTTTCCATATGCCTAACAGAAGCAGAAGTAAATCCTTTCTGGAAGAATGCCTCCTCAATCCAGACTTCAAAGTATTCCCCTATATAATATTCCAATGATTATGACTCATAGTAGAAAACAGTTCTAAAACACCAGGTAATGGCACCACAACTAAGAATCAAGGAAACAAACAACAAAATCCCATCAGAACCAGATAGTTCTAGACTTCAGGTATTGAAATTATGGGGCAAAACACATAAAATAAGCATATTTAATATGCTTAAGACATATCAGAGAATAGAGAATTAATGTCATAAAGAATAAGAGAGTATTTTTAAAAACAGTCATATTTTTTAAAAATCAAGTAAAACTTTTCAAGATGAAATATAAAGTCGTTGAAATGGTAACACCGGATGGATGATTACAGCAAATCAGACGTAGCTGAAAAGGAAAATCACAAGCTGTGGTCTCTCTAATCAGATAGGGGGCTCCCAGATATGGGGCGACTATCAGGTGGAAGCCGGTGGGGTGGGCAGTGAAAGGATTCGCCTGAGGCAGAACAAAGGAGATAGAAGTTGATTGAATACACTGCAAGGGAGTGGTGGGCAGGACAGCAGAGGAGAGACTGTCTGCCACGAGGCAGAGGATGGGCTGTGTTCCAAGTGGGAAGATGAGGAGGTATGGGGGTGCATGGAATCTTCCCTTTTTTTGGTAACTGTGCCTGGGTTGTAAATAGCCCATCGGTCAGTCAGAGCCTCTGGATTCTTTGAGGTGGGTCACCCAACCGGCCTGTCTGTATTCAGCCGGGGGGTCGGGGTCAGTGTGGGTCCTTTGGCCTTGATCAAGTTTCCATTGCTCAAGCCTGTTGTCTAAAAGCCTGTTGTCCACACAAACTGGATGACGGAGCCTAAAAAAACATTCGCAACATACAAAACAAAGAGACAGAAAGTATGAAGGAGAAGTTGAAATATGGAGGATAAATGCCTAAAATACATCTGAGTGGAGCTCCAAAAGGAAAGAATAAAAAAGGGAAGAGAAAGAGAAAATATTTTAAAAGGTAAATGTGGGAACTTTTTCCCCCAGAATTGAAAACGCATTTGTCTTCAGATCGAGTAGACCTAATGAATTCAAAACGCAACATATGAAAAGAAATTCCGTATCAAAACATACCCAGGGAAATCTAAAGAAAAAAAGATCATAAAAGCAGCCCGTGAGGAAAGATAGGCTAGCTAAAAGGGAGAAATAATTAATCTAATGGCCTTCCTTCTCAACAGCAAAAATGGAAAGCAGAAGTCAGGCGAATTAGTAGCAAAACAAAACACTTAAACACACACAAAGGAGAGTAGAAGAAAGACGTTTTTAGAAAAACGAAAACTGAGAGTTCCCTACCAGTAGATTCTCATTCAAGGAAAATCTAAAGGATGGGTTTTAGAAAGATAAAGAAAAAAAATCACAGAAAGAAGACTCAGATGGCAAGGAGGACTGGTGAATCAAGAAAATACTAAAGATGAGAATAAATCTAAGAAAGCGTTGAACAAAGCAAAAATAACTATGTTCAGTTTGGAGAATAAAAATCATTGGAAGTGGCAAAGAACTATAATGAACAAAACAGCATGAAACCTAAAAGGTAGTGTGTATGGTGGATGGAGTTAAATATTCATGGGACCAGGGGCTACTCACTAGGAAGGTAAATATATGCATTAAGCTAAGCCTTGTTATGGAAGCATGATAAAATTTCAAGGGTTTTGACTAAGATCAAAAATAGTGTCAGGAACATCCAAACCAATGGGGGGGGGGGGGAACTTGAAAGATAATAAAAAGAAGACAAGAAAGGAGGATAAGGGGGAAAAAAAAAAGGACAAAGAAAAAGCCCAAACTGTTGACAGAGATTAACCAAAATATATTTAAATAGACTGATTCTTCTCCTCTTAAAATATGTAGATTGTCTAACTGGATTAAAATAAAAACAATCCAGCTAGATGCTGTATGTGAAAGCCATGCCTAAAGCATAAAGGCACAGAAAAGTTGGAAAGGATAGAAAAAAGATGTACCTGAAAATGGCTAATTATAAGAAAGCTGATACAGTTAATTTATAATACATAAATATAATTTAAGGCAAAAGACATCAGTAGAGATAAAGATGTTCACCACCTAATGATCAAACTTTCAGTTCACCAGAAAGATATAATAGTGTTCAGCTTTTAGGCACTAATAATATAACTCGAATCATATTATGTCATTAATAAAATAATTATAGCACTAATAAAATTATAAAAATAGCTTGTTACTGAAAAAAATCGGTGGATCCATATTCATAAGTAAGACTGGTATGTTAAGTGTCTTTTCTCAAGATTATCCTTATCTGTTTTGGTCATCAAAGTTATTTAGCCTCATAAAATGAATTGTGGGATGTTCTCTTTTTTTCTGTGCCACGTTTGGAGTTATCTCCCTTGAATGTTGGGTAGAATTTATTTCTAAAATCATCTGTGCATGGCATCTTCCTTCTGAGAATAAAAAAAAAAAACTTGTTTAATGGCTTTAATAGTTACAAAGCTACTCACATTTTTTATTTTGTCACATTTTCAATTTTGATGAACCATATTATTCTAGGAAGATATCCATTTCTTCAAAGTCTTCAAAATTTTTGGCATCAGAGCATTTTTTTCTTTTCTCTCTTCAGTATCTGTAATTTTTCATTTTTGAAAGTGTTTCTTTGAAACTCATGTCTTGTTTTCTTGACAAAACTTTCCAGAGTTGTCAATTTCTTTTGGTCTCTTCAAAAAACAATTTTTAGCTTTGATGATCCTCTCATCTTTGTTTTCTAGTTCATTATTTTCTGCCTTTAGTTTTACTCTTCTTTGACTTTCTTTGAGTTTACTGTTCTTCCCCAGATTTTTAAGATAGTTGCTTAGCTCATTAATTTTCAGACTTTCTTCTTCATTTCTCAGACAGCCTTTCAACCTAAAAATTTCCCACTACACATCACTCACCAACATTTCCAAAATTTTGAGTTACAGTGTCTTTATTGTGCAATTCTAAGTATTTTTTAATTTCCAATTTTTTCTTTAAACCATGAGTTATTAAAAACATATTTTTAAATTTCCAAAATTATTTTTGTTTTGTTCTGCATGTGTATGCATGAGTGTGAAATTTAATTTTTATTTTTTTATTTCATTTTTGTTTAATTGTGGTCAGAGATAGCATTCCATGTGAAATCAATTCTTTGGAATTTACTCTAACTTGCTATATGACCAAAGCATTGTCATGGTAAATGTTTCATATTTTGGTAAATGTTCCTTGTAATTTGAAAAGAACTGGGTTCAGGAGTTTCTATGTATTCATTAGATCAGTGTTTACCAAACCTCCTGTAAGGTAAGAATCATCTGAGGCAGTTTTTTAAAATACAGCTTTCTGAATCTCTCTCCTGGAGATTTTCATTCACTAAGTCTCGTACTGAGCCATCAGGGAAATTTGAGAAATCCTACAGCAAAGCAATTCTGTTGTTCCATTCAGATCTTCCTTATTTGTACTGATTTATGTCCATTTGATCTATCACTTATTGAGAGAGTTGTATTCAAATATTCCACAACGCTGGTGGATTTTCATTTTTTCTTTTAACTTTGTCACTTTTAAATACATATGTTATACACACCCACACCCACACACCTCTTTGATAAGTATATTAAAATCTCTCCAGCTTCTATGTCCTCATTTTGTAAAATACCAAAGTGGAAATGGTATTTATTTTGAAGAATCTGAGGACAAATACGTGGAAAATGCACACAAACAAAGCACTTGGTTTAGAGTAGCAGCTCAACAGGTCATAGCTATTACTTTCTTTCTTTTTTTTTTTCACTTTCAACCCTAGAATTACCTACAGGTATGTTCATGCAGTCTATTTCACTACAGGGACAGGTGTGTTACCCTTGGGCCAAACCACCCACCAAAACTCCATCGGCAGGGACTATACTACCTTCCCTCCCCATGAACCTGTCAGGGAGAACTGTTTTCCCTGAATTGAAATGAGAGGTTATGCTTACTCCTCGGGGCACACCACCACACATGACTTCGCTGTGTTTGTTGTTGAGGGTGTTGTCTCTGACTTCCACACATGTGGCCAACACCAACTGGATCCTCCTGAAGACCTTCTGGGTCTTGTTTTTGGTCTTCATATATAATGGAACAATTTCATTGTCTCCATTTACATTATTATATTGTCATCCCTAAAGCTCAGAACTGAGTTCACGGCTCTGCTAGAGCAACTAAATAGAAATTTGTAGCCTGTTTAAGCATCATATATTCTCCCTAACACTTCCTTCTAGCCCATTGACATTTCTTATGCTAATGTAGATTTTCCCTGTCTTATAGCCTTAATCTTTTTATTTTTGTTTTGCAAATTCTTTGCATGTATTTACTGTTAGCACCTAAAGTTTTCATGGGATAAGCTGGGATATAAGCACATACATAGATACCTAAGTAATTAATATGTATCATATATAGATAGATGCATAGCCATCTACATATGTATGAATTTCATTTATAGACCAGATGGAGAAAATGGCTAAAGCTGAGACCTTCATGCCAGTGTCAGAGACTCTCTACTGGAAAAGACAAACCATAGAGCTATTACATAAAACATTGTATGATTCAAGGAGTTAGAAAAAAAGTACCTCCCTTAATTTAGTGATATACTAATACAGTTTTTAGGGCAAGGTTAAAAATTCACAAGATTTATGGATTTTCTGCTTCTATAGATATTGCTTCCAGAGTCATAGGAATCTTATGTTACTCTTTGTATTGAAGACTTACATATGGCTCTGTGTTCAGTTGAAATGTCATTTTTAAAAGAAATGGCTTATTTTTCAGAATAGTATCTCTTTTGCATAAATTCACCTGCTGGGAAAAAGGAAGAAAGCTTGTGTGCTTTGCTAGAATCCGCCCTATTCTGGTAATTTCTCTGAATGCATTTCTGGAGGACCATGCAGCCTGCTTGCTTCTCTTGTTCCAAGTCTAAGATTACTCTCCTGTGAAATGTCCTGGTGGTGATTTCGTAGGCCCAGCTGTTTAGAATGGTTTACTGGAAACGTTTGTAAAACAATTAAAACTTTCTTTGTGCCTCCTAACCTCCTGTCTTCTTAACATTAAAACCACCCTTTGTAATTTCCTTGTTTTTCTCACATTGACTGGATCTGAAGGGAACATTTATTTATGCCATAGCAAACACAGCTTAACTGGTATTTTGGCTGACAGAACAGCTTTGTTTCTGTGCTTATAACCTCTTCTTCTGACAGCAGGACTTGGGGAGTTAGCCTTCTTAGCAAACCGCCTCTTTCATGTCAGTGGAAGGCATAGCAATCCTGTTATTACAGGAACACAGACTTGGTTGAGGGTTACTTCATTTTTCATTATTGACTTTAGGAAAAACAACCCAATGTTAAAGTCTGAATGTTACTTCAGAGATCAATAGAGATCATTCCCGTAGTCAGCTTTCAAAATAAAGGGCAATTCTTTTATCTGGTGGCGGTAGCTTTAGGGTGCTCTAAATTTTCTTGCAGGATCTTCATGGGGTCCACAAAGACTAAGAAGGGTAATGATGCATTTCAGTCTTGAGGGAGGCTAGATAGACATGGCTTCAGATTAAATCGTTTCCTTGCAAAACAAGAATTATTAGATCACTGCTTGCAGAATCAAGCATTTGTCCAAATACGTGTATGCAATAAATAAAAGCCATAGGCAGTAGGCATTCTTCTCCAGTTGGAAACAGTGTGGTTTCCAATTTCTGTTGAAAAGGGTCTTGATTTTAAAACAAACAAAAAATGAGAACCCTAACAACCAAATGAAAACGGTGAAGGCTCTTCCCCAATAACATAATGCTGTCTCAGATACTTTGGGGATATTTATGGGAAACAACATTCTGTTTTGAAAGTCCATTGTTCAGTTATTATTCGTCTTGTGTATAACTCCCTTATGGCATTGTCCAGATTACTGTCCCAAGAACAAAAGAGAAGATACAACACCATTTTAAAAATGAAAATATCTCCCTAATTCCCTATGATGCCCTGAACAATACACACCATTCTCTCTTTTCTACATTTTGAGCAGATTATTAGAAAGGAGTCAGTGGCCTTTCTACCCCCAATGAATTCCAGTCTTAAGTGGCATTAGAACGATTTGGTAGCAGTCTTCTTTGTAAGCTGTATGTCCTGGCAAAATGTAGGGGGAAGCAAGAGAGGTAGCTTCTGGGGCCTTCTGGAGGGTGCATGAGTCCACCTTACAGCCAGAGAGCAGAGCTGTGTGTTCCTCTAGTCCCTCTGTTTTCCTATAACCTCACTGCAAGCTCGTTATCACATTTGTTATGTGATTGATGAGCGTCTGTCTTTATACCAGAGGCACTTAATAGGTTTCTATAGGAAGACAAATGATCTGGGAGATAGATTATATTAATTTAGGAGTCTGCAACTAGGCCCTGTCGGGACTATCCCTGTGCAATTTTGAGCCTCAAATTCTCCAAAGACAGGGAAACTAATCCTTACCAGATGCTTACAAGGAAGGGAGGGTCAAATTTATAAAGTAATGTGAACTCCTCATTAACAAAACTCATCTATCAATGTATATTACTCATTATGAAAAGAATTAGCCTGCCCACAATTTGCTTTCATTTTGCTTTTGACTAATTGTATCATGTATTGTCAAGCAGGACTCCACAAGGAAATACAATTAGCATTATCAATATTAGTGATGACTGAGGACTGAGAATGACTAAACAGAATTCAGAAAAAAAAAACTCATCAACTCTAGTAGTCTTATGATCTAATTTAAAGAAAGTAACAACTGCTCAATTTCAATGAAATTTTTAACTTCAAAGAGCTAAATTATAAAGAAACAAAAACAAGAAGTAAAAATAATAAAGGAGTAAAAAATGTATGCAAGAGGGAAATAAAATATTTGACAGGAAAAGTGGAGAATGGAGACTGGCCTGGTAATAATGGTTTGCAGGCTTGTAATGATTTCATGCTTTATGGCAAAGTTATATTCTGGGCTAGTTTTCTCTTGCTTATTTTCATGATCACTCTTTTGAATGGGCCCAAAACACTGCTTCCACTTATCCATTTTCATGCTCATTTCATACATTTTTATTATTTTCTGTATATAAAGCACTATGCTAGGTGTGTGGGTGATAGCAAAATATGTATGGTAGAGTTACCTGTTCTCAACGAATACATGTCTCAGAGGGAAAGACCAGACACAGACACAATTCACTTCTATTTAAAGAAGTAGGATAGAAACTAATGCAAGAGAACAGGGAAAACGAAAAGGTCCATTTCCAGCTAGTGTGATCAGGGAAGCCTCTTTAAGAGGGTTGTTTTCATTTGTCTCATGCTATTTCCCATTAGTATGTAAAAGTTCATTACCTCTTTTACAGATAAATTGAGTAATGCCGAAATTAAGATAAATTGGCATGACAACCCCAACTCTCAGATTATCTCTATTTTTCCAAGCAGCAAAAGCATTCTGTCCTCTTGGCTGGTCTCTGGTTTTGTGAAGTCTCTTCAGATCCCCTAGACACAGCCTAGTAAGCAAGCGTCACTTTTGGCACACTTTTACCCTTTTAGACCTGGATGTTTTAATGACTTCTTGCTTCCAATTGAATCTTGTTTGGGAATTAGTATAAAAGGTCAATATTACCTGATATCCACATTTATCATTACTCAGAGTTGTGTTGGAAGCCTAATGACCAAGTCAGATTTTGCCCTGTGATGGTATGAGAGACAAAGGAAATTATTTAGCCACTAAGCATCTGGGTGAGGGTAGGACTTGAAAGAATGAAGACTCCCAAAGAATGGTGACTCAGATTACAGAACACGCATCTAGTGATCACAATTTTTAACCTTAAAAAAGTCTTTCTTACTCCTTTTTACAGGAAGAAATGGCAAGATAAATAATCTAGTACAATAATCTTTCTAGAATAACAATAACATGTTTTCGTTGGACCTTGTTCGTGTTCTTACTGAACACTCATGTCAGTAAACTGAGAAACAAAGACTTTTCTCATATACACGCACACACGGACACACATGGAGTGTGCCCAGAGATAAACCCACACATACACAGTCAACTAATCTTTGACAAGGGTGCCAAGAGTACACAATGGGGAAAGGATAATTTTTTCAATAAATGGTGTTGGGAAAGCTGGATATCCATATGCAAAAGAATGAAATTGAACCCTTATCTTGCACCATTCACAAAAGTCAACTCAAAGTGGATGAAACCTTATGTTTAAAACATGAAACAATAAAACCGTTAGAAGAAAGCAAAAGGAAAAAGTTTCTTGACATTGGTCTTGGCAATAATATTTTGGATATAACACCAAAAGTACAGGCAGCAAAAGCAAAAATAAGTATGGCTACATCAAACTAAAATGCATCTGTACAACAACGAGACAATTAACAAGATAAAAAGACAGCCTATGGAATGGGAGAAAATATTTGCATATATCTGATAAGAGGTTAACATCTAAAACATAGAAGGAACCCATACAGCTCAGTAGCAAAAAAAAAGGCAAAGTACTTGAAGGGACATTTTTCCAAAGAAGATAAACAAATGGCCAACAGATGAAAAGGTACTCAACATTGCTAATCATCAGGGAAATGCAAATTTAAATCACAATGAGATATCACCTCAACCCTGTTAAGATGGCTATTAATAAAAAGAGGTAACAAATGTTGGTGAGGATATGGAGAAAACGGACACCTTGCATTCTGTTGGTGGGAATGTAAATTGGTACAGCCACTATGGAAAACAGTATGGAAATTCCTCAAAAACTTAGAAGTAGGACTACCATATTATCCAGAAATCCCACTTTCGGGTATATATCAGAAGGAAATGAAATCACTATCTTGGGATGTCTGTACTTCCGTGTTCATTTTAGGATTATTTCTAATAGCCAAGACATGGAAATAACCTAAGCATCTGTCAATGGGGATAAATAAAATGTCTATATATATATATATATATATATATATATATACACACACATACACACACACACAATGGAATATAGTCCAGCCATAAGAAAGAAGGAAACCCTGCCATTTGTGACAACGTGGATGAATTTGGAGGGCATTACACTACATGAAATAAGCCAGACACAAAGAGACAATACCACATGATCTCACTTATATGTGGAATCTAAAAAAGTCAAGTCATAGAACCAGAAAATAGAAAAGTGGTTATTAAGGGTTGGAGGGGTCAGAAAAATGGGGAGAAATGGGTCAAAGTGTACAAACGTTTAGTTATAAGATGAGTAAGTTCTGAGGCTCTAATGTATAACCTGATAACTGTAGTTAATAACACTGTATTATAAACTTGAAATGTGTTAAGAAAGTAGATCTTAAGTGTTCTCACCACATACATAAAAATGGTAACTATGTGAGGTGATGGGTGTGTTAATTAACTTGACCGTGGTAATTGTTTCACAATGTATATGCCTATCAAATCGTCCTGTGGCACACATTTTTTAAAAGCACATTTTATAACATAATATATAAATTCTTATTTTCCACTCATACCTCAATAATCCTGGAAAAAAATATGTTTACTATATGATCTGAAAAGTGCTGCAAAAATGCCAGAAAGTCAGAGAAACTCATTAAAAAAAGAGCAATCACTATAACTATTCAAATGGTATTTTTTCCCATGGAAGAGTCATTCCCCTTTCTTTTGAAGTTGCTATTCCTTCTCTTTGAGGGAAAGTGAGAAACCTCTGATGTCTTGGAGATAAAGAGCTACTATGTATTGAGTGCCAACTTTATACTAAGCATTTTATGTACTTCACTTAATCTTGACATCTACAGGGCAGTATTACCCTCATTTTACAGGGGAGGAAATAGAGACTCAGAAAATGCGTTTCTTGATCCCGGGTATCTGACTAGTAAGTGCTGGAGGCAAGATTCACAAGATTGTCTCACTTGACATTTGTTCATGTTCCTGCAGGCCATCTACAGCAGAAACCCTTCAGGGTAATGGCTACCCCTGAATCCTTGGGAGTAAGATGTGATCCCATTGGAACACAAATAAAGAACCCCCCAAAAAAAACATCATTCAGGGGTGCTTGGGGGGTCTCAGTCCGTTAAGCCTCGGACTCTTGATTTCAGCTCAAGTCATGATCCCAGGGTTGTGGGATCGAGCCTCACACTGGGCTCCGCGCTCGGCGCAGAGTCAGCTTGAGATTCTCCCTCTCCCTCTACTCTCTGTCCCTCCCCATACATGTGCTCTCTCTCCCTTTCAAAATAAATAAAATCTTTAAAAAGATCAGTCTACCAAAAATGGAAATAAAACCAAGAGAAGGGCTTGCTAGAATATAATTATAATCTGATGCTTATTAATATATCATAAAGCATTTTTCTAAGTGCTGTTGAAAATGTTGAGGTGTAGAGTTCCCATCCTTGTATGCTTTCCTGTGGCCTCACATATTTATTCTGGAGCCCTTCCAGGACCAGCCCCAAAGCTGGGACGTTTGTGACGTTGCTGAGGAGACTGGTAAGGCCAGCGCTCAGGAGCAGGCTGTTTCCGCGGACCTGTTCTCACTGGCTTTCGACTTTCTTGCCCCCGGTTCCTTGTTTTCTCCGTGATACATGCTCGACTTTGAACAGAGCACTTCACCTCTTCCGCTTTCTGTTTCTAAATTGTAAAAGAGAGTGAAAATTATCTTTAAAATTTCTGTGGCTCTAACATTTGGTAAATTATACCTTAAAGTTCTTTATTTTTTGTAAGACAGATATTTATGTATTAATTTTGGTTGAATAACCAATTATTTTGGAAATTATCAGTGAAATTCTAGCAATCATGGAGCAAATTTGAGGGTTCTCAAGTTGGTTGTTCATTTCATATTAAAAAAGTGGTTATTCAAGAATGTAAACTATTTATTATTTAAAAGCTAACTTCCAATAACTATTAGTGTTAAATTTAAACCACTTTTGTTAAGCCCATAGAGATTTAGCTGAATACAAATATACTTTTTCAGGATTAAAGACAGCACTCTCTAAACTGCAATATTATTTCATCTAAATATGAAACTGGGGCAGTTAAGAAAAATTATATGAGAAAACTTTCATGTAAGGTGTGTGTTTGTTTTTCCTCCCTTTTTTTGTTGTTGTATTTGTGTTGTCCTCCTTAGTGGAAACAAAATATTAATAACATCTTATACCTATTTAACCTTTTAAACCTTTATGGCTTGCAAAACACTTCCATATGCAGTGGAGTTACATCTTACATGGACGTTGGGTTCTGAAGTTATTTTAATAAGGTGAAAATCACATATGGATAAAGTTACCCATGAAAATCCTTCAGCCCATAAGAAATCATATGCATCATTTTATATATTTAAAATATACATATGTATGAAGGTAATTTTTTAGTGTAAAATATACAATAAACAATAGGATACAAAATTCATTTCTCAAAGTATTAATTACATAAAAGGGCACATAGTTATATATTTTAATTTTGTGGGAGAATGCACATTATTTGTATAACAAATACAAACATGATGCTGCTCCCCTGGGTGGATTTCACGACATTCCCTGTGAGCTACAGATTACTGTATCCCTATACAGTGGAAAAAGAGGCTTGGAGTAGTTTTAAAGCTTGCCTACAGCCTCAAAGCTAATAAGTGACAAAGCTACAATCAAATCTTTAAAACTTAGAGTCCAGTTGTCTTTCTACTGCCTCATAATTGGCTCTATGTTTATTTTACTTTCCTGCTGAGGTAAATAAACTCTTTTTCGACTTCATGGAATTTTGCAGGGTTTTTTTTTACTACAATTAATTTTCCCAAACAGAATTCTCTTCTTTGAATCATCCACTTTGCTGATAATTCTGAATGAGAAAAAGTGGGGGGGAAAATAAAATGCTATTGTATTTGATATGAAAAGTCTATTCACTAGATTTAATAGGACTCACCGATGAATTGGTATTCTAAATTTGCTATTAGGCTACTTGAAATATGTGAGACTTCGTTGGGAAGAAGTTTTATTGGTTCTGTCTCCACTTCTGAAGAGAGAGAAGGTAAAGTAGATATTTAACTGCAAATAGGGAGGTCATTAATTCCCCTTGTTGGCTCTGGCCCAAAATGAAGTTTACAATTTCCAAGAGAATTTGGATCAGCTAATATTAGTAATAGTGATTAACCCCATGATTCATGCCTGTTGATACATGAAGCCTCCTTTCAAGGGAAGCTGTGTTTTAGCTCTATACTGGATCCTGTACAATGGTATTTGTTTTTCTGGTCATTTGCTTGCTTCTGTTACTATTTCTCTTAGAACTAACAGCAGTTTGTATGCTTTGGGGGTGCACATTGTACTTAAAGAGATATCTCATGAGGACAACTAATTTTGGTCTGCCCAAAGACCAAGACACAGGGTTACAAACTTTGACCTCAATCCTTACCCAATTAGTAGTCTGGATGTGCAACTAGATATAGTCCCACCCTAACTTCCTTAGCCATATCTTCTATGTAGGAAATAGCATAATGGCAGATTTGAACATGTGGAATAAATAAATAATGCAGCTATGAATGTATTACTGTGGAAGTTATAAGTACATCAATTAATTGACTACATATTGGAAATCAAGAAATTGTGTTTATGAAATTTTTCCTGTTCCAACAGATTGCATATTGCTTTTCCAAAGCGGAGAGAACTACCTGCTAGAAGTAAGCTCTTACCACCATCTCAGCTCCTTCTCTTTTTTTTTTAAAGATTTTTTATTTATTTATTCATGAGAGACAGAGAGAGAGAGAGAGAGGCAGAGGGAGAAGCAGGCTCCCAAGGGGCAGGAAGCCCAATTCGGGACTCGATCCCAGGACCCTGAGATCATGACCTGAGCCGAAGGCAGACGCTTAACCATCTGAGCCACCCAGGTGCCCGCTCCTTCTCTTTTTAAATGTTATCTTTCTACACACTGAACCACCTAGACCATCTTAGACTTGATAGAATGAATGCTTCTGGGGAAGTCTTTGAGAGGCTTCAGCTTCTCTTCTGAAAAATAGTGAGTTGAGACAAATACCAAGTTTAACATGGATTTCAGAATGAAATCTTTATTAAATCATTGAATCATGAAGCAGTATTAACAACCTACTGTGTTTGCTCTTTTCCCCACACTGCTCCTACAACAATCAGGTGGAAAGATAGTTTTGTTGGAAATATGAAATAATAAGTAAATGGTATAAGAGAGTGTAGTGTATGAGAGAGTTCAGGTCTTGGTCAATGCAAGAGATTTGGGTGATTCCCAGGAAGAATTTGCAGGAGTTGCCTTCCAAGCTGCCACGCTGAGATGAGCAAGGATAGATGATGGCAAGCAAGGAGATCTGGGCCAAGCAAACCTTCACTGTCTTACCATGTGTTTTTATTGGGACAAAAGAGACATTTTCCCCCAAAAAAGTAGGCAATTAAAGGAAAAGGAGAAAAGCACACAATGAGGCACAGGAATTATAGCTTGTGTCGTCTGAGGGCTGGCTTCGTGGGCATGTGACCTGTGTGATTGCACAGGACCAGCATATAGAGGGAGTCCCCATATGCGATTTAATAACTGTAGTCGCCATCTTGGAAATCTTCAAAAGTTCTCAACAAGAGGCCCTGGATTTCCACTTTTCACTGGGCTGGGCAAATGATGTAGTCTTCTGTGCTCCTACTTTTCTTTGCAAGGTCTGTTCTGCCTCCCTCCTTCACAACTCTGTTTTCTCACCCTCTCCCCATCTCTTTCCACATAGACTCCATTGCCAGGACCTGTTGCTTGTATCTGAACTCATCCTTAATGTAGATGTGGTCTGCATAATAAATTCTCCCTCTGAAATTCAACTTCTGGTTGAATTTGGAACGATAGAATGAATACAACTTGCTTTTTCTATTTAATAATATTTTGAGGACATGTGTTTATATCAGTAAGTATGTCTGCCCTGTTCTTTTTTATACCAGTAAAATCTTTATGTAGCCCAGATGATACCCCCCTCACTGGGGGCTCCCTGACCCCTAGAGATCTGGTTAAACTTGGTCCAAACACCAATTCCACAGTCCTGCCAGACAAATCCCATGGTTTCTGCTAGTTCCTATACTTATTTCTTCAGGATCTTCATCCTCATATTATGTCTTTGTGCTATGTTCAGGATGAGGGTCTGGCTTCTTCATCAGGTTCCCAAGATGTCCAGTAATATATGTTATGTGATTTGTGTGTGCCTTTTACTGAAGATTTGAGGAGACTGGAGCTGAGGGCAGAAGTTCATGACAGGCAGTTGTCTGCAACCCAGCTGATCTCATGTTCTCTCTCTCATCTCCCTTTCTCCAAAGTAACAAGTAAAGCTTTGCTCTTGTTTTACATCAAAATTTTCATCAGTAGCAGGACCCTGTTAAGGTCTTATATTTTCCCTGAAGCACTTTCTCAATTAGATATGGTTCCCATCCTAAGACAAACATTGGTTAAAAGCTTTTTACAATAAAAAAACAAAAAACAAAAAAACTTTTTACAATAGCTTAAGTTATTAGCAGTGGTTTTCCCAGAAAGGTGAAAATGCAGAGACATTTTCCTGATGATTTACATTTTATGATTTTGGGGATTTTTATACAAAATATAAAGTGGCATCACAATGACCTACATTTTTCAAACCGGTCATGAATATGCATTCCAGATATTACTGCCTCATTCCAAGGTCCTTTGTTTTCTTTTGTTTGTTTGTTTGTTTTTTCTCTTGTAAAAATATTTGTTTGTTATAAAAGAAGCTCTTTTTTTCTGGGTCACAAAGAAACATATTTTTTAATTTATTTTTGTTTTCATTACTGAAATATAGTTGACATACAATGTTATATTAGTTTCAGGTATACAATAGTGATTCCACAATTTTATACATTATTCAATACTCACCACAATAAGTGTAGTTACCATCTGCCATCATACAACATTATTACAATATTATTGACTATATTCTCTATGCTGTACTTTTCATCTCTGTGACTTATTGATTTTATAACTTATTTATTTTATAAATTTACATTCTCTTAAGAAAAGTGTGAATGAATTTCTGCATTTTTCAATATTAGAAACTTGGTGAAAAAATATATTAAAGTTCAAAACAATATTAGAAAACCCTTAACCCATCAGTTTCCATCATAACATGTATATTCATTAAATATATTTCATAAATGCTGTATTTTGAAGAGATGCTTTCATGAGCCTACAGTATATTTTCAATTTACGAATCACCTTTGCACTGATTTATTTACATCCCATTGAAATATACTACTTAATTACAAATATGCATTTGATAATGTATGGGTTTGATCTCATTATGCAGATAACTCCCCCAGTACAGTTGTTTAGGAAAGTCAGGCAGTCTGTTGAGAGTCAGGAAAAATGATTTACATACTGTTCTGCATTAACCAGTATTTCATGCATGGCCAGTCATTTCCCTCTCTTGATTGGAAACTAGCCAATTAGCCTATATATAATTAGTTTGCATATCAAGAAAATATAACGTAGTACCAATTAAGGGTCAGTCTGCTGGAGTAAGCAAGTTTATAACCAGCTCCGCACATCTCCAAATAAAAAGGAGAAATAATATATTTTTAAAAATATACTTAAAAATATGCAGCAAACTTACACCATATCTAAAAATTAAAATAGATTATAGGCCTAAAATTACAAAACTTAAAAAAAAGAGAGAGAAAATCATGGGTTAGTCAAAGATTTCATAGGTACAACAGCAAAAGCACAAGCCACGAAATAAAAAGTTGAAAAATTGGACTTTGTCAAAATTTTAAAATTCTGATCTTCGAAAAACATTATTAAGAGAATAAGAAGACAAGCCATAGAGTGAGAGAAAAAATTTGCAAATCATGTAGTTGATAATGGACTAGCATTTAGAATATATAAAGAACTCTAAAATCCCAATAATAAGAAAACAAACAATCTAATTTTTAAATAAGGAGCAAAAAATTTGAACACTTTACCAAAAACCCAAAAAAGTATACAGAATGCAAATAAGCATAAGAAAAAATGCTCAACATCATTAGTCATTGGGAAATACAAATTAAAACCACAACAAACTACCACTACACACCCATTAATTTTAAGCCTAAAATTAAAATGCAGCACTTATCTGTGGCAAAACCCTTCAAGAGCATTGCAACTAGTATACTGCAAGAAAGTTAAACATCTGGAATTTTTCTACCCATATGAGACAAAAGCAAAATCTCTAACCCAGAGTTCTTAACCTGAGATTTAAATACTCCTACAGGATGACTGACTAGGCTTTGAGGGGTCTATAAACTTCCTGAAGTTGCCAATAAAATGGTTAAGTGCCTATCTGTGTAAATATTTCTTGGGGAAAGGAAACAGGGACATTATTAAGTTTTCAATGAGGTCATTTAACAAAAACAGCAGCAAGGAAAAAAACGTTAAGAATCCACCCTAACCAATAGCCTAATTAGGCCAAATAACACAGAGAGCTAAATGAGGCAACTGGGAAACCACGGGGTCAGGAGAGGTGCTGATAAAAATAAGGTCTTTTGCAACTGAGAAACTTTTGATAAGTGAATTGGTGATTGAAAAATTATAAAGCACACGAGGAAATCCTTTCCATATGAAACAGTCAAAAGAGTCATATATAAGAAGAATTCACAAATTATAAAATACAAATAAGATAGCATTCTGCATTTAAAATAAGTATGCTTAAATTTCTCAAAAATATAGACGTGAAGAGCATCCTGGAAATAAGAACATAAAGTTATCAAACGAGAGTAGGAATATATGAAAACAGACCAACTATAAGTAATAGAAATGAAAACACGGTTACTGGAAGTAGAAAGGATCTTGTGCTCGCTTTGGCAGCACATATACTAAAATTGGAAGTAGAAAGGATCTTAATATATGCAACAGAGAGTAAACTAGACGTAGAAAAATAAAAGGAGTCAGTAGAAAGAGAACAGAAGGAAGCCCCCAGAATACAAATAGGAGGAGGAGATGAAAGATGTGAGAGATACCCCTACCCCCACCTAAAGCAATTTTGTGATTTATAACTGACATTCCACAGCTTACCTACTTTGTGTAGAGCATTGGACTAAATAATTGAGTAGGAGGAAGAAAGGAAAATAAGAAGAAATACAACTGTGATCCTCTGCAGTATGACTTGATCATCACTAACTTCTAAGAAGGAACATCTATTCTTTGTCTTGGATTTATTACCTATCAAAGAGAGCTATGCCTGACCAGAGCCTAGAACTGTCTATCTTTGAGAACCTCCTAACTTTTGTACCTGGTGCTCTATCCCTAGAATTGGCTAGTTGGTGTGGAAAATGCAAAATAAACACTCTCCTTTCACCTTCACTGAATAGAAGGGACACCATCCTAGAGATAAAAGAGGATAATTTTTTTATATAAACCCAGGATAATTGTTTTTATAAACTGAGGAGAGAGAATAATTTTATGATTTTAGCAGTTAAAAGATGGAAAACCAACTCTTTATCCATGTGCGGAGAAAAAAAAGCATGATGATAACCTCCCCTGATTTATTTTGAAATCCACCAAGAAATTTAACATTTTTTTCATGTGCAGACAATATGAGATAAAGCATTAAGCTGCTGGTTGGTTGCCCCTTGAAATGCATTTGACTCTCCATGGGATGATGAGAAGACGGGTGTCCAGGGAGGGATTGTTATCTATTTACAAGTTCCCTGTCAAATACCTGAAACCTTTGAAACCGCGAGTGTTTTAGGATGCAGAGTTTGTCACTAATAGGAAGGTAAAAAGGGCATATGGCAGACACCTTCTTGCAGATCTGGGGTAGCACCCCAAATTAAACACATTCATATTTCTGCTGAGGGAACTCTATAAATAATTCACACTGAGTGGGATAAATAAAGATTCTAAACAGCTTTGTGTCTATTCAGATCTGATTTTGCTGCCAAGGGAGTTCAGATCAGATACTGCCACCAAATGAGTTCTGAAAAACTTTTGGTTTTCAAAATTGTTGTTAAAGAATTGTGAACCTATATTACCTGCAGGGAACTGAGGTTGCAGGTGAAGAGAATTCACGCATTTTTTTCAGTTTGAGCAAAATTAGTCACTGAAATTCCTGAAATAGAGTATCAATTCCCTTCTTATCCTAAAATAAGCTCTCAGTGTATTCTAGATGGGCTCTAGTGGAAGAAAGTCAACCAATAGTTTAATGATGCTATTTCTTGTCTCCTTTATTATTACTGTTATTATCTAACCATGAATCACATGTTAGTTCTTTTCTGACTGGTTTCTAATGAATAACATAAAACAAAAATTAAATGTTGGTGTCAACCTGCCTTGTCCATAAGGCTACAGATTCAGTTGTCCTTAGTATTTGATGTGTGCTCTTCTGACCTGCTCCCCATGTTGGTTTTCCTTTAGGTGGGGGGGCACACCAAGAGCCCATCCCATCCTAGTCAGATTCTGCTGGATCCTTATCACGTACTCCTCTGGGCACAACAAGTGTCAGACAAACACAGCTATGGCACGTATATGCTCATCAGCTCTGCCTTGTTAAGGCAGTGTGAGCACCCCTGTTGGGCTACGCTCAACCCAGTCCTATCTGCAGTGGGAGGATCTTCCAGAGCCCCAGCTTTTCTCTCCAAGAAGAGCATAAAGTCAAGTCCTTCTCATTGGTTAAGTTTTGAGCAATCTCTTTGTGTCACTGTCTTAGGTCCTAAATAAACACTTAAATTACCTTGCACTGTGCAAGCCCTAAATTCCAAATCGCTTATAGCAGAGAACATGCATCTCTTCCGTCCAGGCCTCGTGCTAACAGAGGAGAATGACCCTTAAGTACTTGAGAGTTTGTGACAAATCACATTGGGTTACACATAATAACACAAGTTTATTTTTATCGTGAACGTTTTTCATTGTATTATCTTTATATACATTTTTGCCTTGCTGGTTGAAGGTCTTAGAATAAGCGGATTATGAACTCGGTTCCGAACAACTCTTCCCTAAAATGAATTGTTAACGTTTTAAATACCAGATACATTTAAAATGTTTTTCCTCACAATTACATTTTTCTTGATAAAACATGTATAAGTTAACTTAGTGTCTTCATTGTATTAACTCTTATGGGAAATGACACACAGAAGAATAAAACATTGTTATGTCCCTCTCTCAGGGGAAATTCAATCTAGAGGGGCAAAGGACACAGAAGTGAGTCATTATAATGTTTCTGCTTAAGAGCTAGAATGGTAGGGCTAGAAGGATGGAATTTGTCCCTAAGGTGTATAAGGGAAGGAAGAGAATTAGGGGCAGGAGGAAGAGTGTGGACAAAGCACAGAGGCATGACAGTGCAGTAGGACAGCAGCGGTGGCTGGAACATGGAGGTTAGAAGGCTGCACATGAACTTGAAGCTGAGATGAAGAATAAAGGAATCAACCGAACAGGTACACAGGTGTGACCCTAAGCAGTCCAAGGTCGTGCTGTTAGAAACTAGCAATTTCACTGCGATTGTCTTTCAGACTTGTAAATAAGCTAAAAGTGGATGAAAATGCTTTGGGTCGAGCCAAGTATCTTTAGTGACCTTCATCAACAACTAAGCACCTGGTTAACCAAGTCTGGGAAGTAGGAAGCATGTGCAGCTTATGACTTTAACTGATAACTGAATAGCATTTTGATTATCGGTGAAAGACTCCTGAGCCAGGCTGCTTGGGTTCAAGTCCTGGCCCCCAAATGTATTTACTGTGGGACCAAAGATATTTATTTAAATTTTTTGTATATCAATGTGTTCATCTGTAAAATGAGGAAACAGCAAATATAACTTTCTCAGGGTTAAAGCATGTAAAGTACTTAGAACTGTGCCTGGTACATGGTAAGCATGAGAAGTGGAGAGAGGTGGAAGGAGGGAAAGGGGGGGAGGAAGCCAATGACTTATTTAAGAAAAAAATTCAATATTCCCTGTGAGTGATCAGTAGGTGGGTCTAAAGGCCTCATGTACTCTTTTCCCAAGTAATACCTGAGATCTGACCGCACTATAGCAACAGCATCCCGGCCAGGCTGCCCATGCGCTGTGCAGCCAGCCAGCTTAAGCCAGCGAATCTACGCCACCACAGGCAAAAGCGCAGAATGCTCATGGTGACTCGCTCCGGGCTCCTGAAGCAACTGCGCTTCCTGTGTGTGCACTGGGTTGGCAGCTCGGCGAGTCTGCCCCTTCCCCCTTGGTACTGCTATTCTTGGAAGTTTTAAAGATTTTCCTTGAAAACCTGAAAGGCAAAGAAAGAAAAGAAAAGAACTGTGCATGCCCATAGTGGTTGTGTTGTGTTGTGTTGTGTTGTGTTGTGCTGTGTTTTAGAGCTAGAAGGCCCAGGACTGGAATGCCCTCATTTTACACAGGATGATACTGGGGGTAGAAGGACTTGGGTGTTTCTGACCCAGCTGGTGGTGAGGAGATTTGGAAATGTGTCTTTCCCAAATGTTTTTGCTCATATTGATGCCAGTGTTTTATTGAGTCAAACGGAAAGTTAAGTTCTTATTAACTTGGCACAAGCCATTGTTCTATAATCTTTGATGTCTTTAACTCACATAGCGAAAAGGAAGTGGAAACAGCATATTAAGATGAAAATATGATTTCATTGTTTGGAGCTTCGATAATCTTTAGCTGCTTCACTTCTGGAGTCAGTGTGATTCTATCGTATGGACATAACACTTAGGGTCAGAAATCAGGGTTTGATTCCAGGAGCTGCTAATTATTAATCTGGCCTTGTACAGGCTACTCAACTTCTTAATTAATAGGTGTAATGATATCTACCTCTGAGGATTTTGTGAAGATTAATCAGTTAATTAGAGGAAATAATGAACGTGAAATCCACGGACCATAATAGGGATTCAGTAAATGCAAGCCTCCACCCATGCCTGTTCTTTCCTAAGAGGCGAAGTTTTAACGAGGACGCCACTTAATTTTAACAGGCATGCAATCACTTCTTTCTTAATCATTTCCTCTTAAATCAAAAGCTGACACACAGCTCATTTTCCCTCTCTGGATCTACTTCCTAATTTGTGAAGTGAGGCAGTTGGATTATGTTTCACCTCCAGTGTCCTTCAATACCTGGGTGTCTGTGGCTTCTTCCTAGCTTTCCTTTACGTAGGAAAATCCAGTTTAGCCCAACCATCAAATTCTCCCCTTTGCTGAAAGAGAGAGTTGAAATGCTTGTGGGTGAGTGGAGGGAAAAGGTCTCACAATTTCTCCTCTACAAAAGCATATTTTTTCCATTTGTGTTAGCCATGAAGAATGATACAATCATATGATTTATTATTAATATTGTTGTTTTGTCACTCTCACTATTCTGCTTCCTCCTCCCACAATCAGATGAGAGAAGTATATACTTCATAGTAGGATAAACATATAGCTAGGTCCTTCAGAAATTAGACGTGTGTGTATACATCCCGACTAATTATACTGGTCATGTTTTATGTTCCATCACAGCTCTACTCGGCCCTGTGTCCTCAGTCTCTTGCTCTCCCTTCTGACCAGAGTGGCAGTATTAATGGCTCATGCTCTGCCTGTGGTCAGAAATTCTGGCTGCTGTGGCTACCACCACCATAGGTTTGGGAGCCCCCTGTGAACTTCTGACTGACAGGAACTCCCTGTACTGAGACACTGGCTGGATCGCACAAGAGAAGGATCTGGCTTCCCCAGTGGTCACCTGCAGTAGCTGAGGGACCAAACGTAGAAGTATGGAGGTGCTGTCACCCAATGGAGCAGACTTTGACCAATGGGAGAGAAGAAGGAGCCAGGAGCTTATAAAGTGCTCTGTCTTCCTCCCCTCTCTTCATCCCCATGGACAGTTCTGAGATGCAGTTCTTTCATACAGTCTCTCTATATGTCCTATAAAAGTTGAGCAACCAGTTGTGTTTGGTGATTGATACAGTCACCTTGCTAATGTACACCTTTGTGTTTGTTCTCTGTGACAGATTGTGTTCCCTGGGAAGCAGACTCTACGACAAAGTATGGTGTGCTGCCTCAGGGAAAACTTTTGGGATCAATGCCTAGAGAAGGGAAGGGAGAAACCGTTTGAGCAGAAAAAGAAGTTTGGTTGAGATACAGTCTTGATGAAGACATCAGCCATACCTACACACAGCTTTGAAGCTTTGCTGGTCCTCTAGAATTATCCCAAATCGGTGCAAGGGGACTGGGCACTCTTCCTCCTGCATCAGCCAGTCATTGGGGGGAGGCTGTCCTGGGGAGGGAGCATGACCTTGAGAGAAGCAAATGCTGAAGAAGGTTGACGGTTGAGGGCTCTCTTCTGATACCAGTCCCAGCAGTTAAGGGAATAAGTCCACCATTCCTGAATGGGCATGTGAGAGATACATCACAGCATCTACTTCAGCATACCGCCATACTGCTCAGATCCAGTGCTTTGTATAAGTACTGGGAGCAGCTCTTTTAGGACTCTGGTGGGCCTATTTTTCTGGGAAAAACTTATAAGAAGAAGGTTAATGGGGTTGACTCTAGCCACCACTGCTGCAGCTGGTCTCAGGGCCTCGATTGATACTCATTATCTCCCTCCTCTATTGTCCCTTCTTGTTTCCCCTCACCTTCAGCTGGCACCTCTGCTGCTCTCAATGGCTAACTCAGCAGCATGACTCAGTCCCTCATCCCTGAGCAATCTGAACCCCTCTAGCACCATGCCCTTTACCAGGGCTGAAGAGACTTCCAGGTGGATCACCTTGGAAGGGAGGGAAATGTATTTCCTCATGACCTCATAGTGTAGCATTAGCCTGAGCTCAGTTTCGGTTAAACCCTGACAGGATGGTAACTCTGAAGTGCCCAGGCAGCAGCCATAGCTTAAAATTCAATGTAACTCTTGATGTGTCCTCTGCTGGAAGTATTCCTTCTTTGGAACCAGGACCCCTAGAAACACAGAGGTCAGATTTGTGAGGATGGGAAACACAAAATTCCCCCAATGGGTTCTTGAAAGTGATGGTAAACAGGCCACTCCTGCTCTCACTCCTTGGTCCTGGACCCATGTAATCTACCAACTGGGAACATATCATAGGCAGTTGTTGACTCAAGAGTGTATACTATATGCTGGAGGAAGGTTTTCCTTTCTGGCAAGGTATCACTTCTGAGCTGGTACTTCCATTGTACTTTCATCAGGCCAATCCATTGCTCTATCAGGCCAGTACCTTCTGAGTGGTGAAGTCCGTGACATGGTCATGTGCCTATTTTTGTGCCTCTTTTGGTGTAAAGTAGGTCCCTTGGTCTGATACAATAGTATGTGGGATCACATGCTAGTAGATCAAATACTCTGTAAGACCTTCGGTAGGTTCTGTGGGCAGGAAAAGGAAACCCATGCCATGAATATGTGTCTATTGTAATTGAATGAATTGCTAGAGCATCCAGACTGAAGGAGACTAATGTCAATTCGCCACCAAGTGGCTCGTTCAGTGATGATGCTATATCAGGGACATAGTGTTGATGGCAGGTTGGACATTGGCAATGGCAATAATAGATCAGCCAAGGTAAGCAGAAGTGGACACCACTGGGCTCATATTGGGCCCTGCTACTGTGGTTACTCCACTCATGAGCTCATTATGCCAACATTAAGTGGGCAATGACAGAAGGTAGTTGATGTTTTCTATAGATGATTGTTTAGTGCTTCTTCTGTGACAGATGCTCTCTAGTGGATGCTGCATGTAATACAAAAATCTTTGTATATTGTGCCCATTCCTACATGTTAATCCTTATAGTCTTTCTCCTTCAGGATCCTTTATCTGCTGGCCAAGACATTTTCCATTGCCCATGCATCTGGATATATTATAACCTGAGGCAGGTTCTCTTTGTTCATAAAGTCAGTTAATCAGGTGCACCAACCGAAGTACTGTCCACTGATCACACTCAAGTCAGGCCATAAAATAGCCACCATTCACTTTCAAGTTATACCTACATACCA
Source organism: Leptonychotes weddellii (assembly GCF_054177405.1). Taxonomy (NCBI): domain Eukaryota; kingdom Metazoa; phylum Chordata; class Mammalia; order Carnivora; family Phocidae; genus Leptonychotes; species Leptonychotes weddellii. The sequence continues at coordinate 28,823,466 of NC_138380.1, forward strand.
AGCCATTCCATCAATGAACCAAACCTGAGGATTTTCCTCTATCTGCTGGGCATGAGATTCCCCTCTGCAGCTGTTAAGAGTGAACTCAAGGAGAGGACCTGGAGCAACAGTGGTAGATGACATGAGGGGTCTGGGCCACCTGTTGTGTGGCTTGCTTGTAGACTCTAGTCTTGCTTGGGCTCAGTTTGGGATGTACCTCTTCCATCTTGAGATGGATTACTGCTGCCCTCCTGAACCAAAGGCCTAGTGGGTTGGACAGAATCCCTCTCACGATGGCAGTCCTAGCCACACAGTCACTTAATGTCCCATAGTCAGGTATTCCTTCTCTACCTAATGATAGGACAGAAACTGTTTTTTAATAAGTATGTGATTCTTCTCTGCACATGGAACGACCTTAGCAGTCTGTATTACCATTCCCATTGGAGCTTACTATAAGCTCCATATGGTACTTGCCCACCATTGATGTCTTTAATACTGTAGGGTCAGCTAATTTGTGTGGCCCAAATAACAGACCTGTTGCCTGTACCAGCTGAAGAGCTCTTTCTTATTCTAGGCCCCACTCAGAGCTGGAAGCCTCTCATGCCACCTGGTATACAGGTCAGAGCAGTCTTCCCAACTATGGAATATGCTACCTCAGGATCTGAGGAGATCTATTAGACATGGTAATTCTTTTTTTGTAGTGGGAGGTGAAAGGTACAATAATTTCCTTTTTATTTAGAGGAGATGTCCTAGACCACTGGACACCTAAAGTACCACTAATGTGATGGGCCCTTGAGTCTTTGTAAGGGTTATCTCCCACCTGCTAGGGCATTTGTGTCTTACCAAAGCCTGCAAAATATTTACTTTTATGGTCCAATTGGCATGACATCCTCAATATTATGGACCAGTATAATGATCTGCAAGATGTTCAGATGATCCAGATCTCTTTGGACAATCTTATGACAGAGGGCAGGAGAGTTAACACAGGCCTACTGCAAAATGTTAATGCATATTTTTACAAGTTGGGCTCCTGGGAAAGCAGACTAAGACAGAAAAGTTTATTAGGGAGTGATCTTGCAAAGGGAATGAAACAGAGGTGGGTAAATAAAAAGCTGGGCTATGATGAGCCATAACAAAGGCATTATCTGACTCTATGGGGGAACTCTGGAACTGAGATGAGCCTTCAAAGTTGTCTCAAATTGAGACAAGCAGATCAGGCCTTTATGTTGCTGCATTGACCAGTCATTGGGAAGAGGGTGTTGCTAGCATGAGGCATCTCTCTTCAACCAAGGCAATTCCTGAAGAGGGTTGAGAGCTAATGATTATCCCCTAGCAGCAGTTCCAGCAGCTGGGGGAATAATCCTATCATTCCTGAAGTGATATCCAGGTGCCATATCACAACATCCACTAAATTTTTCTTCCTTCCCTCCCTCATTTCCTTCTTTCTGTTACTCTTAATTTCCTGGGATACACCCCTAATAAAGTACTAGCATGTAAGCTTTTGCCTCAGGCTCTGTTTTCTAGAGAATCTGGGCCAAAAGACCAAAGAGCTATGTATGTTTGTTTTGGCTTCTATTTCACAGGCCTAAGTGGACCTACTCCAAAATGGAACTCTCTACTGTAAAATGAATGTATAGAATTAATACCACACACACACACACACACACACTTAGGACAAGATGGATTAAGAGGCAGGACACTTGACTTCTAGTGGAGCTCAACTGTTGACTTGTGAATATTAGGAATGTAGGTTGGTCTCTCAGGTTTCATTTCTAATTTAATACAGTGGACATAATAATGTCTGATATTCCTAGCCCCATAATGATATCAGGAGTCTGAAAGAATATAATGTATGTCAGAGCACTTTGCAGATATCACGACATAAGATCTCTAGTAACAAATTCTTATCCTTCCCTATCATATTCTCTAGAAAATGTACTGAACAAAGCAGCAGTGATGCCATCCTCTAAGAATCATTGCTAGGGCATATGATGCACAATCCCTCACAAATGTAGTCATACTCGAACACTGGGAAGCTACCAGTTCAAATGTTTCTCTTGTCCCCTGCCAAATTTCCTGATGCTCCACCTACTGGAGAGTGAGCTTCTTCTGCCTCAAAGACTTTAATCTTTAAGTGAAAGCAACAGAGTCATAATACTACCCAACTCCAGGCACCAATGTCAGTTGAATCTCTAAATGTGGCCTCCTGGGTTTATGCTATGTCATGACGTTGTTGATAAGTATCCAAGGGCAAGATAGGCACCTTCTCGTGGGGAGAAGAGCAGAATGGAAGGGGAGACATTGGGAGTCAGGCCAATGAAAAAGGGAACTGAAATATGAAGTCAGGGGGAAAAGACTTCTTGTATTTCTTGATTTCAGTAAGATCTAGCCCTTGTTAAATCTATAGTCTAGGTCCCCACCAAGGACCACAGGACTAACACACTATGGGACACCTGGGTGGCTCAACTGGTTAAGTGTCTGACTCTTGATTTCAATTCCGGTCATGATCTCAGGGTTGTGGGATGGAGCCCTGCATCAGGCTCTGTCCTCATCAGGGAGTCTGCTGGAGATTCTCTCTCTCCCTCTCCCTCTGCCCACCCCTCCCCTCTGCTCTCTCTCTCTCTCTAAAATAAATAAATCTTAAAAAAAAGTAACATACCACAAGCTATAGGATAGCTAACACCAGAGCTGTATCACTTTTGCTTGTGATCCCTTGCTATTGTACTTTCCCTCCCATCTCCTTCCCTCAAATCATTAATGGCTTCCCTCATTGGGATTTGTACAAGTTTCTCTTTTGACCTATGTATGAGAGGATGATGTTCATAATTATTAAAATAAAATTTTTAGTCCTTTAACTTAAGTCTTACAATTAAAAAGACTTTCATTCTGACTAAGAATGAGAAATTAGAACATGACCCACTCTCACTTAATTAGCCCCCTCTTTTTCTGCCAAGATTTAATTCTGCAAGTCTTTTGAAATGCAACATGTTAGAAATGAAATAACACAGAATCCTCAAGCACTCTCAGGGGAGGGATGGGTAAAATTCTTTTCTAAAAAGCAGAAAGTAATGAGAAAATAATTAAAGGAAACATCTCTGACATATTAAGACTAAAACAAACCATATGCTGCGGCAGAAAATTATTTCCTGTAGCCCTAGATGAAGACCGAGTGGGGAGGTTCTCCTCTCCCTTTTTGAAGATGATGCTTTGGCTAGCCCCTCTTGGAATCATGGGGCCTTATTCCCTCTACCCCCAGGGCTCTGAGTGGCTGTCCTGTCCCTCAGTATCTGCCACTGAGTCTGCCCGCAGAACCAGCAGCAATTACCGGAATGTTGGGCAACGACCTACTTTCTAGGTTTGTGAACCAGTAAAACTAATTTAGTGCTCTCTTTTCCAAAGCACAGACTTCATTGATTTTTCAACAGATCAATGCCAGTCACCCTAGCCCAAGGCAACATTAAACAGTCCCTAAGCAATTCTGCTGTGGTGAACTGAATTGCATAGACAACTAAATATGTGCATCTACAGTGTGTTCTTTATTGGATATATGCGTTCACTCTGAAATAAAATATTTGTAGATAAATCAACAAAGTTATAATGGCCACTTCCAGTACATCAATTGAAAGGAAATGGCAAGATGCCAAGAAGCCAGGCTGGGTATTGTCAGTGCTAGCCAATAGTTGGCTGCAAATTTGAGGTAATTTGAAGAACACCCAAATATTAATTCTGAACTGTCACAGATGGAAGGGTCCACAGAAATAGTCTACTTCAGTGATCTTCAACTTGTGAGTAGGCTATAGGACTGGGGGTGGGCCCTGTTCATCAGAATTATAGGAGAGCTTTTTCAAAATATGTACACAGATTGTGTAGAAATTCCTAACTCAACCTGAGAGTATATTAAAGTCTGGGAGGATTATGAGATGGTTTCACAAATATTTTAAAATTCTGATAAGTGACTCTCCACTTCCCTAGAGAACCCACTATTCTATAGAAAAAGAAATTGAGTCCTAGAGAGGTATGCTTCAGCAAAAACCACATAGCTAATAAAATATACATCTGAGACCACCTACCCAGACATTCTGATTCCAAATCCAGAACACTATAAATTTACTTCATTCTTTTTAGAGTATGATTAATCTGTTGTTACACTTAGAGATGACATGCTATAATCTTTTGTATTCCTTCACCTCAGGGCCCAGCTGAACTCCTTACAGGTGGTATAAATTGACTGTCTATTAATTTGAAAACATAGATCATAAAGTTTCTTCAAATATTAAAATTTTATATTACGCATAAATCACCAATGGCTTCCCTCAGTGAGATTTGTACAAGTATCTCTTTTGATCTATTGTGAGAGGATTATATACGTATGAGTGGGTTTCATAAAAACAATATACAGTTGGGCTTCCTTTTAATGCAATCTGATAATCTCGACATTATAATTGCAGTGGTTAGACTATTTAAATTTCATGTAATAATCAATATGGTTGGGCTAAGGCATTCTATTTGAACTGTTTCTTTTTTTTCTTTTTCTGCCTTTTGGGGAGAGGGGCAAGGAGATTAATGAAATAATTTATGTATAATTTTATTTTTCTCCATTGTCTCATTATCTGTGTCTCTTTGCTGTTGTTGTCATTGCTTTTTAGTGGTTATACTAGGGTTTGTTTTTACTTTAGGCAATCAATTACCTTTTAAAGCAAAACACTTAATTAGAAAAAAAGTATTTTATATTTACCCATATATTTTTAATTTCTGGTGTCTTTTTTTTTCAAGATGTTATTTATTTATCTGTCAGAGAGAGAGACAGAGAGCACAAGCAGGGGGCAAGGCAGGCAGAGGGAAAGCAGGTTCCCCACGGAGCAAGGAGCCCAATGCGGGGCTCGATCCCAGGACCCTGAGATCATGACCTGAGCTGAAGGCAGCCGCCCAACCAACTGAGCCACCCAGGCGCCCCTCTAGTGTTTTTCATTTCTTTATGTGGATACAAATTTCCACCTGTTATCATTTTCCTGCTACCTGAAGGAGTTCCTTTAATATTGCTATAGTGCCAGCATTGGTGTGCTGGAGCCAGCTCACACAGGCTTGTAAGAACAAATTGTGTGCATCTCTTCCCTACTCTGTGCTCAGAGATGACTGGTTGATAGCTTAAAATTGGCCATTGTAGGATTATTTAGAACACAGAAATCAGAATATGCAACAAATCTAGAGGTTTTTTTTCCTGGAAAGCTATTTGATAAACATATGCCATCACATAACTTAGAGCAGACCTGGTTGGCAGTAAAGTCTGTCAGTTCTAGTATGTCCAAAAAAATCTTTATTTCATTCTAACTTTTCAAAAAAACTCATGAGCACCAAAAGGAAATAACATCACTGTACATCATATTCAAGCTACTAAAAACTAATGATAAAAGGAAATCTTAAGAGTTCCCAAAGGAAAAAAAAAGACATCATATAAAGAGGAGCAAATATAAGAATGACAGTAGACTTCTCAGAAGGAGTATAAGTCAGAAGAAAATGGGGAGACATCTTTAAATTATTGAGAAAAGTAAATTCTCAATCGAGAATTCTATATCTAGCAAAAATTTCTTTCAAAAAATGAAATAAATACTTTTCAAATATACAAGAGCTGAGAAAGTATGCTAGTGTCTAAGGAGAATTAATAAATGTCCTGGTAAGTTGGATAATTTAGGAGCAAGTCACCTGGAAGTCTATTTGCAGGAGGGACTGAGACATCTTTTGGTAGGAGAGGCATCTTAAGAAAAACGAGAAGCAGATTGACCCATTAAGTTCAGTGATAATGAGTGCAGGAACAGTACTATTTTAAGGGCAGTGTACAGTCACTTGAGTTTGCACAGGGCCCAGTGCCCATGGGATTCATATCTGAAGCCAGGGATGAAGAAACACACCTAGGATGTAATTAAAAACTGAGACTTGTCTCACCATGTGGGCATCTTATCATCTCATATCATCTAAGAAGAAGGCAGGAACAATGAAATGCAAAAATCCTGAGCCTTCAAAGCCAGCTCCTGCAGAAGAGAGGGCCTGGCAGCTCAGCTGGATGCTTCAGGAGCAGAGGATCTATCAACTGCAGACCAAGCAGAGGGAGACATGGTCAGACCTGGAACAGAAACCCAGCCAGCTCCAGCCATTCTAACAGTACTTGGTGGCCAGAGAGTCAGCAGTAGGAAGCATGAGACAGGAAATAACCTAATCCTTGAGGTCTGGTGAAAAAAAAAAAAAAGACCCAGCTAGGAGAGGCTGAAATAGATGCACCTACTTTCAAGCCCAGGACTTCAGAGAGAGTCAACTTGGCTACATCAAAACCTCAAATGAAGGAGGAGGGAAGATTGTGGAAGAGTAGGGAACCTGTGTTTCATCTGGTCCCTTGAATTCAGCTAGTTAGCTATCAAATCATTCTGAACATCTGTGAATTCAGCCTGAGATCTAAGAAAAGAATTGCTGCAATTCTACAAATAGAAAAGCGACCACTTTTTGCAAGATAGAAGGTGTGGAGATACGAACCTGAGGGGATATATTGGGAGATAAACCTTGGTGGGAGGGAGGCTCCGTAAGCTGGCTATGCAAAAGTGATATAGCAATGGAATGCAAAATTGGAATTTTTAAAAGTGTGCTCCTGTGAGGGACATCCCTGTCTGAAAGGCACTCAGGTGGCCAAGCAGAGCTGTATCCTAGGTGGGACAGTGTGGTCACAGAAAGAACAGGGTGTGTCAGTGCAACAGTGTTCCCAAGCATTGGAGCAAGGTAGCTGGCTACAATTAGTGAGCCCCAGAGTGGCCTCTCAGCTAGGTGTTGCCATAGTTAGTGAACCACCCCACAATTGGGCTACTGCTTTCCAAGCAGGGGTCCAGTAAGTGACAACCGATGGGAGACCCTGCTCCTTCTCCCAGGCAGAGTGGTGCTGGTGTGCACACAATCAGGCAACCATTCCCCAAGCAGGGGCCCAGCAAGCCATAGGACCATGGTGAGACCCCCCACCTCCTACCCACTGGGAGGATTTGTGCAGGTGTGCATCGCAGGTCTGCGGAATTTGGTGCACACAAATGGGATTGACCTCTTTTCCCTGAGGCTGCACTGAAGAGTGGGGGCAGCAATCGCTCAGCTGCAGGGCTGGAGATAGGGGTGCTGCCATTTTTACTTTTTTCATCCTCTAAAGATGCGTGAAAAGCCTTCAGGGAACAAAAGCCACATAGAGCAACCCAGAGCAGCTTACAGTGAACCTGGCCCCCCTAGCAAGGGGTGGTGCAACTCCACCCAGGCAAAGACACCTGAGAATCAGCACAGCAGGCCCCTCCCCCCAGAAGACTAGCAGGAACATCAGGCCAATACCAAGTTTATGAATCACTCAAAACTGAAAAACTCTGGCACAAGGGGAAAATAGAATATAGAATTTGAGGTTTTTCTAATGAGTCTTTAGCCTTTCAGTTTAAAATTTTCTTTTTTCTTTTTTTCCTTATCAACTAGTTTCTTATTTTATCAACTTTTTGTTAAGGCTTTTTTTAATTGTCAGTTTTATATTTACATTTTATAGATATGTTCTTCATTTCTGGCTTCCTTTCACTGTATTCAATTTTATTTTTGTATACGTATATACATGTAAGTTTTTCTTTCTTTACAATTTTGGGATTTAGTGTCTTCTAACAAACAGACCAAAATACACCTAGGGCCAAGTGGATCACCCTGTTTTGTCCACCTGGGAGATTATATTCTCTCTTTTTTCCCTTTTTTTTCCTTCTCTTTTTTGGTTTCTGACCTCTCTGGATTTGTCTAGTGTGTATTTTGCTGGGGTCATGGTTGATATTTTTTATTTTGTTCTCTCGTTCATCTATTCTTCTCTGGACGAAATGACTACAAGGAGAAATTCACAGCAAAAGAAAGAACCAGAAGCAATACTCTCTGCCATAGATCTAATCGATACAGATATAAGTAAAATGTCAGAACTAGAATTCAGAATAACGATTAAAAAGTTACCAGCTGGGCTTGATAAAAAGCATAAAAGACACTAGAGAATCTTTAGTGCAGAAATAAAACCTACTCAGGCCAAAATTAAAAATGCTTTACTGAGATGCAGTCTAAAATAGATGCTTTAACAGCTAAGGTAAATGAGGCAGAAGAGAAAGTCAGTGGCATAGAGGACAAAATGGTGGAAAGGAAGGAAGTTGAGAGGAAGAGAGAAAAACAACTAATAGACCATAAAGGGAGGCTTCAAGAAATCAGCGATACCATAAAGTGAAACAATATTAGACTTACTGGCGTCCCAAAGGAAGAAGAAAAAGAGAAAGAGGGACAGAAGGTGTATATGAGCAAATTGCAGCTGAGAACTTCCTAATCTGGGAAAGAAACAGACATTCAAGGCCAGGAGGCACAGAGAACCCCCCTCAAAAATCAATAAAAATAGATCAACACCCTGACATAATAGTGAAGTTTGCAAATTTCAGCAATAAAGAGAAAAATCCCAAAAGCTGTGTGATACAAGAGGTCTGTAACCTACAATGGTAGAAACATTAGACTGGCAGCAGACCTGTCCACAGAGACCTGGCGGGGCAGAAAGGACTGGCATGATATATTCAGGGTACTAAATGAGAAAAACATGCAGCCAAGAATACTTTATCCAGCAAGGCTGTCATTCAGAATGGAAGGAGAGATAAAGAGCTTCCAGGCCAAATAGAAATTAAAAGAATTCGTGATCACTAAACCAGTCCTGCAAGAAATATTAAAGGGGATTCTGTAAGTGAAGAGAGAGCCCACAAGTAACATAGACCAGAAAGGAACACAGACAATAGACAGAAACAGTGATTTTACAGGTAATAAAATGGTACTAAATTCATATCTTTCAATAGTTATTCTGAATGTAAATGGGCTAAATGCCCCAATCAAAAGACACCAGGTATCAGATTAGATAAAAAAGCAAGACCCATTGATACGTTGTCTGCAAGAAACTCATTTCAGACCCAAAGTCACCTCTAGATTTAAAGTGAGGGGGCTGGGGTGTCAGGGTGGTTCTGACTTTTAAGCGCCTGCCTTCTGCTCAGGTCATGATCCCAGGGTGCTGGGATCGAGGCCTGTGTTGGACTTCTTGCTCAGCAGGGAGCTTGCTTCTCCCTCTCCCTCTACCTGGGCTCCCCCTGCTTGTGCTCTCTCTCTCTCTCTGTCAAAAAAATAAAATATTAAAAAAAAAAGTGAGGGGGCCAAAAACCATTTATCATGCTAATGGACATCAAAAGAAAGCTGGAATGGCAAACCTTATATCAGACAAATTAGATTTTAAACCAAAGACTGTAATAAGAGACGAGGAAGCACACTATATCATAATTAAAGGGTCTATCCAATAAGAAGATCTAACAATTGTAAATATTTATGCCCCTAACATGGGAACAGCCAATTATATAAGCCAATTAATAACAAAATTAAAGAAATACATCAATAATAATACAATAATAGTAGGGGACTTTAACACCCCACTCACAGCAATGGACAGATCATCTAAGCAGAAGATCCAGGAAACAAGGGCTTTGAATGACACACTGTATCAGATGGACTTCACAGATATATTCAGAGCATTCCATCCTAATGCAACAGAATACACATTCTTTTTTTTTTTTTTAAAGATTTTATTTATTTATTTGAGAGAGAGAATGAAAGAGAGAGAGCACGAGAGGGGGGAGGGTCAGAGGGAGAAGCAGACTCCCTGCTGAGCAGGGAGCCTGATGCGGGACTCGATCCCAGGACTCCAGGATCATGACCTGAGCCGAAGGCAGTCGCTTAACCAACTGAGCCACCCAGGCACCCCAGAATACACATTCTTATTGAGTGCACATGGAACATTCTCCAGAATAGATCACATCCTGGTTCACAAATTAAGTCTCAACCGGTACCAAAAGATTGGGATCATTCCCTGCATATTTTCAGACCACAATGCTTTGAAACTTGAACTCAATCACAAGAGGAAATGTGGAAGGAACTCAAATATTTGGAGGTTAAAGAGCATCTTACTAAAGAATGAATGGGTCAACCAGTAAATTAAAGAATTTAAAAAATTCGTGGAAACAAATGAAAATGAAAACACAACTGTTCAAAACCTTTGGGATGCAGCAAAGGCGGTCCTAAGAGGGAAGTACATAGCAATACAAGGCTTTCTCAAGAAATTAGAAAAGTCTCAAATACACAAGCTAACCTTACACCTAAAGGAGCTGGAGAAAGTACACCAAATAAAGCTTAAACCAAGCAGAAGAAGAGAAATAATAAAGATCAGAGCAGAAATCAATGAAATAGAAACCAATAGAACAGCAGAACAGATCAACGAAACTAAGAGTTGGTTCTTTGAAAGAATTAATAAAATCAATAAGCCCCTAGCCAGATTTACCAAAAAGAAAAGAGAAAGGACCCAACTTAATAAAATCATGAATGAAAGAGGAGAGATCATAACCAACACCAAGGAAATACAAACAATTTTAAGAACATATTATGAGCAACTATATGCCAACAAATTAGGCAATCTGAAAGAAATAGATGCATTCCTAGAAATGTATAAACTACCAAATTTGAAACAGGAAGAAATAGAAAACCTGAACAGACCCATAACCAGCAAGGAAATTGAACCAGTAATAAAAAATCTCCCAACAGAGTCCTGGGCTGTATGGCTTCCCCGGGGGAATTCTACCAAACATTTAAAGAACTAATACCTATTCTTCTGAAACTGTTCCAAAAAATAGAAATGGAAGGAAAACTTCCAAACTTGTTCTATGAAGCCTGCATTACCTTGATCCCAAAACCAAACACCAAAAAGGAGAATTACAGACCAATATCCCTGATGAACATGGATGCAAAAATTCTCACCAAGATACTAGCCATTAGGATCCAACATTAAAAGGATTATTCACCATGACCAAGTGAGATTTATCCCTGGGCTGCAAGGGTGGTTCAACATTTGCAAATCAATCAATGTGATACTTCCCATTAATAAAAGAAAGGACAAGAACCATATGATCCTCTCAATTGATGCAGAAAAAGCATTTGACAAAATACAGTATCCTTTCTTGATTAAAACTCTCCAGTGTAGGGATAGAGGGACATACCTCAATATCATAAAAGCCATATATGAAAAGCCCACAGCGAATATCATTCTCAGTGGGGAAAAACCGAGAGCTTTTCCCCTAAGGTCAGGAACACAACAGGGATGCCCACTCTCACCACTGTTGTTCAACATAGTACTAGAAGTCCTAGCCTCAGCAATCAGACAACAAAAAGAAATAAAATGCATTCAAATCAGCAAAGAAGAAGTCAAACTCACTCTTCACAGATGACATGATTCTTTATGTGGAAAACCCAAAAGACCCAAAAATTGCTAGACCTCATACAGGAATTCAGCAACATGGAAGGATATAAAATCAATGCAGAGAAATCAGTTGTATTTCTATACACTAACAATGAGACTGAAGAAAGAGAATTTAAGGAATTGATCCCATTTACAATTGTACCAAAAACCAGAAGATAAAATAAACCTAACCAAAGATGTAAAGGATCTATACTCTAAAAACTACCACTTAAAAAAGAAATTGTGGAAGACACAAAGAAATGGAAAAACATTCCATGCTCGCAGAGCAATCTACACATTCAGTGCAATCCCTATCAAAATACCATCAACTTTTTTCACAGAGCTGGAACAAATAATCCTAAAATTTGTATGGAACCAGAAAAGACCCCAAATAGCCAGAGGAATATTGAAAAAGAAAACCAAAGCTGATGGCATCAGAATGCCGGACTTCAAGCTCTATTACAAAGCTGTAATCACCAAGACAGTATGGTACTGGCAGAAAAACAGACACATCGATCAATGGAACAGAATAGAGAGCCCAGAAATGGGCCCTCAAGTCTATGGTCAACTAATCTTCAACAAAGCAGGAAAGAATATCAAATGGAAAAAGGACTGTTTCTTCAACAAATGGTGTTGGGCAGCCACATGTAGAAGAATGAAACTGGACCATTTCCTTACACTACACACAAAAATAGATTCAAAATGGATGAAAGACCTAAATGTGAGAGAGGAATCCATCAAAATCCTTGAGGAAAACACAGGCAGCAACCTCTTCGATCTCAGCCACAGCAACTTCTTCCTAGAAACATCACCAAAGGCAAGGGAAGCAAGGGCAAAAATGAACTATTGGGACTTCATCAAATAAAAAGCTTCTGCACAGCAAAGGAAACAGTCAACAAAACCAAAAGCCAACTGACAGAATGGAAGAAGATATTTGCAAATGACATATCATATAAAGGGCTAGTATCCAAAATCTATAAAGAACTTACCAAACTCAACACCCAAAGAACAAATAATCCAAACAAGAAATGGGCAGAAGACATGAACAGACATTTCTGCAAAGAAGACATCCAAATGACCAACAGACACATGAAAAAATGTTCCACATCACTAGGCATTAGAGAAATACAAATCAAAACCACAGTGAGATACCACCTCACACCAGTGAGAATGGCTAAAATTATCAAGTCAGGAAACGACAGATGTTGGCGAGGATGCTGAGAAAGGGGAACCCTCCTACACTGTTGGTGGGAATGCAAGCTGGTACAGCCACTCTGGAAAACAGTATGGAGGTTCCTCAAAAAGTTAAAAATAGAGCTACCCTATGACCTAGCAATTGCACTACTGGGTATTTACTCCAAAGATACAAATGTAGTGATCCGAAAAGGCAGGTGCACCCCAATGTTTATAGCAGCAATGTCCACAATAGCCAAACTATGGAAAAAGCCTAGATGTCCTTCAACTGATGAATGGATAAAGAAGATGTGGTGTGTGTGTATACAAATCTGGTGACGATGCAGAGAAAGGGAAACCCTCTTACACTGTTGGTGGGAATGCAAGATGGTACAGCCACTCTGGAAAACAGTATGGAGGTTCCTCATGAAGTTAAAAATAGAGCTACCCTACAACCCAGCAATTGCACTACTAGGTATTTACCACAAAGATACAAATGTATTGATTCTAAGGGGCACCTGCACACCACTGTTTATAGCAGCAGTGTCCACAATAGCCAAACTATGGAAAGAGCCGAGATATCCATCGACAGATGAATGGATAAAGATGTGGTGTATATATAGGGAATATTATTCAGCTATCAGAAAGGATGAATACTTAACATTAACATCGATGTGGATGGAACTGGAGGGTATTATGCTGAGCGAAATAAGTCAATCAGAGAAAGACAATTATCATGTGGTTTCACTCACGTGTGGAATATAAGAAATAATGCAGAGGATCATAGGGAAAGGGAAGGAAAACAAATGGGAAGTCATAAGAGAGGGAGACAAACCATGAGAGACTCTTAACTATAGGAAACAACCTGAAGGGGAGGTTGTTGGGGTGATGGGGTAACTGGGTGATAGGCATTAAGGAGGGCACATGATATGATGAGCACTAGGTATTAAACTGATGAATTATTGAACTCTATATCTGAAACTAATGATGTACTATATGTTAGTTAATTGAATTTAAATATAATAAAAAATAAAAACTGAAAGATGTTTTCTTAAAAGTTCTATGAAACCTTGGGGAGTAATCAAGACCATGTTGACACTCTTTAATAGACTATAGCATCAGAAGTCTTGAGAGACATTATGTCCAAATTTACCCCCATGTGATAATGGTCTAAATTTATTTATGAGCATGGATGAGATTTATCTGGAAATCCCACCATATATTAAAGGCAGCTTTGCTAGGGGCTGACATCCCACATTAGCTGAAGGGAAAGAGCAAGTAAAGACATTGTATTTGTTGTGAACCTTACTCATGAATGTGACCAGTATCTTTTTAATTCTCTTTCTATTATTTGAAGTATTTCCCTTATCATGTCCCGTATCCCTAGGGTAGAACTCTCTCCCAGCCTTTCTTGAAGCTAGGGTAAAAATTGTCAGATGTATTACCTGAGATTTCTATATAGAAAGAACTGGACATGAGGAAGCCAGTACCAAAGGGAATCCATTCGAAAGGATAGCCATAGAGATATCTGCTTTACAGAGAAGCAGTGACAGAGGTTCTAGAATCAACTGCCAAGCAGCCGTGAGGCAAGTTGTGTATCTGTGCTGAGTAGCAACAGCAGTAGAGTCTCTGCAGGATTAACCTCAGTGTATGGCTTGGACATTGTTCATGGTTCCATTCTTGCCCATTCTCTGACCTCCCAGAGTTTAGGAGCTTCCTAATATCCTTTAATACATGCTTTTTACTGGGTAAACTAGCATGATAGGGTTCTAGGGTTCTGTTGTTTTCACCTAAGAACTCCAGCTGATGTGTTCTCTATTGTATCCTGATTTTCATAGACATAATCCCAAATGTACCTCCCCAAACATTCCAGCATTCTCTTATTCCCCAAACGGCTGATTTTCAGAATTCTGACTCTCTAGACTCACATGTTGTCAAATGGTGGATAAAATGCTTTTTCCTAGTGTATTTCTGACACAGCTTTAAAGAGCCTTGTAAATCTCACAAGACCTCATCTTGGCAAAGATTGAATATCTTTCAAGGAGCACTAGAGGAATGTTGAATAAAAGACATAGCCTTAAAAATCAGACAGTACTGTTTCCTCTCCTTAATAGAAAGAGGAACTCTGGTGGGAATTATATCATTCTTTCGTACACTCAAGATGCATGGTCAAAACCCCTATGCTCCAACATGAAGACTCTGCCAAAAGTACCTGGAAGAACATTGAATGTTTTGGTCATCTAGATAGCCACTGTCATTTCTATAATGTACACTTCACAAAAAGAAGAGAATAATTTATAAATAAATCAGCCTGGAGTTCTCACTGCATGAACAAGAAGGAATTTTGACCAACCAAGAAAACGTGTTAAAGGAAATTGGCTAGTCAAGTATATGATACCACTTAAATTCCTCCTCTATTTTTAGAAATAAAACAAAATGTCTTGAACATGCAGGTTTTACCTAGGATGTTTAAACTAAGTTTGTAATTGGTCATGAATTAATATATGTAGTTGGCATAATATTGAAATTAACATAGTTTTGGCCATTAACAGACTTTATCTCCTAGTGCCCCCATGATAGTCTTCCTGTGTTCCTTCTCCCCTCCAGGGGCTCCTGTGCTCCACTCACCCTCTCTCCCCTTCCAGCACTCAGTGCACCTTCTGTCCATCACTACCGTAGTCCTACATCGAGAGAGCAGCAGGTGTATTCACACATACATAGGTGATTGATAACACTTAATGACTAACCCTCTGATGGGTGTTTGCATTTCAACTTTAAGCTTAAGGATGGATTGGTATGAGAGTCTGCTTCTGGCTTTGTTGTCACATCTAAATTCATATCCCTTGTGAAGCTGCCAACACCATTCACAGCCAATATCCAAGGCCTGAATTTACCTCAAAGCTAGGAGGATATTTACAGGTACTCCTCAGCAGAGAAGAGCTGATAGCCAGTCTCTGAGGCCTTCTTGCTAAGCAATATGTGCAAGAAGTAGCGAAGATTAAAAAAATAAAAATATAAAAGCAAGTCTGAGAAGTCATGATAATGCCTATGTGGCATGTCATTCTTGTACACAGCTGGGATGTCCCATCACTATTATGTTACCTGCCTCCTGTAGGAACTGAGTCTACTGCAAAGAACATTTGCCTTCATGAGTTGTCTGATCACTCTCCTTGATGAGGTCAGTGGAACACTTGGTGGTCAAGAAGGCTCACCAAACAGCTTCAGGAGCACAGCCATTTTACCCATCTTGACTTTCGATTTGGACTAACAGTTATTTATATTTGTTATATTGCCTGATAATTTGCAAACACTTTTATATACAGCAGCTTTGGGAAGATAGCCAGAGAGGAAGTATTCCTACTGATATTTGGGTCTCAGAGTTAAGAGAGTTACTCAGGCAACACATCAAAGAATGCTAGAAAAGGGACTCAAATAATAATAAATCTAGCACTCTTTCTACTGCATCTCACTCCTTGTCATGCAGCTTCACTGGAGGACACACACACACACATGCATGCGCCTGCACATACACACACATGCACACACACACACACTACAAGAGGTTGGTGAATACTGAACTAGCCCTTGTACAAAGAATATGCTTAGAAGGAGCTACACAAGCATCATACTGTGTTGGTAAGACAACAGAACTTTTCTACTAGTTGGGAAAGGATTCAACCCTTTATCCCACAAATATGTATTGAACACCTACTGTGCTAGGCACTGGACTAGCGACTGAGAAGCAACAGTACATAGGGTTGATAAGGTCTTGGACCCCTGGAGTTAATCAAACCACTAAGAAAATGAGAACAGTTGATCATTTTAACCGCTAAGGTTTAGGTTCATGATTGTTTATGAGTGCAGCTGACTGTTCCACCCATCACATTCTGCCTTATGCTGTAATTTTCTTATTAAAAATCTCTCCTCCAGCTGGTTATAAATCCTAGAGGGAAAAGAGCACACATTTTTATAACCACCATGTCACAATTCAAGGGAGGGGAAGGGAGGTCAAAGTGTGAAAAATTCCAGGGATAGCTCTCCGTAAAGGGAGTTGAAGGCCGTTGGCTGTATTGTTAGTTTTGACCTCCCTAAATCACTCCACCAGGCCCCACAAGAGTCATATGTTTTATTTATGTAAAAGAGGTTTGCCCACAAAAATGTAGGGGGGTGAGGAGAGCATTCCAGATGTGTTTGGGTCTATTAAAATTGCCTGAACAAAATATTTAAGTTCTTCATCCTATGTAGGCAAAGACATAGATGTCTGGTAACCACTACCTCAAGATCCCTGTCTGTTGCACTGAAACTGCACATTGTATAAACCACCTGCATATTCGGTGCACCTTGTATTTCTTTGTAAGCAGGTGAGAGCAAACTGCCTCCAGGGGCATAGTTGTGAGGGAGGGCTAGCTTGCCTTCTGCATCTTTCTTTCTACCCTATTTCCAGCATCTATCATATTCATGTCCTATAATGAAATAGGAAATAAC
The DNA here is from genome assembly GCF_054177405.1 of Leptonychotes weddellii. NCBI lineage: Eukaryota > Metazoa > Chordata > Mammalia > Carnivora > Phocidae > Leptonychotes > Leptonychotes weddellii. Next base: position 28,840,435 of record NC_138380.1, read on the forward strand.
CTGAGAGGAGTGTTTTACACTTGAGTATTTAAATTCAGCAAACATTTCTGTATATCAACTCTACGCCAGCCGCCATAACATTGATCGTGTTTCACAGAGAGCTTCTAATCTGTAAGAGATGACAGACGGACGGGGAAAAGTAGAGTTTCTAAGTTAGTAACTAAGTGGCAAGAGGCACATAGGGAGTGGATAAAAAAGATATTAGAGGCATGTATCTTGAGTAATTAATAGATAAATGATTAATTTTTTTATTCAACAGATACATATCTATCCCATGTTTCAGAAACTTTGGTAGTTGCCGGAGATACAGAAGGAAGAAAACAAAATAAGCTAAACCGGCACCTGATGAAATTTACATTTGCATTTGAATGGGAAATATAGATAATAAATAAATAAATAACGGAGTAGTATCATACTGTACCTCCTTTCCCGTGTGCTCACATGTGTTCCATGCTGTGTCCCTCCTGAACTCCCAGCTATTCTATATATGAGTCACTTTCGTTCATATCTCTCCGATGTTATGTCCTTACTTACAAAAATTTCCTTCCCTTCCGGTCTGATCTAGAAGGTGCCCTCCCATCCTTCGAGACTCAGCTCAAAAATCAGCTCTTCTTCCAAGCCTTTCCTGCTAATCCCTGGACATGTTAACATTCTCTCCCATGGCTGCCCATAATGCTTTATACAGCGGGTCTCAGTTTCCGCCGGTGCAGCAATGAAATACAATCAAATGTTCATATGCCTTTTCCCCCATTAGATGAGGAGTTTCTCAAAAGAAGGGACCATGGCTGATTTATTCCTTTCATGCCATGTGCCTAGCAGATCGTCTGTATATGGAGCTGAGCTATAAATAATATTATCCACCACGATGATAAAAATGATACAAGCTAGAAGTGCCAACAATGTGTCAGGCACTCTGCTAAGTCAGTTATTCCCAAACCGTCCTTTGAGGTATGCATTTTATTAGTATCTCTATTTTATAAATGCGAACACTGAAACCCCTTGAGGTTACATGATTTATTCAAGTCAGAAAGCTAGTAAAGGACAAATATCCGATGAATGAATAAATAAATTGCCTTTTATTTTATTATATCAAAAAATTCTGTGTACATGGACTCATCCTTAAAAATTAGATATTCATAAGGCATACGTATCTGCTCAAAACTTTTTTAAAAAATTTGAGAGATATTGATCATTATCATCATCATAGCAGCAAAATCCAGTTACATATCAAGTTTCATGGACCTGAGAGATGTATATGGTTTCAAAACTAAAGAATAAATGATCTACATGAAGGAAATTTGATACATACAATCCCCAGAGGAACATTTGAAAGCCTTGGCCTTTATTTAATCTTGGACACATATTTTCTCCAATTTCAAAGACAGCTGTTAGAAGGAAATGAGACAAGGGATTTAGGGGCAGTCCTGAGACTTAAAAATAGAAAATTGTATTTTTTTTTTTCATCACGCAGTGTCTCCTTTCCTTCCATAGCGCAGTATACCACATCTGTGACTGCATAGCGGATACTCATCGGATCTTGGAAAATCTGTATGGACACAGTAGTTCATTTTCATAGTTAGCACAGAAAAATTATCTCAGAAATATTCACATTTTGATGAGTTTTCAATCTGTTTGTATTATAAAATCTCAGGATTCGCTAGCTTATTGTGCACTCTTTTGCTTGTTGAGCTTGAATGGGGAAAGACAAAATGTGACCATGTCATTCCCATTGGTCTGAAGTGCTATGATACTAAATTTGTCTGTAAACACTTTGAGTGTCATATAGTGAAGTAGCAAGAAAGGGTAGAATCCTGCCACATTTCTATTTAACAAAGTCTTCCTGGTATTCATTTCTTTGCAATAAAATTATCTTTCTTGATGTAAGATAGGGACTAAAAAAAATTTTGTCCATTCTCTCTAGGGTCATTTTAATCAGCTTACTGCCTTGGCATTCATGATATCAACAGGATTCATTTTGAAAAGTTCCTTTCAGTCATCCTAAAATGAGCCATTAGAAATCCAATCAGTGATGATGAGCTTGGGTGTTATAAACAGTCATGCTTTGAATCTTGATATTTAAAAAAAATATTCGCATTATTGGGCTGGAAAAAATGTTGGCCTATTAGCAGTATTAAACAAGTTGGAATTTAAAACCCATATCATTTTGCCTCTTGGCCAAAGACATGAGAGATAATAGTCAGGGACTCCGCCATGTCTCAACAGGGAAGAAGACTGGCCACCCAAGACAAAGAGGCGTGACTTTTGGTCACCCTTCATACATACAATATGAAGGCCTTTGAGAAAGGAAAGATTCATAGAAGGGGTGTTTGGTGGGCCCCTCCCTCAAATAAATAAAAGCCCTGAAGAACCCTATTTCTTGTTTCTTATCTTGACTTGTTAACCTTTTGCAGCCCAGTGGGAATGTTTGTAAAATCTCCACTTTGGGTACATTTGTTATCCCGTTTGTTTTTTTTATTCTGAAACTCTTAGAACTAGGTGGGAGGCATAAAAAAAGGTGGATGGCTTAAAGAGAGAGCAAGTGGTGGCTGCCATTGTGATGGTGAGGAAGGAACAGATGCCCAAATCCACAAGGCAGGCAGACTGGAAATTCTCGAGCAGGCTCTGATGCCGCTTCCCCAGGCAGGATCTCTTCTCTCCCAGGGAAGACTCGGTTCTGCTCTTAAGGCAACGGATTGAGTCAGGTTCAGGGAGAATTACTGAGGATCATCTCCTTTATTTCAACTGATGGTATATGTTAATCCCATGGACAAAAACCCACAAGGTTTTTGAAGCCATTATGGAAGCAGAAACGCTCCCTGCTAGGACTGAAGGTGACAGAGATAGGACAAAGTAAAAGAGGGCTGTTGGACTTCCAAAATTCTACTTAGAGAATGAGCTGATAGAGCTACCTGGCTGCAAACACGTGCTACCCTTCAAGACAAAGGGAAAATGACTCCAAGGACAGTGGCACAGCTTGAGGCAGGAGCTCCGGGCACAGAGGCTACAGGGCTGCCGTGGCCCCAGAGGACAGAACCTTGAGCCACAGAAATGAATAGAATTTGCTCACCCTATTTGGAACTTGCTTCAGGGTGCTTATTCCTTTATTGCTTCCCTTTGCCCCCTTTTGGAACGGGAATGTCTATTCTACGCCTGTTCCACCATTGAATTTTGGAAGCAGATGCCGTCTGTGCTAGTTTCATAGGTCTATACAAGGAGAGGAATTTTGCCACAGGATCAATAATACACAGAATCTCACCCACACCTGATTTGGTGGATGTAGATGATGTGATTTGGAACTTTTTGACCTGGTGATAATTAGATGAGGTTTTGAACTTAGACTCAATGCCACATTTGGTTGAGATATGTGTGGGTGTTGGGATGGGGCGAATGCATTTTGCACATGGGACAGATGTGAATTTTGAAGGACCAGAGAGTAGACTGTAGTGGGTTGAATGGTGACTCCCCCACCCCCGAGAGATATGCTCACATCCCAGTACTTGGAACCTGTGAGCGTGGCCTTATTTGGAAAAAGGGTCTTTGCAGACATAATTGAGGATTTTAAGATGAGACTATTCTGGATTATCCATGTGGGCCCTAAGTTCATTGACAAGAATCCTTATAGAAGATACCCAGATGAGGGACACACAGAAAAGAGGAGAAGCACGTGTGAAGGTGGAGACAGAGTGGAATGACACAGTCACAAGCCCAGAAATGCCGGACGAGTCCCCAGAACCATGAAGAGGAATAGAATGTCATCTTTCCTAGAGCCCCTGGAGGGATCATAGCCCTGTGGACACTGATTTTAGAATTCTCACCTGTAAAACTATGAGAGAATGTATTTTTGTTGTCTTAAGCCACCAAGTCTATGGTAATTTGCTACGGCAGCCTTAGGAAATTAGTATAGTCCCCAAGCAGTAGAAAATGTGTACGGGGTTCCCCGATGTGATTTTTCAATCATCTGCCAAAGTATGCACAAAAAAATGATGTCCTCTTTTTAAAAGGCACCTCAGGTCTCAAAAACATGCTGAGTAAAAGAAGCCCGGCTCACCGGTGACATACTATATAATTTCACTCATAGAACATGCATTTACCCTGCTAGGAAACCGATTGGTAGTCGTCAGGGGCTTGGGAGAAGGGGCTGGAGAGAGTATCCTCCAGCGGGGCACAAGGGAGCTATTGAGGATAGAGTCAATGGATGTAATCCACGTCTTGATTACTGTGGTAATTACCCAATTGTATAAGTTGGTCAAAACTTAAACTGTACACATACACCTAAAAAGGCAATAGTTTACTGAATATAAATTATACCTCACTAACCCTGATTTTTAAAAGTGCTATAGGTTTATGTACCTCTTGGTTTAAAATGTGTGGAGCAAATACTTTGGAACCTTGTGGATATCAGTTTCACAGTGACATTTAGTGACAGCTGCTGCTGACTTGGTTTTGCATGATTTTTTATTGTTTTCTGATACCAAGTCATTCTCAAAGGATGACGATCTTTCCACTATTGCAAATACACAAAACACGAACAAGACACTCCATGTTCTGCCTTTAGTTCCTAAAGGAGAGTTGAAAAAGTGTTTTGCTTATTGAAACAAATGTGTGACATCCGAAAGTGATGACTTTGTTTAGTCAACATAACAAATATTTATTTATGATTTTATGTGGAAGACACTACGCCAGGTGCAGGGCTGGTTATAGAGATGACTGAGAAACAAATCTCCTCTAGTTAGGAAAAAATATAAAATAAGAAGCAAGTAACCAAACTGACCCAAATTGATCCAAATCAAATGCTTTGGGGTCTTAGAAGAGGAAGCAATCATACCCCAATGGGAGGTCATCAGATAGATGAGATGGGGTTGAAAACAGAAAGTGGATGGTTGTGGACTTCAACAAAAAGTGGAATCCCATGTGGAACTGTATGGGCAAAGGTGCTTACTCTGGGCTGAATATCTGTGTCCCCCCACCCCACATGTTCCCCATTCATATGTTGAAACCTACCCCTTTGTTGTGATGGCATTTGGAGATGGGGACTTTGGAAGGCAATTAGGTCATAGGGTGGAACCCTCATGAATAGAATCATTGCTTTTATAAAAAGAGGAGGCGGGCACCTGGGTGTCTCAGTCATTAAGCATCTGCCTTCAGCTCAGGTCATGATCCCAGGGTCCTGGGATCGAGTCCCACATCGGGCTCCTTGCTCTCAGGGAACTTCCTTCTCCCTCTCCTTCTGTCTGCCGCTCTCTGTCTCCCCCGCTCATGCGCGCGCTCTCTCTCTCAAATAAATAGAATTAAAAAAAAAAAAAAAAGAGGAGGCCTTCCCAGCCTCCAGAATGGTGAGAAATAAATGTTTGTTGTTTAAGCCACCCAGTCGATGGTGATTTGCTATAGCAGCCTGGACTGAGTAAGTGCAGAAATAGAAACAAACTCAGGGAACAATCAATAGTCTCTGATTAGAATTAGGGTACATGCAAAGGAGCAAGAGAAAAACTAGAAAGGGCATTTAGGATCGTTTTCTGCATGTCTCAAATGCCAAGTTGAGGGATTTGTATTTAATTCAGTGGTCAGTGGGGAGCCATTCATTCAATGCTTGAGAATTTTGAGAATCCGGTAAAAGTTCTGGGTGCCTTTCCCCCAGAAAAGTGCACATGTGTACAAAATGATGCATACCATCTCAGGAGTTTCAGGTGGAGCTCCTCCAGGGCCTGCCTTCCCCAGGAACCCCTGGATTAAAGAAGTTTTGAGAAGGAGCCTTACACGAAGGGGATTATTTCCTTTCATTTTAGTTCATTCCTCTATACATGATAAGAATAGAGAATTAGATTGACACAATTTATGAACTAAGGTAGGTTTTCTTAAAGTGTGTAAAGTATTAGAATCACCTGTAGGGCTTACAAAACATCCATATTCCTAAGCCTCAGATATACAGAGAGTCTCTAATGGTGGGGCCAGGAGATACATTTGCAGCCAGCACCTGGCTGATTGTGATGTCTATGCAGAGAACTGCTGATTCTGTGATGAAGAGGGGATAGTGGTGGACATTCTCTGCTTTTGACTTCCCAGCAAAGCAGAGAAGAGATAGAAAGAACATAAGAAAAATATATAAAAGATAATTTTCTCAACTCTGCCAATTCCAAGACATTCTCTGTAGTCAGTACCAATTTAAACTAAGCACAGGAACATCGTCAGTTACTGTGTGTTAGACAGGACAGGCATTTACCCTGGAGAAAGCTGGCTCCTTTACATTAGCCAGAACATTTAAGAGGAATATTAGCATCATATAGTCGTAGTGTTGAAAGCTGCTGATGGATCCCAGTGGATGCAGATAAACAGTCATCCTTAACATTAACCTTAAAATGATCATCCTTAACCTTAACCTTAAAACGAGCCAGAGTAGTTTCTGTTCTGTGTCTGGATCTGAAAAGATCCAAGGTTTCACTTACATATCAGTCAATCTTTCTAAGAAGGATTTTGTAAAATGACAGTAATTGGCAAAGTTCTGGAATCAGTGGGGTCTGTTGTTTATCAGAGTTTTATGGGATTCTGACTTTTTTTTTCCTTCTTGTAAAACAATCACCATGACTATATTCTCAAAAATGTTACTGATCCCTGAAAATTAGTTTTTTGATTCAAACATTCCACACATTCATTCCTAGTTAGGAACACATTTTACGCTTTAATATTAAACTACCAAATCAATGTGTTACACTTCCTGAATATTTTTTAACAAAGGAACAAAAGTAAGTGTGAGTAATAGGTCGATTGGGAAGTTAATTGCTAAATGAAGCTATCATTTTCATTTTCCTGATATTCCAAACCTGTTCGTGGAATATTTACGTAGCGAGCACGTATGGTACTATCTATACTCAAGTTTTCAGTTAATCTAAGCATAAAGATTCATAGTACTGTCACTAAGAGCCATTTTTATTCTTTCTTAGGTATGGTAGTATCTATTTATTGTTTTTGCTTCCCAACAGCAGCCCCTCTCCTTTCCAGGAGGCTTCATTTCCCTACTCCAGTTATAACATTTTATTGGGGGCTGTCAATCACAGAACTCCATTCCTATCCCAGGTTAGACCAATCACATTACCTCACCTCATCCAGGGGCCACCTGATTGGCCTGGAAATAGGCCCAGTCAGAGTTCTTCCCAAAGATTTCTTGAACTGGAACTGGGGTAGTTAAGGGAACAGTGATAGGGAGATGAAAGGGAGTTCTCTCCTCATTGATGGTGAAAAACTATGGGTGTGTGAGTCCAGAGAGGCTGGTAGCTATGTGGCCAGGCATACTGAGAAAGCAAATCAGAAGCAAACAAAAATGAAGTTATCATACAAAAGCAGAGGTGATGGGGCATCTGGCTGGCTCAGTCAGAAGAGCATGTGACTCTTCATCTCAGGGTTATGAATTGGAGCCTTGTGTTGGGTGTAGAGATTACTAAAAAAAAAAAAAAAATCAAATAATCTCAAAAGCAGAGATGGTTTTAAGCAACTCCTCTGATTCTAAGAACCATACTAATGTGCTTCGGTGCTCTGCTATCTAATATGGTAGCCACTGGCCACATGTGGCTAGTGAGCACGTGAAATGCGGCCAGTCCAAATTGAATTGTTCTATATGGTTTACGGTAACTCTGGATTTCTAAGACTTGGCATAAAAACAAGAATGCAAAATACATCATTAATAATTTCTTTTAATGAATACATATGAAATTATAATATGTTGGACATATTAGTTTAAATAAACTAGATTTTAAGATGAATTTCACCTCTTTTTTCAATGCAGCTTCTAGAAATATTTATATTACGTATGAGTCTCAAATTATATTTCTATTGAAGTAGCACTGCTTACTCGTGAGTCTGTGTTTTTGGTTTGTTTGTTTCTTGTTTAGCTACTCCGGGTGGAGTTTGTGCCATTGGCAACCAATAAAACCCTAATTAATGCCAAATTTTGTAACTGGAACAGAGGCATTGAGAGGGACAAATCCAAAATGTGGAACTGGCTATGTTCAGTTGCAGAGGGGGCAGGGAGATTTTCTCCATCATGAGTTAGGAAACTTAGGAGCAAAGCAGTTAGTTAATCATTACAGGTTATTTGTTGTTATTCAGGACATGTGCCTATCCTTACTGAGCTTAGAGATTTACTGAACTTTGTAGAAAACAAAATGGGATTTGGAGGTGTTGGCTACTTCTGGCAGCCTTTAATAAGGTGCTGCAAGAAAAAAATGTAATCTAAGCAGAGCCATCTGAAAATGGAGCAGGAGTAGTGGCCTAGCACAACTGTAGAAAGAAGTCCTGTTCTGCCACTGGGCATGCTCTGGATTTCAAAATGCATCCCACTGCACCAAAATCCAGCCAGTACACAGCCAGAACCAGGAAGTCTGTTCCCCTAAATGTTCACAAAGCACTGCTGCCTGTCAAGGATCATTCTCCTTTCCCCAGGTACCAAAGGATATTGGGAGCACCTGGGCCAGAGGGACATTTGGCTCTGCCCCAACATGGCAGCCCACCCAGCAGACACAGAGACCAAAGTGAGATGCACTGAAATGTGGTTGGGAAGGGTGGGCAGTGCCCCCTGAAGAGTCACCAAGAGACTAACTCTGGAGCAGGAAGGGATCCAGATTCAAATGCCTTGACATGGCAAGATTACTGGCTTTATTTACTAGCAAACTGGAATTCCTAAACAGGCAACCTCCTAGGGTTTCAAGATGGTTCTGTTGTCACCAATGTCCCCAAACAAAGAAAAAAAACAAACACAAAAACAAGCCTGGCTTAAAGGAATCCAGGACTGCCCACTACCTAAGACAATTCTTCATGCTCTATATCACCACCAGCAAAAAATGCACAGCTAAGGAGGCCCCAAGGCAGAGATACTCACTGTCCACCAAGATAGTGTTTTCCCTTTAAGCACACATACAGACTCCCTTACAGTGAGTTTAGTCCTTTGACTAAATATTCTCCAATGATAAATGAGAGGATGTGATATCTTCTTCTCTAGTCCTGGCTTGTGAAAACCTACTACACATACATCTCCATGCTCTTTCCCTGTCTAGTTGATAAAGGGGGAGAAGACCACAAGGGCAACCTTGGAAACTGCATGTTGCAGATGGCAACACTGGAGCTTTCCTGGACTATTACATAAGCAAGATAGAAACTTCTATCTTGTTGAGCCTTTACATGTTTGGTTCTATTTGTTATCACAGGCTAATTTAATATATCTCCCAGTTGAAAATTCCTCCCAAGTGTCCCTCATGATCAAAACCATATAAAAAACTGAGTACATTAAATCTTTCTGGTAGATAACAGACCAGCCTAACTGACTAATGCAGTAGATCATCCATTGCTGTAAAGGAGAGTGTCCCAGCAGAATTAACCTGCTTTCTTATCCAGCAAGGCAAGGATGACACCATTGTGAGCTGCTTCCCTGCCTCCCACTCCTATGTAATAATCTTTTATAAGTGGAAGGGGATTTTTTTTAAAAATCAGTGTTTCTTGTATTTGTATATTGGATGTGTTAGGAGTGGTTAATTTTCTCATTTGGAACATAGTAGTAGGGACCACAAGGAGCCATACGAAGACTTGATTGAGAAGAATGGACATTAAATAGACATAATAGACTCAGAGATGGGCACAATAACTGGGAAGAAATGTGGGTCTTGTCCCACTGTGGAAAAGGTGAATATATGTCAAATTGTTGATGTAATCATTACAATAGGTTAGAAGAGAAAATGTGGAAAATTATTTTTAACTTTGGAAGACTGTATCTGTATATTAGACATTAAACTATACAGAGTCCAAATAGTAGAGTTTGGGTCAAGATCTACATGAAAATTTTTAAGCATCATCAAGAAACTAGGTTTAGGGAAATCATGAAAGGAGTATTCAAGATTGAGGATGAATATTTTAACCAAATGTCCTTTAAAAAAAAAAAAGATTTATTTATTTTTAGAGAGAGAACATGCACAAAATCGTGAGCTGGGGGAGGGGCAAAGGGAAAGAATCTCAAGGAGACTCCCTGTGGAGCGGGGAGCCCCATGCAGGGCTCAATCCCATGACCCTGAGGTCAAGACCCAGCTGAAATCAAGAGTCAGTTGCTCAACTGACTGAGCCACTCAGGCACCCCCAAATGTCCTTTTTTAATGACTGGAGTACAACATACCAATGCCTTTCATCCAGTTCTACCCCAAATGTCATAGCACTTGATAAGTTATACCAAATAAAACAAAAGGTGGATCTGCACTGCTCCTCTCAAGCTTGTCTCTTCAAGGTATTAAGACATATTTGGTGACTGTAGTGAAGAAAATCACACTATCGCTAAATTGTCAATAAATTGTCATTGTAATAGAGGGTAGTCTGGAAGAAAGGCAGGCAGGGGCAAGGGGCCCCGTCCTAAGAGGATTATTCTACACCACCCTGAAAGAAGCCCTCCACCCTGTCCCACATGAACAACTACCTAATAGGTAACTGAGTGCGTGGACAAAAACCTGATTGGGTGACAGACACAGATTAAAACAGCCGCCAACAAGCCCATGTTATACACAGCTAAAGAATCGTTGAACACCACATCAAAAACTAATGATGCGCTCTATGCTGACTAACTGAACATAGAAAGAAAAAAGAAAGAAAGAAAGAAAGAAAGGAAGGAAGGAAGAAAAGAAAGAAAGAAAGAAGGAAGGAAGGAAGGAAGGAAGAAAGAAAGAAAGAAAGAAAGAAAGAAAGAAAGAAAGGAAGGAAGGAAGAAAGAAAGAAAAGAAAGAAAGAAAGGAAAGAAAAAGGAAGGAAGGAAGGGTGGGAGTTACAGAGAAAACAAGATTGGCCAAGTGTTGCTAACTGCTGAAAGTGGGCAATTAGTTCATGGGGGTCCAAGTTTCTCTTCTCTCTACATGTTTTTTATGTTTCCAGTTGTCCATAATAAAAAGTATTAAAAAAAAAATCCCTAGATGTAAACGCCAAAACAGCAAACCTCTCAGGTCCCCTCCCTCTTCGGGAGCTTCTTACTATCACTCAATAAATTTTGCTTTGCTGCCCACCACTCCTTATCTGGTCTACCTCTTCATTCTTTGAAGCAGCGTGACCAAGAACTGCGGACGCTAAAGGAAAAGAAATCCTGAAACAATTGGAGGCATTAACTCTGTTGGTTCAATAACGCTATCTTATGCACGGATATTACAATGAATTTTTTTTAAGATTTTATTTATTTATTTGTCAGAGAGAGAGGCAGGGAGGGAGAGAGCACAAACAGGGGGAACTGCAGGCAGAGGGAGAAGCAGGCTCCCCACTGAGCAAGGAGCCCACCGCCGGACTGAATCCCAGGACCCTGGGATCATGACCTGAGCCGAAGGCAGACGCCCAACTGACTGAGCCACCCAAGCATCTCCACTGAATATTTTTAATTTAAATTCAATTAGCCAACATATAGTATCATCATTAGTTTCAGATGTAGAGTTCAGTTATTCATCAGTTGTGTGTAACACCCAGTGTTCATTACATCACCTGCCCTCCTCAATGCCCATCACCCAGTTACCCCATCCCCCCACCCACCTCCCCTCCAGCAACCGTCAGTTTGTTTTCTATGGTGTAGAACCTAAGAGTCTCTCATGGTTGTCTTCTTCTCTGATTTCTTCCCATTCAGTCTTCTCTCCCTTCCCCTATGATCCTCTGCACTGTTTCTTATATTCCACATATGAGTGAAACCATATGATAATTGTCTTTCTCTGATTGACTTATTTCGCTCAGCATAATACCCTCCAGTTCCATCCACGTCAATGTAAATAGTAAGGTTTCATCCTTTTTGATGGCTGAGTAATATTCCAGTGTGTGTATGCATGTGTGTTTATGCATGTGTACCACATCTTTTTTTTAAAAGATTTTATTTATTTATTTGTCAGAGAGAGAGCACAAGCAGGGGGAGAGGCAGAGGCAGAGGGAGAAGCAGGCTTCCTGCTGAGCAGGACCCTGGGGCTCCATCCCAGGACCCTGGGATCCTGACCTGAGCCAAAGGCAGATGCTTAACTGACTGAGCCACCCAGGCATCCCACCACACCTTTATACAGTCATCTGCGTTGAATTTTTTTAAAAAATAGGGATGTATATTGTTTCAATTTTAAAACAGTTTATTATAGTAGAAATGTCATAGAGATAGTAAAAGAAAACATCTGTATTATGAAAAATTATTAGACCAAAGACACATCATATTTTGAACTTGAATTTCAACAAAAATAAGCCTCTGCTATGCTTGAAGTCAAGTCAGCACCTTTCCTTGACTGGTATTTTAGGATCAAAGGCAGTCTCTACGTATCTAATTCGGCTTTTCTTAACTTTTTAAAGTCTTGAATATAATTATTGGGACTGCTGAACCAAGAAACTTCGGTTCTTGAGAGTAGTTAAATAAAAAGGGTAATACTTTTGTGATCAAGCATGTCCAAGATTCCTTACTAAATTAACATTCAATTTGCAGGAAAACAAGGAAGCAAGTGCAGAACTATAAAATCAATGTCAATGAAATGCCAATTGCTCCCCCATTCTCCAGCCCTCTCAGTTTGACTCTCCCAGATTCTGCCACAGGGGGCAGTTTCTGCTTGACCATCCTGGCTGTGACATGGTAGAGAAGAAAGAGAATTGAACAGTCATTCTGATTCTACCTTATACTTACTTTGGGCAAGTTCAGTATACTCTTATGTGCACATTTATTCCTCTCTAATATAGAGACAATCATTTTACCCTGCATTCCTCATAAAAGTTAGTAGGATGAACATGAAAGTTACTTATCTAAACTGCAGGTTGCTATTTGAAGATGAAATCTTTTTATTATATAAAGAAACTTCTAAAGATATTTTACTAGTAGACCCAGTAAACAGAAGATGCATAAAAAGAGGAAGCAGTATAACATGAAATAAAAAACATGAGCTCTGTTTCTAGCAGTTTGACAGACTAGATACCCTGCACAGCTGTCCCAATTGAAATAACTAAAATTCTGGATAAACTATAAAAGAGACACATCACTGGGGTGCCTGGTTGGCTCAGTCAGTACAGCATATGACTCTTTTTTTTTTTAATTAACTAATTTTTTTAGAGGGAGAGAGAAGAGTGTGCAGGGGGAGAGGAGGGGAAATGGGGTAGAGACAGAGAGAGAGAGAGAATCTTAAGCAGGCTCCACATCCAGCATGGAGCCTGACTCGGGGCTCAATCTCATGACCTGAGATCATAACCTGAGCTGAAATCAGGAGTTGGAAGCTTAACCAACTGAGCCATGCAGCACCCCTTTTTAAAAATTTTATTTATTTATTTATTTACTTATTTACTTTATTTATTTATTTATTTATTTATTTATTTATTTATTGTTTTTGAGGGAGAATGGGAGAGAGCGAGCATGTGACCTATCTCGGGGTCGTGAGTTCAAGCCCCACATTGGGCATAGAGATTATTTTTTAAAAAATTAAATTAAAAAAAAGAGAATTAAAAAAAAGAAGGAAAGAAACATCACAAAGATACCTGGAAAATCTCCAAATATTCAGAAACTAAACAGTATACTTCTAAATAACCCATGAGTCAAAGAAGAAGTCTCAGGGTAAGTTAAAAAATATTTTGAACAGAATGAAAATAAAAATACAACACATCAAAATCTGTGGGTTACAGATACTTAAAAGAAATTTTGTGTCAAATCTTATATTAAAAAACAACGAAGACTCAGGGCACCTGGGTGGCTCAGTCAGTTGAGTGTCCGACTCTTGGTTTTGGCTCAGGTCATGATCTCATGGGTTGTGAGATCAAACCCCACATTTCAAGCTCTGCATTCAGTGGGGAGTCTGCTTGAGGTTCTCTCTCTCTGCCCCTCCCCCAACTCACATACACACACTCTCTCTCAAATAAATAAATCTTTAAAAAAAAAAACAGCAAAGATTCAAATCAATAATCTAAGCTTTCATTTTAAGAAACTGGTAAAAGAAAAACCACGACTAACCACAAAGTAAACAAAAGGAAGGAAATAATAAAGCTAAAAGCAGAAATCAATGAAATTGAAAAAGGAGAAACAAATGTCAATTAAACCAAAAGCTGTTTCTTTGGTGAGATAAATTTGATAAACTTCTAGCCAAACTGATCAAGAAAAAAAAAGACACAAATTATAAATAATAAGAATAAATAAGATCTCACAGTAAACCCTGAAGACATTATAAAAAAAATAATGAGAGAATACAAGAATAATTCTGTGCCCATAAATCTGATGACTTAGATGAAACATAGCATTTCTGTGAAAGACATAAATTACCAAAGTTGACTCAAATAATGCTATATGTACTAAATAAATTTAATTCACAGCTGACAACCTTCCAAGAAAGAAAAATCTAGGCCCAGATTATTTTCCTGGTGAATTCTACTAAATTTAAAGAAGAAAGATCACTAATTCCACATAATCTCTTCCAGAAAACAGAAAAGGAGGAAATACTTCCCAATTCATTTTATGGAGCCAGCATTGACTTTTCCCTACAACCCAGCAATCCCACTCCTGAATATTTCATTTCAAGTGAAATGGAAACCAATGTTCATTCAAGAGACTATACATGGAGTTTATAGCAAGTTCATTTGTAATCATCAAAAACTAGAGACAACACAAATACACTTCAACTGGGGAATGGACAAACTGTGTTACATTCACACAGTGGAATTCTATTCAGCAATAAAAAGAAAGGAAATGTAGATATGTGCAAGAATGTGGATGAATCTTGAATGCATTATACAAAGCAAAAAAAAAGCAGACTCAAAGGCTAGATACTGTACGATTTCATTTATATAACATTCTGGAAAATGTATGACTGTAGGGACAGAGTACAGTTCAGTGGTTTCCAGTGGATAAGTGTGAGACTGGATATAACCATACAGGGTCACCCCAAGAGAAATGGGGAATGAGGGTTGGGTGAGATATGTAATTGTTCTGTGTCTTGATTGTGATGATGGCTACACAATTATATGCTTTTGTCAAAACTCATACAACTGTATGCTGAAAAAAGTGTGAATCTTTTTACATATCTATATAAACTGCATCACTCACACCAAAAAGTATGAGGCTTGCTATAGTAAATTTAAAATACATGTAATGAAAATTCAAAAACATCAATCAATGTAATTCACCACATTTATAGCTTACAGAAGACAAACCATATGGTCGTCTAAATAGATGCAGAAAAAATTTATTAAAATGCAGCAAACTTTTATAATTTTTCTGTTTTTCCAAACTGAGAATAGGATCTCATTAATCAAAGGAAGGCCATCTGCAAAAAGCATATCACAAATATCATACTTAATGATGAAGTCAAAATAGTTCCTTTTAAGATCAGGAAAAATACAAAGATGCTCACTAGCACCTCACTTGTCAATATCAAAGTTGAGGCCTTGGTCAATATAGGAAAAGCAAAAAGGAATTAAAATGTATAAGAAATGAAAGGTGTATGACAATAAGGAAAATCCAAAGGGAACCATGCAAGTTCACTAGACAAATAAAAATGAATGTGTAAAATTTGAATGCATTTCTTATATATTAACAATCAGTAAGGAAAGTGCAATTTAAAAACTACGTCCTTTACAAAAGCAATAAAACATAAAGTACCTAGGAAAAAAATATAATAAGAACTATAAGAGAAGAACATTTTTTGGAGAAAATTGTAAAACTTTATCGAAAAATATAAAAAGGTGGAGATATAGATACTATCCACTTGAACAGGAAAATGCAACATAATAAAGATGTCAATTGTTTCCAAATTTAGATTCAATGCAATTTCAATCCAAATATCAATAGGAAAATGTCATGGAAATTGATGTTTATTTTAACATAGAGTTGCAAGGGCATAGGATGAAGAATAGCTAAATACTCCTAAAGAAGAATAGAACTAGGTAGCAGACTTACTCTACCAGATACAAAGACTTAGTATAAAGCTTTAGTACCTTTTAATGTGATATTGCAACATGGTTGGAAGAGTAGAGAGGCCAGAATCAGACCAGAAGTACATAAACCCTTGATTTGTGACAGATCACGCTTTGCACATCAGTGGGAAGAACTGATTATTTAATATGATAGTGCTGAAGCAACTGATTATCCAAATGGAAAAATGAAATTGAATCCTAATCTCATGCTATACCCCAAAATTAATGAATTAATTTGGGGTATGTTACTTTTAGAAGACCATTAAAAAAATAATTTTATGGCCTTGAGGTAGAGAAGATTTCTTACATAATACCAAAAAAAATTGCAAATCAACAGGAAAAAGAGTGACAAATTTGACTGCCTCATAATTAAGAACTCAGTTCATCAAAGAGCACAAAAAAGAATAAAAAGACAAGTCACAAACTATAAAAGATATTTTTAATACCTATAATCTGAGGATTGTGATCTAGAATATATTTTAAAAAACTTACAGAACAATAAGTAAAAGACAAGCAATTAACTGGGGGGAAATGAGCAAAAGACTTTACCATATCTCAACAGAAGGAATACAAACATAATATCTAGACTCTTTATATTATGTAATATATGAGACATTTGTATTATATTTGTATATAATACATAAGACATATGCACCTCATTAGGATATTAGGAAAATGCAAATTAAAATTATAATGGGAATCTATTTCAAGTCCACTAGATTGAAAAAATCTTTTAAAATTTAACAATCTCAAATGTTAGTAAGGATGTAGAGGCAGGAAAAATCTCATCTACTGCTAATGGTAAAATGGTACAACTCATTAGAAAAAAAACAAGTCCTATAAACCACAAGTCTACTTCCAAGTATTTTTACCAAAAAATACTGTTGTAAATGTGCACTTGAATCATCATTCATATTAAAAGAAACAACACACAGGTGTATCAGAATTAAGAAGAATACATACTCTGTGGAATATTCACACCATGAAATATTATGCAACAATGAAAATGAAAATAACTGCATGCATTATCATAGATGAGTCTCAAAAATACAAATTGAACAAAAGTAACAATTCCCAAAAGATTGACATCATTTATATAAAATTCAAAAACTGGGAGAACTAAATAATATATTATTCAGAGTTGTGCTAGCAACACGGTATCTACTATAACCATATGTCCCTACTGAGAATTTGAAGTCTGCCTAGCCCAAATTGAGAAGTACTCTAAGTATAAAATACACATCAGATTTTGAGAACTTGAAGAATGAAAAAAAGAGAATATAAAAAAAGAGAATTTTTTTGATAATTTTTATGTTGATTATATGTTGAAATAATATTTTGTTTATGTTGAGTTAAATAAAATAACTACATCTGTTTTTAATTTTTTTAATGTAGCTACTAGAAATTTTTAAATTACACTTATGGCTTTCATATTTCTAGTGGACAGTACAGGTTTAGAGATATCTATATAGATTTTTAAGTTATAAATAAAATAAGAGGGAAGATTAATACACATTTCAGAATAGTGGTTCAATCTACAAGGGAAGGAGAGGGATGTAATCAGGTAGGGACACATGCAGGCTTCTAAGTTCTGGTCATCTAGTTTCTATGCACAGTGGAAGTACTTGTCATTTTACTATTAATCATTACATTTTTTTACATATACACTTTTATGAAGAATATATTTTATCATATAAATTCAAATAATCAAATTTGAAAATTAACATGAGCTTTGGGACCAGACCCACCTGGGTTTAAATCCTTTCCCTGCTTGAGCTGTTATTTGGTCACAGATAATAAATGAAACCTCTCTGAGCCTCATTTCCTAATGGGGTTAATAATATACTCCTTTATACACACACACACACACACACACAAACACAAGTACAGGGTTGTTAGAAGATTGGTGAGATAATATAAAAATGCCTGGCACATAGTAGATGCTCAGTAAATACTAACATCACTAAACAGTTAATTTGTACATAGTTAATAGTATGCAATATATTAACAATAGTTAATACTTAATTCATAGAGAATTAAAATACTCTGGTGACAATACATTTTCCAAAATGTTTTTGATAATACTAAGAAAACAAAGAGATTGAGTGGATTTGGATGACTTGGTTAGTAACAGTGCATGAGCTTGGAATATTGCATAAAGAAAAATTATGTCTAGATAGGTTGATAGGTTAACATTAAATGCTGTGGATCTTTGTTTTATTTACATATTTATTCTAATTTAGAGTGTTTCAAACAGTAACTTTCTTCTTATTTTCAACTTTAACACAACACACTCAGTGTCAAACTTGAACTCAATTGATGAAGTACCAGAAAATTTAGATTTTCTGATGCTATGCCTTAAAAGCACTTTAAGTTTTTACCTATCTCCTTAAAAATCACTGATAGAAAGCACATGTAAAATAAAACACTTCCTATCACATCACCCTATTTCCTGAACAGTCTTTTCATCACCTGTAATTGCTCTTTTAATCTAGTTGTCTATTTGGGTATCATTCGTCTCTCGCATTTAACCGCATGGAATTTAGAGTTGGGGTATAAAGGTCTGGAAACTACTTTCCCCCAGTCCTGAGGTGAAATGAAAGATACATGCACTGGTTTCTGCTGTACATGGGTATTTCCCTTTCCTAAAATATCAGTAAAGTGGGCAAATAGGAAATTTAGCTTGATTCTCCCCATCTATGTATATTACCCAGAGGAAGCACATTAGCCCTCTCCCTCTTCCTCTCTCTCTCTCTCTCACACACACACAACAAATACAGGAAAGGACAACACGTGTCCTTTAAACAAAGTATCAAATGCATACAACAGGTTCACGTACACATTATTTTTTAATGATACCAAAAAGCCATAAGAAGAGAATTTCATTTTCTTTTCCATCACTGAAAGGCTGGGGAATTGACTAACTGGTAATGAATGATCTGTTTGTAGACTCTGGGATCAATTATATGGAATAGCTACAAGCCTTTAACCTTAGTATTTGAGTCATTGTTAGAATTCCACATTCAGATTTAGTTTTCCTTTTTATTTCCAGTACAGCAGAGACCCACACCTTGAGACAGAAGAAATCAAGAAGAGGCACATCATAATTTTTGCAAACATTTGTTGGGAAGTTAGTGTGTGCCAGGCCTGTGCTGTGCACTTTATGTGCAGGCTTAAGAGGTTTGAGCACACAGCTAGGAAGGGCCAGGGTAACACGCACAGTTCAAATACTCTATGGCTATAGACTTCTCTACCATTCTACATCCATCTGAAAATAACAGTAACAATGACCTTAAATGAGGCTTGCCATTTTTTACATAAAGCAGAACTTTAAAGAGAGCCATGAGATTGAAATTTGCATGTAAGGCTCTGGTTTTCTTTCTTTCTGATGTTTTTGAAGGAAAAAATTGCAATTTATCAGTTTGCACCATAAATCTGCTGTGCCCAGCTTCACTTGTTAGTTTCACTGCAAAGATTTATAGCACCCTTGTTTGCCTTATCTGTATTTGAGTCTGAATCTAAATCCGCCCAGCGAAGATTGCAATTCTAAATTGTATGAACACAGTTCCATCACTGTCAAAAGCTTTTCTAAGCCTTCACAGTTTGATGCCACAAATTGCCAGACAGCCTGCTTCTAGAGTTTAAATAGATTACCTCCCTTTGAACTCTTAACAACATCCAGTTAAACAGTGGTGCTGTAGAAATGGAGCACAGAAACAATCTTGATAGGACTAAAATGCCATCAGTCCCCTATCAGTCACCTACATTCTACTAATCATCTAGGTATTTCCAAACATCTGGGAATGTAAGGAATATATCTGGACACTTTAAAGCAAGGGTCATCAAACTATGGCCGATGGGTTAAATCTGGCCCACCACCTGTTTTTGTAAATAAAGTTTTATTGGAACACAGCCACACTCATTCATTTATAACTTGCTTATGGTTTCTTTCACAATATGACAGCAGAGCTGACTAGTTGAGACAGAAACTGCAACATCCACAATGTTTACCGTCTCTTCCCTTAAAAACAAGTTTGACAGTGCTGCTTAGCCTCAAATCTCTCTCTCTTTTTTTTGGATTGTGTTTTGTTTTGTTATTTCTCAATAACATGTTTAGGAAGTAGAACAATTTCCCTCCTTATTCCCTTCTCTTGTTTTGGGGGCGCTTAGCCCATCTGAACAAGTTACTACATCTCACAAACTAGAATCAGCACCTCTAGCTGTAAACCTGCCTACTTTATAAAGTACCATGTAAAGAGTAATGTAATAATGGGATATGTGCAATTCTTGTTAAGCAGATTTTGAGGAAGTTCGAAAGGAGCTGGAATAATTTTTCATCTCACAAATTTTAACCATCTTTGGGTGAGGCGGGCCACAAAGGGTTATAGGCAAAGTCTTGGAATCAGACCTGGATTTGAGCTCTGGATTTACCAATTAAGAGCTGTATGACTTGCCCTCTGCCTGTATCAGGCTGTTACATGGAGATGATAATGATAGTATCCATTTCATGGCATTGTTAGAAGGATTAAATTTCATCAAAATGATGGCTTAATCTTGTGCTGGCACATACTAAGTCCTCGCATCCTGCCATCAGCAATTTAAGGGAATTGAAGAGATTTAAGAAGGGACAGAACAAAGAAGGGAATAAAGACTGAATTAAAACCACCAAAAGAATGGGGGCATTTTCCTGCTTTATTGCCTTACACTTCCATTTCTGGAGTTAAGAAATAGTTTTCTATTTAGAGACAGGAGCAAATGCTTCAAATATGAGGTTCCTTCATAACTCAAATTATTTCAAAACTTAAGGGTTTGCTTGTTAATTTGTGCAAACAAAATTGGTGGAACCTGCAGATGCCTTACACTCAGGACTCATTTCAAAGCTCACAGATCTGAATGAGATGTGAACTCATCCTCTGTGCATGTGTACACATAAGCAATAGCTGATTTCATGAGCTCAGGAAGCATATTTACTTTCAGCAAGAAATGAGCTCTTGCTTGGAAAATTGACCTGAAAACCCATTACTGCAGTGGATTCATTTTCATTTATTTCCCAACAGGTAATAGAGTTTATTTGGAGTACTGAGAAATAGTTCTTTTCTGAGGCTGAGTATTGTCTCATTTACATGCAAATATTTTTATCTTCATCTTAGATAGAAATATAATCATGCTCTATAAGGCTTGTCATACACCCAGAATTTAATTAATGATGTGTCTGCTCAGAATCAAGATAAAAAGCTGAAACGGAAAAAAATTTGGCATCACATAGTTTTAAACCCTTGAGTGTTTTAGTAATTCCACTCATTTATTCATTCACTTATTCGTTGCTTTAACAAATATTTATTGGGTCCCTACTATGTGTTAGACACCTGTGGGTGATACAAATACAGAGATGGAAAAAACAGAACGTCGCGTCCAAGAAGGTTGCAATCTATAAGAGAGACAGAGGCAAAGAGAAAAGATTCTTCCAGTTATGATGAAATAAGGCTTACATACATTAGAAGCTTGTGATTTCAGGGGGGGAAGTTCTTCACATGAAGGTAGTACCTAACTGAGTCTTAAAAAATGGGCAGATAAATGTGGAGGGCAAGCCAGGCAAGAAAAGGCATGCCAGTCAGTGTGCAGACCACGAGTGTTTGGGGAAACTGAAAATGGCTCAGTAATCCCAGTATGTAAAGTGTTCAGTGGGGAGAGGACAAGTATAGGACAGAAGACAGGGATGGAGGGGGGACAAGGTCCTGATCACGGAAGACTTTGTAAGCAAAACACTCCCAACCCAATTTTATCTGAAGTTAATCAAGCCCCTACAGAATTTTGAGCTGTGGAGGGAGGGATCAGATTTTCACACTAGAAATGTCACTTTAGCAGCTTTATAAAGGATGGTGAAGTAAGGTTAGAAGTGGGACAATCAGAAAGGGGCCTCTTATGATAAATGGGCAAGTGATGCCAAGGTTATGAACTACACGGGTGACCATGCGGGCCTAAAAGGAGACTATTTCAGAGGCAGGATCCGTGGAACACAGGGATTGACGAGATGTGAGCTTTGAAGGAGAAACAGTAATCTTGGGTGATATCCTCATCTCTGACTTGGGCAGCTAAGTTAAGAAAGTATCATTTATAAGATAAGAAATGGAGAAGAGATTCTTGGAGGCAGCGTGTGGGATCACTGTGAAGAGGATGAATTCTGTCTGCGATACCATCGCTATGAAATATCTGAACAGAGATGCCTGATAGGCAAATAGAAATGAAAATTTGGAGCTCAGGAAAGAGGTCTGGACCAAAATTATTCATCTGGGACTCAGGGACATTTAGGTGATATTTGAAGTTATGATTAATTTTGTGTCAACCTGATTAGGCTAAGGGCTATCAAGTAGCTGGTTAAACATTATTTCTGAGTGTGTCTGTGAGGAAGAGATAAGCATTTGAACTGGTAGACTGAATGAAGAAGACCATCTTCACCAATGTGGGTGGGTATCATCCAATTGGTTGAAGGCCTGTAGAGAATAAAAAGGTAGAGGAAGGGTGAATTCCCTCTCTGATTGAGCTGAGGTATCCATCTTCTTCTCCCTTTGGACATCAGGCACTCCTGGTTCAGGCTGGGACTTACACCATTGAGCCTCCCATTCCGAGGCCTTCAGACGCAGATGGAATAACACTGCTGTCATTCCTGGTTCTCTAGTTGGCAGGCAGCAGATCATGGAACTCCGGGCCTCCCTAACTGTGTGAGCCAATTCCTATAATGAATCTGCTCATGTTGTCTATATATATCCTATTGGTTTTGTTTCTGTGGAGAACCCTGACTAATACAGACATTGTGGGTATGAATGAAAACACGCAAGGAAATGTAGCACAAGGAGGAAAGAGGAACTAAAATGGAACCCTGAAATGCTTCAGAAAAACACAAATAAGTTTGAAAATTACCTGAAGGATAGCATCTGGGAGATCATCGTTGGCTTCCTGGGGGAAGCTTATAGTGGGAAGTAAATCAGAATGTAGAAGTGGAGAGTGGTTGCAGGATGGAGTAAGGAGAGCAAGAAGCTTGACAGTGAAGAGGACACTCAAGGGGACAAAGAATGAGCAGAGGGTTTTAGATGAAAGAGAAAAGGCCAATGAAGAGGGAGAGGTGGAAGGCTGGGAAAATCAAATAGCTATTTATTAGGTCAAGTCCTACGCATTTTGTTTAACTTTTTTTTTTTTTTAATAGATGAGTCTAATTTGAAAGCAGACA
This sequence comes from Leptonychotes weddellii, assembly GCF_054177405.1. Taxonomy (NCBI): domain Eukaryota; kingdom Metazoa; phylum Chordata; class Mammalia; order Carnivora; family Phocidae; genus Leptonychotes; species Leptonychotes weddellii. The sequence goes on from NC_138380.1 coordinate 28,863,563, forward strand.
ATTTCATGGAAAAAATTAATGGGTGATTCTACTTAACGTTAAGTAATCATATTGAGTACATTCTCACTTTTAACTGGAAGTTTTGTCTCATCTAAGTACCGTTTTAAAGTTAGTTTTGGTGTGATGACAATGAGAGTTGATTTGCCAAACACAAGACACATTTGAATGGTGGAGTCTGAGCTAAGAAGGAAGCAGAAGTGTTCTTTCTGGATCTCATAAACACTTTTTATGTAACACAAGATTCATCATAACCTTGTCAGTGCATGAAGAACTTGCTTTTGAGTAATGGGTTGCCCTTTAGTGAAATGTGTTGCTCTCTGTATGTGGGGCTGTTCAGCTCACACTGGAGGCAACGTCTTGAATGAGCAGCTCTGCAGGCTACAGTACCTCTAAGAGAAAAGATTCTGGGGAATCTGGTTTCTCAGCCATGCTGCTGCAGCTGCTGCAAGCAGCTCAGCTCAGGACAACCGTCTCACTCCCGAGGCAGAGGTGCTGATGTTTCAGAGCCAGACTGAACCGTGGCTAGGGCTTCCCCAATTTCAAGTCCTGGAGGGAAGTTTGAGCCAGCCCTGAATGAGTTGTGGTAGGTACTAGAAGACAAGGAGGCCAATAGAGAAAAACGGGTGTATGATTTCTAGAGATCAGGAAGAGGACCGAAGCTGTTGCAGAAGATAAGGGAGGATGAAAGATCAAGCAGAGCCCATTTCACTGTTCAGCACTTAGCAGAAACCAATCAGCTATTTTGCCTGATACCAAATTTATTTTGCCAAATAAATACAAACGCCTAAGACACAGTTCCCAGCCTAGAAGACAGAAACAATTTACACTGGGAAAACATATTTAAAATTTTAAGTACCACTCCATTGCTCAGTGTATGATAAAATTCTATGACCAACCTAATGAAAACAGATTTTCATATTAAATAAAGGACTCTGTGTATTTATAATATCTTTTATGAACTTAATGATTCTGGTAATACTTGTCTACAGTATCTAACTATTAGTCATTTCAAAAATAATTCACCATAAGTAATGGAATCTGCTTTTATTTTAAGCCAAGGTGAATAAATATTTTCTAGTAATATCCCTTTTATATGCATGTTAATCATGGGAAATTCAGTTAAGATTTAAAAGGATTCCCAAATTGCAATCTCCTTGATATTATAATTCATGGCAATTAAATACATACATACATACATATATATATATTTTACTGCAGGAGTGAAAAAAGGAAAATATCAACCCAAGTAAAGATTCTAGAAGATTCTACTTTGTTTCTTTTTAAGGCTGATTGAATTCAGTGTTGTTTTTTTTTAAATTGAGTTCAAGGATATGACAAGCATATGAAAAATCTTTAGATATTAAGACTGGGTTCCAGTAATAGAACAATCAAATTTACACTCCATTTCTGTATTTATGGAGGGCAGATGGCATATATTATTTCAGGGCTAGAAATGCAGAAGCAACTAAAATGGCAACTGAGGTTTCCTAGTCCTGGGAAAACTAATTTGAATTGCTCACATCTGTTTTTCTGAAAGCCTGGTCATGAAAACAGAAAAAAATATAAAAGGTCTTTGCTCTCTACTTCTGAACATTCTGTGCTGCTGCAATAAATCATATCATTAAGACATTTCTCCTGGGGCGCCTGGGTGGCTCAGTCGTTAAGCGTCTGCCTTCGGCTCAGGTCATGATCCCAGGGTTCTGGGATCGAGCCCCGCATCAGGCTCCCTGCTCAGCGGGAAGCCTGCTCCTCCCTCTCCCACTCCCCCTGCTTGTGTTCCCTCTCGCTGTGTCTCTCTCTGTCAAATAAATAAAATCTTTAAAAAAAAAAAAAAAAGACATTTCTCCTATTCATACTCTGACAATTTGAGCATGTGGAGAAAATCACTCTAATTAATGGGACAACTCAGAAAATCACAATAATATTAAGGGTAAAGATGTAGGTTACATATGCCTCTGTGTTCTCATGGATTTATCAGACTCAGAAGAGAAAATGAAAAATATTCAATTAGAGATATGTGTAGCATTTTAAATCTCATCAAAGTTCACTCAAGCAATTTCCAGTGCCAGCACGTGGTGTTTGCTGGATTACCTGGCCATGTTTCTGGCATGTCAAACAGCCTTCCTGACCTTTTCCTTTCTACTCCAAATATGTTGAATGAAGAGCTGCACTTACCCCTTGTTTTCCTAATATAGATATTTGCTCTTTTCCCAAAATGAGCCTGCAGGTACCTCTCCCTCTCCAGCACATGGTATACTCCAGGTCCCTTAGCAGCGACACTCCTGAGTGGAGATCGAGAGGTTTCAACAGCAAGGGGTTCAGCCAAACTGTATTAATTTGATCTGGTTCACTGACTAAAGCAGCCTGTCTGATTGAGTGTGACCAACTGTAAGCTTTTCTTGGTCTAAAGAGACAAAGAACTGAATAAAAAAGGGGATGAGGGAAGAATACCTATCAGAAGAAAGAAAGAAAAAGGGAGGAGACAAAAAAAATGAATGCAGAGGAAGGCCATTCTCCCAGAGCAGCAATGCCTAAAACTATTGCAATTGCATTTATAGCATGCACACCTGCGGGTATCATTACGCAGCATAAAACGTTTTGAGTCATCGTGTTACTCATGTCATGTGCCATATTTTGTGCTACATTTAAATCATGACTAGTGGAGAATTACACAGTTGTCTTGGTCTAAGAGAAATTGGCTTCCGCGTGAAGAAATCAGCCCTTCTGCAGACAAAAATGCCTAACTCTGATTGTGCTAGGAAGACCCCAGCTCAACTTCAGCCAACCTGCTCCTTGGTCAGCTGTCCAAAACAGTTGCATAGTTTTGAAATCTTACAAGTACTTCACAAGTAGGGGTTTGTTTTTTCATTCTAACTAATGCAATTCTGCATTATTACATTATTACTGGCCAGTTGAAAATGACATTAAGAATAAGTTGCTTTCGGCTGATACCAGTTACTGACAAGATATCAAAACCTCTTTTGAAAAGAGGTTATCACATTTAAACAGAACAAAATAATCAGATGAGTACAAGGCCAATGCATTAGTTCTGGGTTTTCCCACTATTGATTCGATAAATTACATTTTTGTAGCATTTTATAACTTATAAAGTAATCCCCCCTACATGATCTCATTTGCATCTCACAGAAGCCCAGTAAGAGAAGCATTATTAAGCCCATTTTCCTTATGTGGATATTGAGGTTCATAGGGATATGCAAGCTGCCCAAATTCGCAGAATTAGTAAGTGGAAAACCTAAGCTCAGACCTATTGCTTCCCAGTTTTATTCCCAGTTGCCCCTCCCTGTCAGCAGAGCTGGCTGCACCAAGCGCTAAAGCCAGATAACTAGGTGAGGCTGGGACATGGGTCATGTAAATCCTTAAAGTCAAGGCAGCATGTTCTGCTCACCTCAGGGACCCTCGATGTCTACAAAATGAGACATTGTACTTGTCATAACTGCATCATTGAATACCTTTAAATGTGGAAACACTACACAGGACTACCCTTCCCTGGTCACAAAAGGCCATTTTCCTCCGGGTTCCTCACTGTGGTGTTTTCCTGCTCCATTGTGCAAGTTTACCACGTAGGCTGCGAGGTGAAACCTCCCCTAGGGGACACTGCTCAGACCTCTCCTGGATTTGTTCTGCTTGTTGGGGTCTGTTGATCTGTATTGGCAGCTCTGAGCAATATGGGGTCGAGGTAGAGAAGACATGAGAGGCTGAACATCGCAATGTAGTGACGTGGGCCTCCTTCTCCGCAGAGCTGCCGCATGTGTAAAGGAATCCGGGGTGGTGGGGGTGGCGGGAGGGTGTGGGAAGCACCCCGTAGCCAAGCGGGGGTGCTGTGGTACGGAGCACACTAAGGGGGATGCTTTATGATTTCGAACACTGGGTACCCTGTATTGTTTCTGCAAGCTCAAGGGCTTCCTGGCTCCAACCTGATGACAAAAGCTCAAACAGCCAAAGGGGTCTATTTTTTTCTTAATACATACTATTTAACTTTTGCAATTTGACTGCTGTTTAGTAGATGCCATAAAGGAATTTTCAAAGATTTGAGTGGGAGCTGTGAATACTGGAAACTAAAGAATCAACTCACAAGCTTAACAATTCTATTCTAAACAACCAAGAAGGTGTTTGGAAAGGAACACATAGCTCTTTTAAATTGCCCAATTTTCTATAAACATATAATTTTATTAATAGTCCACATGGCTGGACTGTTCTAGCAACAATGCCAACCACACTGGGACTGACTCTTCCCCTAAATGCACTGCACTCACTGAGCACGGGCCTCGGGGAAGAAGGGAAAAACACTTCTCTGTGACTCAGAAATCTCTAGAAATGTTTTATCCTTTCCAAGAGCCCCATGGGGACACAACCTACAAAATCATCCCAAGACTCCTCTCTTTTACGAGGACGTATGACAAGATCTCTGAGCTAGAGGAAAAGAACTAATGTAGGCAATGCAAAATAAAGCCACTATTGGTGATCAGTACTTTTCTAAAAAAAAAAAGTTGTCAATTAAATCAGAAATTGTGTGTGTGAGTGTGTGCGCACGCAAGCTTGCACACATGCACCAGAGGACTTATTATTATAGAGAAAGCTTTGGATGGTCTTTTGTTAATACAGAGGGTCTTTCACGGCACCAAGCCCCATTTTTCTGTTTTGAAAGTTCATATTAGCCTGAATTTCTCTTTTGTTTTCCAATACCAAGGTACATTTACAACTGTATATCCCCACTAACAGATGGTAAGCCTGAAGGACAAAAAGGTTACCTGGCTTAATTTTAGTTACGTACTCGCTGCCACACTCCTTAATTTTGTTGTCAGTTGGGTTGGGGAATTGGTAGTTATCTGGGCCTTGCCCCTCGTGCTTTCTGTCCCACCGACATGACTTCTGAGTCATAACGGAAATAGTGACCCCGAAGGACAAGGGTGTTTTCTCCACCTCGGTGGATCTTCTCACTCCTCTAAGCAGCTCCGGTTCCATGCTGGCTCTTCAGATGGCTGAACGTTGAGGAGGCAGCGCCGTTAGAGGGGTCACGTGAGAGCTCTGCAATCAGGTAGCCCAGGTTAAAACTGGGCTTTCCCCCTTGCAAGTTGTGGCACCTCGAGCTCATTATACTTAACGTTTCTTTTCTTTTTTTTTTTTAAGATTTTATTTATTTATTTGACAGAGAGAGACACAGCGAGAGAGGGAACACAGCAGGGGGAGTGGGAGAGGGAGAAGCAGGCTCCCCGCCGAGCAGGGAGCCCGATGCGGGGCTCAATTCCAGGACCCTGGGATCATGACCTGAGCCGAAGGCAGATGCTTAAAGACTGAGCCACCCAGGTGCCCCTATACTTAACTTTTCTAAGTCTCCGTTTCTTAACCTTGAAAATGAGGCAAATAATAGCAGCTACCTTATCAAGTAGGATTGAATGAGGTTATTCATGTGGTCTTGACGTGGTCCACAAAGCCCTACACCCTGACCCGAACTGCTGCTCCCCCTCTGATCTTTTCTCCTACCATAGTTCTCCTCTCTCACTCTGCTCCAGGCACGCTCAGCTCCTTCTCATTCCTTAAGCAAGCTAAGTCCATTCCCTTCTCAGGGCCTTTGCATTTGCTGGTCCCAATGGCGAGAACCCTCATCCCTGAGCTCTCCTGAGCATTCTTTGGGATCCACTGCTCAAATGTCACCTTACAGAGTATCCTACTATGGTAGGAAGAATAATGCCCCCCCCGCAAAGGTGATGTCCCAATCCTTGGAACCACAGATATGTTACCTTATGTGGCAAAATAGACTTTGTAGCTGTGATTAAATTAAGGATGCTGGGATAGAGAGATTATCCTGGACTATCTAAGTGGGCCGACTATAATCACAGGGTCCTTATGAGAAGGAGGAGTGAGAGGGAGAGGAGGAGGAGTTGAAGATGCTATGTTGCTGGCTTTGAAGATGGAGGAATGGACCAGGAGCCAAGGAATGCAAGTAGCCTCTAGAAATTGAAAACAGCTCTCACCTAGAGCATCTAGAAGGAATGCAGCTCTGCCAATCTATTTTTTACTCTGACTCCAGAACTGTAAGATAATAAATGTGTGTTGTACACCACTAAGTTTGTGGTAACTTGTTATAGCAGCAACAGGGAACTAACAGACTTTCTCTCACTCTCTGCATAAAATTGCTCATGTCTCTGCCCCTACACCTATCCCTTGCTATTCTGCTTCCCCTGCCGGATTGACTTTCACAGCCTGATCATCACCTGATACAGGTTTAGTTGTCTTTTTTCTATCTCACCTTGCTAGAGTGTAACCTTGAGAGAGGGGTTTGTGTTTTATTCACTGTTTTGTGCCTTGATTTGAAAAATACCTGGTGCAGAGTGGGTGCTCAGTAAATAGTTCTTGGATGAAAAATCTTACCATGAAATAATTCCTCCACAACTTTTGGAAATTGATAACACATCTGCCAGTGCAGAACTTCTAAACAGTGAGCTGCAGCCCCATTGCTACCTCTCTAAGGAGTTCCAGTGTGCCTAACATACTGCTTTCCTGGGCCCCTGAGTTGGCAGGTGGAATAACCATGCCTATTTATCCAAGTACGTCATGCAAATATTATCATGCTCCTTGTGTGGCATAATGGGAAAGGATGTCATAAGGCGACTACCCTGCAAAAAGCAGAGCTCCTTTTTTGAGAGCCAAGAATTCCGGAACATAGTCGTATACTGAGCATGAAACAGGTTTTAGTTTAAAGGAGATGTCAAGAGATAGCCCTCCTTTAATGTGAAATCCATTTTTAGGTTGGGAGTGACTTCCTAGAATAGAATGCCTACTACTAATAGTAAACATGAACTCAAGGGATAAAACTTCAACCATGGCTTCCATTGGGCTTTTGGGCTCATGTACTCGGCTCCCTGACCTCTGCTATCTCCTCACTGGAGATGTCCATATTTCTTGGCTTGCAAGTCCCTCTGTTTCACCTATATTGACCAACTATTTCAAACAGATTCCCTGTCACCCATGTATGAATTTTTCTTCTTTGACTTTTTTCTTATTACCTCAAGTGAAGCAAGATCATTGCTCATTAGCCATTTTGTTATTCTAGTCTTACTACTGTCTCAGGAAGAGCTGACTGCTCTAATAATCAGAGCTGTTCATTCCTGGAATTTACTGAACCAAACATCTATGCTGAGGGTGAGTGTGCTATTGGAGAAATGCGGCTCATGGGATGAAAGCCATTTAGTGCTGGCCTTCTATATTGATTTGCTTACTCATTCATTGATCTATTAATTCAATCAATAGTTATTAAGGATCGCCTACATGCTGGGCCAGGGGATAAATAGAGAACAAGATAGACACTATACCTGCCATAATTAATGCAACAGCCCAGAGAAAGAGTTAGACATTGACAAGTAATGACAAACATGCTGAGTCTACAAAGGAGAAAACCAAGATTCTAGATGGACCTAGAACCAACTCAGTAGTCAACAATTGTTTAGTGAGTAGCTACTATGTATGAAAGACATTTTTTAGGTACTGGGGATTCAACAGTGAATAAGACTACCAGAGTCCCTGGCCTGATAGAACTTACAATCCCAGTAAAAGAAAGAGAAACAACAAATAAACAGATAAATAATATAATGTCAGTGAATGCTAAATACTATGAAAAAGATAAGAAAGGGACGCCTGGGTGGCTCAGTCTGTTAAGCAGCTGCCTTCGGCCCAGGTCATGATCCCAGGGTCCTGGGATCGAGTCCCACATCAGGCTCCTTGCTCAGCGGGGAGCCTGCTTGTCCCTCTGCTTGTGCTCTCTCTGTCAAATAAAATCTTTAAAAAAAAAAAAAAGATAAGAAAAAATGATGAAGGAAATGGTAAGTGGGTAGTTCTAGAAAGCCATTCTGAGATTACATTGGAGTTGGCTTCCTACTTCTGGAAGGAACCTCGCCTTATGAGGCTTTCTGGGAAGTAGCTTTTGGAGCAGGAAGGACAGACAGGGATGTCCCTAAATCTTCAGGTAGCCTTGCAATGACAGTGCCATTATCCGTTTACGATAGGTTTTCTACACAACCTGGAAATACTAGTTTCCACTAACACTCTCTAGGAGTTTGTTGAGTCCTTTTCTGCCCACACAGTAATTACATAATACACAGTAATTCAGCTTCTACAGAGAGCGATGGGGTAAGTTTTCAAAAATCAACAGTTATCAGATAGCTGGTAGGAAAGAGTAGAAAAGTTAATTCTGACGGGAAAAAAAAGAATTAAATCTGGGTATATTGGGGGCTTGAACGAGATGCACAATGTTGATCTATTGGCAACCTTCTAGCCTAGGCAAATTTTTCTCATGTCCATTTGAGGATAAGACTGAGTGTGTGGAATCGTTGGCAAGAGGGCACTATGATAAATGAGCAGTGGGTGTATGGTTGACCAAAGAATAGATATTTATTGAGTATCTACTATGTGTATGGCTATAGGCTATAGAATTAGAAACTGGAGCCAGGAGGCCTTTTCTCTTGTTGCTTTTCTCCACCTGAAATGTACTTTTTTATACCTTGTACCTCTGGCTAGTTCTATTTATGCATCAGAATCCACGAAAGATACCATCTTACATATGCCCTTCTCAGAGCAATGCCTCCCCAACCAAAGTAAGTTTCATTCATTATGCTACATTCTAGGCTTCTACACACTGTATTTTTGCTCTTACCATCATACTTATAATTATTCGATTCATATCTCCTTGAGAAGAGGGCTGTGTCTTCTTCATCTCTGTAACCCCCATGCCTTACCCAGTTTTCTCAAAGTTCCCTAAAGACGAGGGGCACTTGTTAAATGATATGGATCATCTGGCCTTTCTCTAGAAATTCTGATCCAGTAATTCTAGGTTAGGGCCTAGGAATCTGTTGTTCTAGCAAGCATTCCAGCTGATTCTTATTATCAGTTAAGATTGAGAAATACTGACCCAACATGTAGTTAACACTAAGAAAATATAATTGAGTGAATTAAAGAGCTACAAATGAACAGGACTTTCTCTTCTCCGTTAGATCAGATAATCATCACATAAACACAGTATTCAAAAATTATTTGTCAAGTTCAGTTCCTAATTTTGATGAAATTGGGAAAGGGCAAATATGGTGAATTGTTCCAACTCCTTGACATGAATGGAGTAAATTAAGAAATAAACTGATAGCTGTTGCTGATAATGAAGCTATCGATCAGTCATTTATTTACAACTTTGAAACTTAAGCAGTGCTTCTCAACCAAGTGATCTTGCCTCCCAGGGAATATTGGTTATGTCTGGAGACATTTGATTGCCACATCTGGATTGTCACTCCTAGCATCTGAGGGGAGGTCAGGGTTGCTGCTAAACATCCTACAGTGCACAGGAAAGCCCTCCTCCACAAATAATTACCTGTCCCCAAACAACAATCCTGTTGAGTTTGAGAAATTCTGCACTAAAGTCATTTGTAAGCTTGAAAAAAAAGTCCTAATGCCCAGGTCACTCTCTTAGATCAGTTACCTCTGAATGTCTCAGGGGAGGAGCCAAGCATCAGCATTTTGTGAGCAATTCCAGTGATCTCAGTATGCAACCAAGACTGGGAATCATTGAGAGTTTATAGGATGCCAGAAGGAGGAGTGGACTCAAAAACCTGGGTTTAAGTCCAAAGTTTGCCACCTATTAGCTGGGAAATTAGGCATGGCACCTCCCAGTTTCTGTTTCTTCATCTGTAAAATAAGAATAACACCTACATCAGAGGGTTATTAGAGAGATTAGAGATAATGCATGCGACAGTGCCCTGTAACTAAATATACAAAAGTAAGGTATCATTTCTGTTCCCTGTTTGGGCATCAATCCAAGTGGCAGAATTGGGTAATTTACTTGCTCAACACTGCAAATACATTCTTGCGTGCAAATCCATGCTTGTGTTTTTGCCTAAAATGTTCTAAGTACTCCAGAGTCAGGAAACTCGTATGCTTAGATGAATTTTTTGATATAATGAAGTCTTCTTTTTTCTTTACCTGCTCTATTTGATATGTTTGGATTTATACAAGGTTTTAATAAAGCAATCCTTATGTCATTTGAAAAGAATACAAAGACCCCACGTGTTTAAGTAGAATGAAGCTTACAACATTGCTTTGGAGCATGGGTTAAGACTGATGAGTTAAGGCTAAGAGTCCTCTAGCACCATGTTACTTCTGAGTGTGGTCCCTAGACTGGCAGCAGCCACATCAACTGGGTGATGATCAGAAATGCAGAATGTCAGGACCCATCCAGATGTATCAACATCAGTATTTTTTTTTTAAGATTTTATTTATTTATTTATTTGAGAGAGAGAGAATGAGAGAGAGCACATGAGAGGGGGGAGGGTCAGAGGGAGAAGCAGACTCCCTGCCGAGCAGGGAGCCCGATGCGGGACTCGATCCAGGGACTCCAGGATCATGACCTGAGCCGAAGGCAGTCGCCCAACCAACTGAGCCACCCAGGCGCCCCGACATCAGTATTTAATAGCTCCTGGGTGATTTGTAGGCATATTAAGACTATAGAAGCATTACTCTAAACAATCCTATGTGAGAAATTAGACAACTCTGTTCTCCCAAACATCAAGCATACAATAGTCCTCTGTGAACCCACATCTACTTGGGTTTCTTGCTCATCTCAAATGGATTCAGACGGCTGCCAACTGGATGCATAGGAATGCTTTCAATTTGTTACTTCTCTTTCCTTTGTCACCTCTGGGTTTTTAGCAGTCATTCTACGTCAGTAGGTAATGATCTTAGAGTTTTCAGCAAAAGTTTAGCCAGAAGATAATCATTATATATTTTTGCTAGCCAATCCTTTGAGACACATTGTTTCTTTGTTTTCGTTATCCAGAAAAATACTTTACCTGGCAATAGAAGGGTTAATTCACGAGCTGCAAAACTGGTTTCTTTTGTGCTAAGAAAGCTGGCTGGCTCATCCTTCTTGCTGAGAGAGGCAGTTAATCAGTATATAAAGACTTGTGATTGATGTGGCAGAACTTCAAAAGGTACATGGTTTATTTCTCTACCCTGAGAAGCAGGCCAACAGTGGGGCTGCATCCTCTCTTCTGTGCCTATGGCCTACCAGGTTCTTTTAATGTCAAATCATGTGTCCTACAGCTTCTCTATGCTTCAGATTCTCAGTATCTTCTCAAGAGCTTGTTCCTGTTGGTGGGGCAGCATGTTCTAAGCCAACATTGGTACCCAACGCTTAGACTCACTTTAAGTCATCTAGGAATTCTTTTCAATAATTCCTATTTCACCTTTTTTCAAAAGTGTTCCTACATATGCAATCATGTGAGTTATTATAAATTTTATGCAGTCATTCAAATCTCCACCCAGGAAATTAAAGCAATGTTCAATTACTTGGTAGTCTGGTTGGAGAAAGAATCATTCCGATGTGAGTGAAAGGCATATATTTGATCTGAAAAAGCAAATCTGAAAGTACTTAGTTCAGAGGGGAAAACACAAAGCCCTAAAGAAGAATGGGGAGAGGGGCGCCTGGGTGGTTCAGTCATTAAGCATCTGCCTTCGGCTCAGGTCATGATCCCATGGTCCTGGGATTGAGCCCCGCATCGAGCCCCACATCGAGCCCCGCATCGGGTTCCCTGCTCTGCAGGAAGCTTGCATCTCCCTCTCACACTCCCCCTGCTTGTGTTCCCTCTCGCTGTCTCTCTCTCTGTCAAATAAATAAATAAATAATCTTTAAAAAATAAAAAAAGAAGAATGTGGAGAAAAATAAGATTTACCTTGTGAAGAGTGAAGTGCTAAAAAACAGACTACAGCTTTTAAAAAGTCGGTTAGGGGGCCTGGAGAAGACTTAAAAAAAAAAAAAAAAGTTCCAACCTCTTAAATTCCTTAAGAATGCAAACCCCTGCTTAAATTCCTGGCTAATCCACATTTTTTGAAACTATCATAAGGTGACCTCCTGTGTGATATACATGAATCAGAGTTCTTACAATCCAGTAAGATATCAGCCTCTAAAAAGTGGAAAAAATAAAAGATGTAAAAATACATTGCATTTTAAAGTCACTAGCTTTCATCTTACTAATAATGTTAAATGTACCAAAATGTATAAGATAAAACCTAAAGTTACACTTGTGTAAAGTAACACAAGTGTAAAGTAACTGTCTTTACACAGTTATACTGTGCTTAAGGGCCCAGTTTCATTACCGTAAAGTCACAATTCATGTAATAGTTTTAAAAAATAATTATTAAAAACTTCTATGAGGTCCTTTGAAACATAGATAATTAAAAATGTTTCTTTTGAAGACATCTACTTTTACCTAAAAGAAACTGTCTTTTTTAAAAAACACAATCCTGGGTAAAAAAAAAAAGAAAGAAACTGTCTTTTGGAGAAGATACTGAAGAGAAGATACTGCCCGCAGTCTTGCCATCAAGAACTAAGGATTCTGTCTGGAGGACATTTGACCTAAATAGAACATAATTTAGTTTTTATAAAACTGAGATTTTTATGTGTTTATGTGTGTGAAAATGTTTTCAGAGAAAGGAGGGATCATGGTGGCTGGAAGCTTCAGAGTATGCTTAATGAAAGACATGGAATGTGAAGCTGGACACTGGAAAAATAACGAGCAGGGTTTGGCATAAGCAGAGAGGGAGAGAGCATTTTACACAAGGGGGAAAACATGTGTGAGAACCTAGAGACAGACAGGAGCTTAATGTCTATATGGTAGATCCTAACACGCTTTTCTAGTCCCTTTGTCCTTGTCTGCCTCTACTTAGGATTCAGAGAAGGGAAATACTCCCCAAGCCTCCTTTGTGGCTAAGGGAGGTCATGTGACCATGAAACTTACTTCTGGATAATAAGTCATATGAATAGAACTCTGCTTGGGGTTTCAGGCAAAGTTTTTGCTTTGTTGATAAAAGGGACAGCTACGGTCTATACTGACCTCCCCCCTTTCTTTCTGCCTTAAATATTAAATATGATGGCTGGTGCTGCAGTAGCCGTCTTGTGACTATGAGGAAAAAGTCTAGAGAGTTCAAGAAATATAAGAAATATAAGTTCAAGAAATATAAGGCCCTGGGGTGCCTGGGTGTTTCAGTTGGTTAAGTGTCTGCCTTCAGCTTGGGTCATGGTCTTGGGGTCCTGGGATCAAGGCCTGCATCAGTTCTGGCTCCCTACCCAGTGGGGAGTCTGCTTCTCCCTCTCCCTGGGCCCCTCCCCCCTCACTGGTGCACGCTTTTTCTCTCTCTCTCAAATGAATAATAAAAAAAATCTTAAAAAAAAAAAGAAATACAAGGGCAAAATTGTTGAATTGCTAAGTCAAACCAGCTGCCACTCACTTCCCCATTTTTTATTATTTGGGAGGAAAAAAATTAATCCTTATTTGCTTAAACCATTGTAGTCAAGTTTTTGGTCACTTAAAGACAAATGCAATTCTTCCTGATACAATATATGAAGAAAAATTCTTCCCGATACAATATATTTATATACGATATATAAATTTTTATGTGATTGACACAAAAAGAATGTTATGGAGTGATAGAAAATAATACTGTCTTGGAGGGGCTGGTTAGATTATGGAGAGCAGAAGATCTGTTTGATACCATGGTCACTGAGAAGCTAGTGAATATTATCAAGGCAGAGAGAATAGAAGAACTACTAATTAGAAATTTTACCAATAAATTGAAAGATTATTCTGACAATAATGTGCAAGATAATTTGGAAGAAGAATTAGAAGCAACAGAGCCATACATTGAAGATGCATCTCATAAATGGTAAAATGTAAAGTACTTTTTATTCCTCTCATTCAGAATTTGAGATAATTAGACGAGGTGTTGTGATTTCACATCCTATGCATGTGTCTTAGTTCAGGCTGCTATAACAAAGTACCATAGACTGGGTGACTTAGAAATAACAGAAGTTTATTTCCTACAATTCTGAAGCCTGGAAGTGTGAGATCAGGTAGCCAGCATGATCAGGTTCTTGGTGAGTGGTGTCTTCCTCACAGATGGCTATCTGCTCTCTGTGTCCTCATGGGCAGAAAGAGAGCTCTTTGGTCTTTTCTTATGAGAGCACTAATACATTTCATGAGGGTTCCACCCTCATGACCTAGTTGCCTCCCAAAGGCCTCATCCCCTAATATCATCACACTGGGATAAGGGTTTCCACATATGAATGGGCAGGGGGGCTGTGGGGGAGCAGAATAAACATTCAGTCCATCACAGAGTAGTATAGGTAAAGTCCGTGTGTTAAGATAAAAATTGCATGTAATTAAAAATGCCACGGAGAATCCTAGGATTCAAAGGACAAAGCGTATTGTGTTTGTTTTACTTTTTGACTGTGGTCTTCCTTTCCTCAGTGTAGTGCTCAGCAATCTTTTTGCATAAAGGGCCAGAGAACAAAGATTCTAGCTTTTACAAACTGCAGAGTCGCCATTGTGGCTCCTCAGTTCAGCTGTTGAAGAACTAAAGCAGCCATAGACAGTACATAAATTAATGATCACGGCTGTGTTCCAGGGAAGGTTTATTTACAAAAACAGGTAGTAGGCTGGGTTTAGGCTTCAACCCTTGACCATAGAGCATTGGAAACCAGTCTTCTTTAATGTGGAGAAGGGTCATGATGTAAATTAAGGGCGGAGGCCTTATAGTTTAATTTGCATAATATAGATATACAAGAAAATAAATTACCGTTTACAGTGTAAATAGTTTTATGGATTTGCTATAATGTTTGGGGTCTTACTGATGAGTAAAGTAGTTCCATCTAGATCAGTACCAAAAGGTTTTAAATCTGGGCGCCTGGGTGGCTCAGTCATTAAGCATCTGCCTTCGGCTCGGGTCATGATCCCAGAGTCCTGGGATAGATCCCCGCATCGGGCTCCCTGCTCCTCAGGGAGCCTGCTCCTCCCTCTCCCACTCCCCCTGCTTGTGTTCCTTCTCTCTGTCAAATAAATAAAATTAAAAAAAAAAAGAATCATGGAATACTACATCAAAAACTAATGATGTATGGTGATTAACATAACACAATAAAAAAAAGATTTTAAATCTTAAAGAATCATTAAATTCACTTCCAACTTCCAAAAATTTATTGTTTATATAATTTTTTATGCAATCCAAGATTGTGATTCTCCTCATTAACATAGCTCATTGTCCTCAGGTAATGAATTTCTAATTCAAATTTTTAATTGTATTTTATTTTTCTAATTTTCCCTAGTAATTTAAATGTTGAATTTGTTCCTTTCTTTCCTTCCTTCCTTCTTCCTTTCTTCCTTCTCCCTTTCTTTCTTTCTTTCTTTCTCTTTCTTCAAATTTTTTATTGTTGGGATAGTCTAGGTGCTACTGTGGTAATAAATTATTGTCCACATCTCACCGCAACACCCCAAGCATGTTTCCTTACTCCCAGCAGCTCTCAGAGGCACCGCTCATCCAGGTGGTGACTCAGGGATATACCTTGTAGCTGTACCACGTGCAGCTGTTGGCTTCTTCATCCCTGAACAAGGGAACAGAGATCACAGCTGCTCTCTGTTTTATGACCTGGATGTTGTATGTGTCAATTCTATTTACAGCCAAGTTACCAGAACTAGTCACTGGACCCCAAACTACCCATCATGCTGAGAAATGCCATCCTCCTGTGTGATCAAATGGGACTTAGGGAACATAGCTTTGCCTCTGCCAAACTTTTATTTTATTTTGTAAAAGGCCATAAGAGGACCAGCTTATGGCACTTGGTTGAGGTTTAAAATGTAGGTAGGCTAAATATCCAACATAACACATAACACACATGGAGACATAATATAAGCCCTGTAAAAGGTCAAGGTTATTACCCAGTTTGTTCCTTAGTTTAGATAGCTATTGTATAATACCTTGATGAATCATCAAAAGGATTGGCTTATAATTAGGAAACCTGTACTGTAGAATGAGAATTCTGTTCAGACATTACGTTACTTGACCACCACAAATGATATATATTCCAGTTCATTCCCTATAAGGATTTAAAGATCATCCTTAGCCACACATAGTTAAGAGAATACCCTTTGTTCTGGGTCAACTTTTTGTTTTACCCCTCAATTCCATTAATCCAGTTGGAAGTCTCCCACCATCACTATTATCACTGATCACAGCACTGGTGCTTTTTCTTGAAATGAGAGCCTTTATTGCTATTTGCTATCTGCTATTTACATATGAACTATGTAAAATTGGCTGCCTGCTTTGTGTATGACTCCAGAAGTAGCAGAATGTTACCATCATCTGTCTGTTCCCTGGAATCTGAGCCTTGGCACTCTGTAAATTTACCCTGGGTTTGCTGGCACTGTTGGAGTTATATTCAGTTCCTTTAGGCTCATGATTCTCACCTGGGAAGCCTGGATTTCTGGGTTTCTAGGTGGGAATTAGAATCTCTGAAGGTATGGGCAGTGTGTGTAGTAAGAAAAAACATATTTAGCATAACAATGCAATTTTATATTTTGAAAAGTAAGTGTTTTTATGCTGAAACTCTTACAAGTAAAATTCAACCATCTTCTTGGCTGCTGGGCATATACAAATGTTGGTGACTTTCAGCAGGGTTGGGAGGATGCATTTCTGAATCAGCAGGGGATTGGATTTTTACATTTATTAAAAAGCACATTGGGTTTAAATGTGGAGACATTTTTTTATGATGGGAAAAGCTAAAAATAGATCCTCCACTGTGCAGAAAAAAGAAACCCATGGCATGATTGGGAGATCTGAGGGCAAGCAGGTCAAAAGGTAAGAATTCAGGGCAGTGGGTAAAGGACTAACATCAGGGGACTAAAAATACCTCTAGGAAATCCTTAGAAATATAAAAAAGGGCCCTGGACAAACCTGGTTGTATGGGATGAGAGCTCACATTATTTCATTTGGATGTTAAAAGAAGGTGGACAAAGTTGTCATCACTAGAATTGCATTTGTTTGAAGCATAACATGTGACCTTTGCATGGTTAAAATCACAAGCCCATCTGGGCCTTGGTTTTCTTTTGTTTGTTTTTTTTTTAATTCTAATTAATTTAAATTTTATTTGGGGGGGGCTTGGTTTTATCTATAAAGTTAGAGAATGGATGAGAGCCAAGGTCTTTTCCATTCAAAAATTCTGTCATTTTCTGAGACTTTCCCCCTGCAAACACACACACATAAAATCAAACAATGAGCCAACATTTATCAATCCCATTTAATGATCAAAACATTGCAGGCCAAAGTTTTATAGATGTTGTAAAACAGGATACAGACTTTCCTATCTGCAAGGAACTTACAGTCTATTTGGGAAGACAAGATATAATTGTAAATAATGCAAAAAGTACATACTTTTCTATTAGAACAAAGATAGGCAAAATA
>NC_138380.1:28881348-28995881 GCF_054177405.1 Leptonychotes weddellii
CAAATTTTGATCTGGGAGTTAATGGTTTTCGGAGAAGGACTCAAGGCAATGGTAGAACAAAACAAAGTCCAATATATACACCAGGAGGTGAAAAACGCCCTGGTGGCAGTCTTGCAAAAAACCCAAAACAACAACAACAACAAAAAATCCAAGAAAGAAGAAAAGGATGCCTTGTGTGATTCCTAGCGGTGGGATAGAGGGGGCTGAAGTGAAGGCTTTTCCTTGACGGTACAGAGAATTCAGAATCGGGAGGCCTAACATTTAATCCGGTTGTTCTGTTCACCGCCGGCTTGGTGGGGACCGTGCCGGGAGAATCACCTACTGGGCTTTCTTTCCTCCACCTCGTTCAGGGCTTTGGTTCCCCGTTCTTCGCGCAGGTTCCTAGCCGGGCCGGGGCGCGTGCCCATTTCCCGTACCTCCCTCCACGCGCGGCTGATTGCTGGCAGCCGGGCGCGGGGCGGCGGGGCGGCGGGGCGGCGGGGCGGCGGGGCGGGGGCGGGGACCAGGCGGCGGCGGCGGCGGCGGCGGCGGCGGCGGCGGCGGGAGGCGCTCCGGCGCGCAGCGGGTTAAGGCGGCGGGGGCGGCGGCGAGGGGAGGAGGGAGAGCGGCAGCGGCGGCGGCAGCGGCCGGGCTGCCAAGCGCCCGCGTCCCCGGACCGCAGCGAGTTAAGCGCCGCCCGCGCCGAGAGGGCTGAACCCGGAGCCGCCGCTCCGAGCTCGCATTCGGATCCGCTAGAGCAGGAAGATGGCGACGGACGGCGCGAGCTGCGAGCCCGACTTCTCCCGTGCCCCAGAGGACGCGGCGGGGGCCACGGCGGAGGCGGCGGTAACCGAGGTCCCGGGGTGGGCGCGGGGAGAGTGCAGGCGCGGGCTGGACCCGGCTTGCGCCCCGGGGCGCTCCGCAACCCCGGGCTCCCCGGGGTGCCCCCTCCGCTGGGTAGCCCTTCCGTGGGTGCCCCCTCCTTGCGGTGCCTCACGGCCGGAGTCCGGGTCGAGGAGGGTGAGGCGGCCGCCTGGGTTCGGGATCCCTCCCGTCCTTTCCCAGCCCCGCGGGAAGCACTCCCGGTCCTCCCGGTTCTCGGGGCTCCCTGCGTGTGTCCTGTGCGACCCCTTTGCCCACTCCCTCAGCTGCTGTGGGGTTTGGTCAGGGGCGGGGGCTGGCGTATGTTTCTAGGCGAACTTGACCCCCCATTGTTCGCCTCTAGCTGCGCGCGTGGTGGTGGGCGCGTGTCTCGAGGCTGCCTGGCATCTCTCAGCGGACCCAGGAAGGCAGCTAGGGGGAGACGGGTCATCGCCAGGCAGGTGTGGGGATGCCCATTGTGTGTGTGTTCATGTGCCTGCGGCCCCTTTAGAGAGAGGCCGGGTGTCGGCTTTGGGCGCTGCTGCCTCCCGCTTAGCGTCGTAGCTTTGCGTCCTAGCTGCCTGCCGCCCATCTCTTGGTGGTGGGGGGCCGGGGTGGGAGGGTGTCCTCGTTCTTCCCTAGAAGGTGCCCGGGCAAGGTGGAGATTCAGCACCTGGTGTCCACACATTGTTCTTCTTCGCTGGGATCTAGAAGCCTAATGAGCTTCCATCCAACGCTGGCCCCACTTTCGGCCCCACAATATCCCTGTGCACAGAGACTGAATGGTGGTTTCCAGCCCCTACCTTGGTGGAGGGGGAAGGGCTGGACCCACATTTCCTGGGTGGAAACGTTTTCGGAGTTGAGAAGCAGCTTCGCAGGAGCTGCAAGGATCTGTAAAGAAAGGCAGCCCTGGGAGCGCCTCCCACCCTTGGCGCGGTCCCGCTGCTCCAGCGGGAGATTCCGGTGGTGTGGATTGAGAAGAGCATGGACGCCCCGCAGTTCTTTTCCTAAACAGAGTCGGTGTTCGAGCAGCAGAGGGCAGGGCCAGGTGTGAATAATCTGGGCTATTTGAACTTCTTCCCTCTCTATTTGGACGTAGGGCTTTCTGGAGAGGTAGAGGAGAGATGTGGAGGTGGAGGAGGCTACTTGAGCTGAGCCTGGGCAGGAAAAAAGAGGGAGAGAAGGAAAAACGGAGGAGGAGGAGGGCTGCTGATTTCCACTTGTGAAACTTGCAAGTTTTAATCTGAAACTTTGAGGAAAATTGATTTTTCATTCTTTGCATGGAAAACGTGAACTTAAGATTTCAAATGAAACCTGCTCGCTTGTGATGCAGTGAAATCAGTTGCCTTTTGTGAAATACAATAAAGAAGCTAGCTATTAAGACAACACAAACCTCTCTGGGAAGTTGAAGTGATTGGGTACCTTCATCCCCAGGAGATGCTAAAGGGAGGGGAATGAGAAAAAAGAGGTAGGGTGTGTGCTGTTTTCCAGGAAGGTTGAATTTGTTTAATCGACTTGGAACAGCCTTCTTTCTATTACAATACCTCAGTCTTTAATCACCTGACAATTAAACCAAACACAAACATCTGATTTATGGTCTGTAACTGATCTATAGTTTTATTTGGTTAGATTGCAAACAGAATCTTGGGCGCCAGACAGATTTTTGTGTTAACAAGGTCCCTGTTCCCTTTCTGCTTTCGAAAATTTTCAGGAGTCTGATTTTTCACTGTGGATAGGTGGGGATTTTATCATTTCACCCTGGTTAGTGATAGCCATGGAAAAATCTGTGAAAGTAAAACTTGTTACTTCTGTAGAATCCTTGGAGGATGCAATAAGGATGCTTAATCTAACAGTTTTTTAAATAATTTTTTAGTAAAATTCTGATGATGGCTTATTATGCAGTAAACTGGGCATTTTACTTTTCACTTAATAACGTATGGTCCTCCTGTATCAGCCACTTGACTTATAGCTTGATTTTTAAATATTTGTCATTTAGCTGCTTCTTATCTGATGATTAAAAATCAGGGCGCCTGGGTGGCTCAGTTGGTTAAGCGACTGCCTTCGGCTCAGGTCATGATCCTGGAGTCCCGGGATCCAGTCCCACATCGGGCTCCCTGCTCGGCGGGGAGTCTGCTTCTCCCTCTGACCCTCCTCCCTCTCATGCTCTCTGTCTCTCATTCTCTCTCTCGCAAATAAATAAAATTTAAGAAGAAAAAAAAAATCAAAGACATTTTTATGCATTTTGGGTTCATGGCAACTGAGGACTTAAAATTTCTTCATTTTTAAGGAATAAGTTTTTTTACATTTTAGAGATTTATTTCATTTCAAATTAGTTTACATATTATGCATTTTTGTATGTACATTTGGCAGTCATGAGCCAATGGAGACTCCAAAGCAGTAGGCTATTTTTGAAAGTGAGTGTTTTCACTAAGTTTTGACTATTTAGATTGTTGCTTAGAGACATGTTTAATTTATAGTTTTCAGCTTAATGTGATTTTCAGTGGAGTGTTTTAAATTTAGTTTGTGATCCTTGTTCTTAGCTGTTTAAATCCTGAAAGCATCCCAAGTGTAAAGCTGGGTAACAGCTACATTATTCAGTAGGATCATATTAATAGTCTTTGCTGTGAACCATGCCGAGAGACCTGGGTTATTTTCAGTGCCTTAGCCAAATGTGATGATTTTTATAGGCTATATTGCTATTTCTACTCTGAAAATAACTCCTAATGGATAAGGCAGTATGGAAAACAGAAATCTTCCTGCTTTTTTATTGTCACCAAAGAATTTAAGAGTGACAGGAAAATGGAGATCTCTTTAGAGTTGTGTTTGGGAAGCTGACCAACATTCTTGTCATTCTGGACTTTTCTGGAGCAGCTAATATGCAAAAAGTAGATATAAATTTTTGTTGTCATGGTGATAATGACAAAAAAACTTGGACAGTGCTTTTATTAAATGCACAACAGGAATATTAGCAGCTGATACTGTGGAAATTTTTGTTTCCAGGTGACAATATTGAATGTAAATGCAAAGAAAAGCACTTTCTTAGCCAATTTTGCTAACCTTTCTTAAAACAGCCATGTTATATGGCAGCTATAGAATATTGAAAGTTTCACAGCATAATTTTTAAGTAGGGAATAATTTAGATTTAACACGTTACCACCCACTTACCAAGATGGTGGCATCACGAGTAACATCTTTGCCACCATAAAAAGTAACACATCCCATTCCAGTGGTAGAAACTGATAAATGCCAAGGAATCAAATCAGACATGATGATGTCATGAAAGGCACAAATAATTTATATTAGGAGTCTGGGGAGGAGGAGTCATGGAAAGGATCCCTAGTGGAAGGACCTGGAAACATTCCACAGAAGGATGGCATTTGAGTTGGGCCTTGAGATGGAAGGAGGACTTGGAAGTGGAGACAGCAGGAAGCTGTGTGCCATGTAACTGGTTCTTAGGATTCCTTGAAAGGTGGCCTGGGGCACATGGGAGGGGCTTTCCAAGATGAGCATAGAGTTTCAACTTCAGTCTCAACAGAGTGCTTTAGAAAAATAGGTTAGAAGTTGAGGAAATCGACTGAAATATTCCCCCACTATTAGACTATGATGCTTTTCAACATGATGCTTTTCACTCTTTTTTCTTCTTAAATAATGTATATTTCTGTGCCTGTTTTTTGACTTTATTATTGTTGTTGGTATCGTTGCTATTACATTTCTTACAGGAGCAATTTTGTTTAGAGAAAAGCATTTGTCTTCTGTGTGATTGAATCCATGCCTAGGCTAGATTGCCAGTTGGTTCTATCCTCTTGTGTTTCATGTAACTTTATGAGGTGAGAAAATGTTTCACAGACTGAGTACTTATTCAGCCATTTACAGATATCTCCTGTTGATCTTATGCACAGCAAGGCTGGAGCTGGAAGAGAGCAGCCTCCTTCAAGAAAAGCTGTGTGGGTTTTGTTTCCAAAAGAAAGCAAAGGTTAAGCACTGTGCCAGGCAAATACATGGTAGGTGTTTCACTAATATGGAATGAAGAAAATGAGCACTCACTAAGAAGTTGTGTCATAATACTTACTGTTTGGCTAATTGGGAAATTTACTTTGTGTGTTACTAAGTTGTTGGCCTATGATTTGTAGTAATTAACATTATAGATGTTACAGAGCTTTTCTTGTTTCTGGAAGATGACCCTGATTTTCTGATTTTTGTTTGTTTGTTTGTTCTTATTTGTATTTGTATATTGTCTCTTTCCAAGCTGCTTTTCTTGGTGACATTTCAGATTCACAGGTTTTTAAAAAATTAATTTACAATACTATTAGTTTTCCCTTTAGATTATCTCTCTTCAGAGTAATGGCTGAGGCTGGGAATGGTAACTGCATCCCTCCCATCCTGAATTCTTCCTAAAATAGAGTCAAGGTCAAATCACCCACTGGGGTGTAGAGGGAGGGGATGATTGAGGGGGGGTCAAGACAGAAATGGAAAGAAGTTTGGAAACAGGAAAAGGGAATAAAAGGAAAGATTAGACAGGAAGATAGGCAAGGCTTTGGAATAGTCTGCAAATGCCCAGAAATCTGGAACCTGAATTCAACTTTAAATGTGCCTAGGAAAGATGGAGCAGTTTCTCTCCCTTCTGCCCCCATATACTTTGCCACCTAAGCACATCTGAGTGTTGTTTTAGAAAAGACTATTTGAATGCACTCAATTGTCTTCTTCTCTATTGGAGCTCCTTTGCAAGACTTGTATAACATGGAAAAGGAAACTTGTCTTTTCTCTTAGACATTAAGTAAAAAAAAAAAAAAAAAAAAATGGAGAACAGTTACGAGAAAGATGATGATGATTACATTGAAATCAAAGGATTTTTAAAGATGCGTTCATCTTTTATAAATAACTTGTACAAAAATAATGAGAATTTATTAATGCTGTGCACAATACGATGCCATACATGTAGAAATCCTGATTTTTACGAAAAAAAATTGCTCTTGAAATTGTTAGTAAATAACCAAGTAGATTAAGGATGGAGTTAAAAGACAATTATAGTAAATGCAGTATAGCTAAGTTAACATCACTATGCAGAATGAATGCTTTTTCATAAATGATTTGCTTCTGACACTTTTATATTTCATTGAAAAGGCAAAAAGATGATTCCAAAGGCCTGAGTTCTTCCACAGAAGGGCTTTGTAACTGTAAGAATATCATCTAGCAGTCTATGTCTCAGCCTCTTCATTTGAAAATCAGCGTGCTGCCATTTACCACCTACAGATAATCAAGCTGATATTCAATGCATGATAAGCTTCTTAAAGGACAATTATTGGATCTGGATGCTAGTTCACATGTGGATATGTCCCATGTAGGCCTGATGGAATATGGAAAAGCTGAGTTAGAATGGAAATAGGCATTTGTTTTATCTGAGATGTGGTCTTTTTCTTTTTCTTTTTCCGAAGAAGAAATGGAGAGAGACAGGAGATCTGAAAGAAGGAAAAGTGATGCAGCTGCATTTAATTATCCGAACTTGTCACCCTTGCCCGAGCCATTTCTTTGCTTTTCATTCCAGTTTTCTTGTACTTAAAATTAGTTATATCCATTACCAGGTTTCCTTCCTGACATTCTATTTACTTGTCAGTTCTACCTCCTTCCAGTATACTCAGTTGTTTGTCTTGCATGAAAGACCTCAGGCAGCGGGGTTGATTTGAAGTGCAAGGCCATGGAGAAGTTCTCAGTATGTTGCTTTAAAGCGCCACACCAAGTAGCCCTAGTTTAGATTGCTCTAAATGATTTTTGAAACAATGAATGAAGACGATTGACCAGTTACTCAGTTGGTCTTAGAGCGGGCCATAACATTGTATCTTAGTGAGACAGGTGTATCTTTACACATGATTTACATGCTTTGTGTGTTCATATTGCGTGAAATAGGCGTTTTATACCAAACGTGGGTGGGCATGCGTGTTAGGTAGAATGATGAGAGGATTTAATACTCTGGCTGTCCCCACATTTCTAGTAGGGGTGAAAAAATAGAGCATTAAGATAGATAATATGAGGAAATACATAAGGCAGAACATGATTAATTGCCAAATGAAGTAATAGAGCAGACTGTAAGACTGAGTATAGGGGAGAGATTTCTGGAGTCCATAAGGACCTATGAAAGTGGGATTTGAACTATGTCCTGAAGAAAAGTAGGATTCCCAAGAATTAGAGGACAAAGGATTAGGAAGAACAAAATCAAAGGTATGCAAAACCTGTCAGTAACCTTTTTTTCTCCATAGAGGAAACTGGGAGGAATAATCTCAAAGCAGGATGTAATGTCAGATTTGAAATAGTTTTAGAGCATGAAAATGTACTTTTCTTCGTGAAAATCCATATAATTGTCTGAATTCATATTTTAATATTATAAATGTTCTGTGTACCTGGAAAGTTGGATTTTTTTCATATTAATGTTAGTCTTCAGCTTTTTATTTTCTCCTTGTAATTTCAAGATGATTTCATTGGTTTCCCCTTCTTTACAGCCTCTTACTCATCCCCAAGCCATAAGTCTTACATAGGAAGTTCTAAATGCGCCTTATTAATTATTAGCATGCACTATTAGACTGGGAAGAAAACACATTTCTGTAAGTTCAGAGCAAAGAGGCAAAATCAGTTCAACTATTTCTCAAAGGCTTCATGGAATGACCTAAATTTCCTCAGTCCAGTAATCCAGTTACCCTGATAGTCTGTGAAATCAGGACATTCGGGAGCTGGGGGAGATTTTAGGGATCACTTAGTACAACATTCTTACTTTACCGCTGAGAAACCTGCAGTCCAAACAGATGAAATAATGTCCTTCTAGCCCATTGGCTTTCTCAGGTACCTCACCACCTTCCCATGTGGTAAACTCATTGATCAAATGTAGGGTAGCCCACTAGATTTGAAACCCACAGGAGATGCTCTTGGTGTCTGTGGGAAGTGCCAGAGAACATGTCTGGCTCTGTGTTTGGTCATTAGCTTTTCACCATTACTGATAAGTTTGGGCAAAGATCTGAGGGGTACTTTGGCCACTGTGGTGCATAATCTCTCTTTGACAACCATGTTCAATGTTCTGACCCCTTTAATTCTGAAAAGATATGGGTAAGGATCTCCTGGCCCTGTTTGGCTGTGACTGTTGAAATTCGCTACATAAAACCCAGTATTTTAGATTTCTTTTCTTCCTTTTTTTTTTTTCCTCCAGAGGTGAGGGTGTGGAGTGGTAGTGGAGGTAACTGGTATTGGCCTATGTTTAGTTCTGGCAACTAAAGACGACTTAACTCAGCCAAGTTCTATTTTGTCTTCTCCCTCCCTCTCTCTCTGAGGCTGTATAAGAAAATCTGGAAGAATGCCCTCCCCACGCCCACCCCAAGTGATTTAGAGCTTGTTGAAGACTTCTGTGTTGAACAGTAAGAGTTTGGGGTTGGGTCTCCTCTTTCGTATGTATGTTTATATCCCAAAGAAGGCGCTGTCTCTGATGACCAGCTGCCTGTGGCAGATTTTTAAAATTAGGTGTTAAGCATGGTTCCTGGAGTACTTCTCCTGGCAACCATCAAACATGACAGGCAGAGGGGTGGCCTGTGGAGTTGAAATCTAGCTGGGTTTTTTTCTTTCTTTTTTTGAGTGCCTTGCTATCACTTAAAGATGAGGTCTGATTTTTCTTTATTGAGGAAAACAAGTACAGTAATAATAAAGCTCAGTGTGTGAACATGTCTGCTGTGGTTTTGTTGTTGCTGGAGGTGTGGGGGTGTCATGTTTTCATGAATGTCCTGATAGAGATCCTGATTTTTTATGTGAGTGGTGGCATCTGGATCTATCCTGTCTTCTCTCTTTTTTTGAAAATTAGGTCATCAAGTTAGTTTGCCTTTTAAAATATAAAATTTATAAAAAAAAAAAAAAGGAGGAAACTTGGAGGCAATGGATTCGTTTATGGCCTAGACTATGGTGATGGTTTCCTGTCTCTCCAAACTCATCGAGTTGTACATATTAAATATGTACAGCATTTTGTATGTCAATCACACCTCAATGTGGTTTAAAACATAAAAGATTTATAACAGTTATTTTGTTTTTAAGTCAAAAAACATTAATAATTTTTCTATATCTGAGTATTTCTGTACCGTACATGTGTCAAGTCAGATAAATGCCATTTCATATGAAACTAATATACTTTTTTGTTGGGATTTTTGCTTTTGGGATTTTTTTATATTTCTAACAGTACTAAAGTGCTTTGAATTTATTTGTAAATAAATGACCTCTAACATGATTTCATATACTTCCTATTACTCTGTTTTACCAGAATAGTAGATGGTACCATCAAGCATTGGAGAATGACAATTGAAAAATATTATTATAATATTCTTATTCTTGAAGGCCAGGAAGTAGTAATGTTTTTAGTGAGGACCCAGGGGTGAGAAACAGAGGAGAGAGAGAGAGAGAGGCAGGCAGGCAGACAAACTATATTTAAAATAGTGCATCACTTAATACACTGTGAGGGGAAACAGATTATTATTATTATTTTTTTAACATTCTGTGTAACCTAACCAGTGGTTTAGCAAGAACCTTTTTAACAGTGTTTTTTATTTTAATGAATTTCCCTTTTTATTGATGGTGATACATTAAAAAACAGAAGTGTTGGTTGCAGGTCCCATGTAATGATGATGATAGATCCAAGCAAGCACTCCTGACTCTAATGTGAATCCGAATCTTGGCAATGTCTTTCATAATTTATTAGTATTTAAAATGGAGTACTTTGCTTATGAAGCTTCGGGGAAACAAGGACAATAAAATATACAATTAATTAAAATCTTTAGAACAACCAGCAGCAGCGTTAATAAAACATTACCTTCTAAAGCATGTATGAATTGCAGTTTACTCTGCCATCTCAGTGGGAAAAAGCAGGATAAAAGATTCTGTCTTTCATCAGAGTCAATAAGCTGAGTTTTTATTGGACTAAGGCTGGTAGATTTTCAAAGAAATAGGCATATAGCCAATAGTCCACTCCTCCCTACATAAAACATCTGGGTGCTCTCAGCTTGAATAATAACAATCACCACTTTTATTTAGCACTTACTTCTTTTATGTGTTCTTGTTTAATGCTCAGAAAACCTTTGCGGGGTAAATGTTAGGATGTGTATTATATAGATGAGAAAACAGATCAGGTAAGATACAGAAATGCCTCTCCAAGTGTAGTCCTTGGACTAGCAGCAGCAACAGGAGCTTGTTAGAAAGGCAAATTCAAGGCTCCACCTCAGACCTGTATCAGGAACTCCAGAGGTGGGGCCCTGCAGTCCATGTTAACAAGGGCTCCACATGATTCTTACGCAAGCCCACCTTTGAGAACAACTGGGTTATAAGACCTGTGTGACACCACTATGTAGTGGGAGCAGATTTTGAGCCCTAGTATATTAGATTTTACTATTCACAGGGAATCTCAATTTTTTTCTTAGAGATTTATTTATTTATTCCAGAGAGAGAAAGAGCAAGCGGGAGCGCAAGCACATGCGAGTGGGATGGGGGTGGGGGCAGAGAGAATCCTCAAGCAGACTCCACGCTGAGTGCGAAGCCCAATGTGGGGCTCGATCTCAAGACCCTAGGATCATGACTACAGCCGAAACCAAGAGTCACAAGCTCATCCAACCAAGCCACCCAGGTGCCCCAATAGGGAATATCTCTTAAGTTAACTTTCTAAGCAAGGGCATCCTCAAAATAACACATCCTTTAGGTTTTGCTGTAGGTTTTTCTTTTTCTCTTTTTCCATCCTGAGCCCCTGCCTTTCCAAACAACTGCTCTAATGTATGTGTAAAAAGAAACAATTTTAAGAGAAAGATCCTTTTAAAATCTTTTTTTGGAGAACCAGCTAGCTCTGGTCTCTTTCACCTTTGTACTATTATCTCCTTCTAGAAGGTTTCTTTGAAACCGAGAAATAGCCAGTTCTGGTTATACCTGTTTGAAAGCCCCTGGAATCATTTATTGGCTTGCCATGTTTACTTCTGTGTCATCGCAAGGATAATATTGGGTCAGGTATCTAGGTGCTAAACTTGTTCTTATTAGCTGATTGATAGGATGGCACTATTTTTTATCTCAAGAATGTTGTCACTGGCTGGTAAAGCGTGTAGACAAGTCATAGCACTTAGGTGTAGTTTTGTCATTTCCTGGCTGAACAATGTGTGTATGTTATCCAACTTCTCTGAGTTGTGGGTTTCTTAACTGAAGATAGAGATTATATCTTACCTATTCGATTTGGTTCTTCTTGAA
The DNA here is from genome assembly GCF_054177405.1 of Leptonychotes weddellii. NCBI lineage: Eukaryota > Metazoa > Chordata > Mammalia > Carnivora > Phocidae > Leptonychotes > Leptonychotes weddellii. The sequence goes on from NC_138380.1 coordinate 28,892,428, forward strand.
TACTTTGGAAACCATTGGATGCTATGCAGATGTGAAACAGTGTTCTGGAATGGCCTGTGGAATAGCTTCTGAGGTTGGGTGTTCTGAAGCATTTGGGGATGAACATGTGTTCCCCTCCCTCTGAGAGTAATGGGTTTAATCAAAGGAATCTCTGCGCAGCAGGGTGCCGTGGACTATGTGTGTAGAGGGAGCTCAGTCTGTGGATTCACCCAAGCAGGGCTGTGAGCACTCTAGTTGATCTTCTCTAAGATGGCTACCAGAAAACCTGATCATAAAGCTTGTTGTCAGGAAAGGAGGGGGCAGAGTTGGACACAAAAGTATTGGGCATCAGTGGTACATTAGTGGGATTTAAAGAGGAGAGACTGGATGCTACCAGGGAAGGAATGTGGAGAAGACAACAGACTGGAAGAGTGATAGATGAGGATCGTGATCCTTGGGTCATGGTGCTGATACCTTGTGGTATAATTGAGTCTCTGGAGGGCTCACTTATTCTAGCCTCAGCCTACCTTTGGGATGGCAAGAAGCTACAGAGGCGTTGCTTAAGAAAGCGTTTGATAACCACATAGCAGGTTCCAGACTCACCTGACCACAGGCCCAGTTGACTAAATGCGGGTGGTGGGCCAGGCCTCTTGAAAGTACATATGCCTGCCCTGTGTGTGTGTGGTGGGGAGAGCAGGGCAGCAAAGGGAAGAGCATGCTCCTTCTCAAGGGACTACTGCTACTTGGTTCTGCAGATTATTGCTCTGTGAGAATGAATCCAGGGTTAACCAGTCATCTCGATTTTGCAGAGGAAGTCAGAGATCTGGATTTTCTGGTGACATCTTAGGTTTTTTTTAAAATGCTGGCTGAGTAAAAAACCCAAAACATTTTGTGGCCCAAGTTACACACCTCTGTAGGCCGGATTTGGCCGTAGGCTGCCGGCTGGTGATCTCTGCTGCAGAGTGTTCTATAAACATGACCTGTTGTTATTGGATGTCCTGGAATTTATAATAACCTCCAGGAGCCCCTATGTTGGGGCCCTTCTAGGATTATATTCTTGTGCTTTCTTTGCTACCTCTGCAGCTTTTCCTGAACATAGACTAGGCCTGTTTTGATAGAAACTCCAGAGACTTTAAATTTCTGTCACAATTTGAAGAGATTCTGAATCCAGGTGCGCAGGCAGGCTAGGAAAATAGATTTCCTTAATAAAGAGATTTGGGACTTTGGCTTTCGAGTTTTTACCCCCCCCCCCCCCCCCGGAAGGTCTGGGCATAGATAATCTGCTGCTGAACAGGGCCCCTGTGCTTCTGGGATTGGCTGAGCCACTGATAAAAACATCCTTTGCATACCTTTAAGACATGTGCATTGTCCTATGAATGGTTTTTTCATTGCTTTTTTAATATTTGTGTTACAGAAAAAAGAGTTTGATGTGGACACCCTCAGTAAATCAGAGCTTCGAATGCTCCTCAGCGTGATGGAAGGGGAGCTGGAGGCCAGAGACCTGGTCATCGAGGCCCTGCGGGTAAGAAGCTTCTGGGGCCCAGCCCCGTTGCGGTATCATTTCCTTTTTTCAAAGGGCCGGTGGCGAAGCTGCTTTTCTTAATTTTTGAACCATGTAGATTTAAAATGTTACATCTGGTTAAAATGTATCCCTCACCCCAAATGCCAACCCATAATCTTTATAAACCCAAACACTGAAGTCAGATGGTCAGTCTAATGATGGGAATCGAGACTAAACTGTTTAGTATGGGAAACTTGAGACATGAGCTGTATTGTTTCATGTGGTTATTTGGTTATAAGTTTTTAGAAAATTGGAAATTTGGTATCATACATGTATGTGAGATCAGAGAGGAAAAATTATGAGAGTCCTTTATAAAAGATACTGCTGATAATAGAGGTTTTCCTTCCTATGTAAATTATGAATGATTTATTTTCCAAAACTTGTAAGAGTTAAAAACTAACCTATATCTCTCTTAAAAACTATATATACCTTCACATAGTTTTATTAATTTTTCATCGGATCTTCTAGGAATTTTAAATTTTCATAACTTGTGAAGTATTATCTTCTAATATAATAAATACCTCAAAGTTCTGTTGCTTTAAAAATAATAAGTTTTCTTGATATACAATTTTATGATTGATTGTTCTTAATCTTGTACTTGTTTTGGTATATTAGCCAAACCTAAGTGGTTTTTTTTTTTTTTCTTTTTTCTTTGATATTAAATACTTTGTATACAATCAAGTGTTTCCTGGCTCTTGGTCATTTTGGCCAGGATGGTTATATTTATTATATATGAAGTATGGGCTTGGTTTCCACTGCCCCCCGCCCCATGGAATATGTCCTCAAACTTTGTCTTAGGAAGTTATTTTAACATATGAAAATCTATGAGTGTCAAATTGTTGCTGCCTATGGGTGCTAATACAGTGGGGGAAAGAGGTACTTAATCATGGTGGACGGTCAGACATAATGAAGACTGTGGGCGTGCTGAGAATCCAGTAGTGTGAGGAAGGGGTGGCTACCGTTCATTTTCACAAACTGGAAATTGGTACAGTGGGGATGATTACTGCTCAGTCTGATGACCAGAGAATGATTGCCTCCGAAAAATGGGAGTAGAGTTCTACCATCTGCAAGCCAATAATAAATTGAAGGTGGTGCTTTTTGAATGACAAGCTTTGCTACGTAGACTTGTGCACCATTCATCTTCGTCCATATTGGAAACATTTGCATTGCTTGCCAGTGTATATTTTCTTGCCAGTGACAAATGAACTCTGTGGGGAAAAATGCTAAGGCAGCGGATCACTAACATGTATTACACTCCGCCTGAGGAGAAAACAGGGTGACCTGTGAGGCCAGGAGTGTAGACTCTTGAGACCAATTGGATATGAAGGCTTCAGTTCTTTTTAACTTAATTGCAGTACTTTCAACTATAAGTAGAATTAAAGGCTTGCTAATGAGGGCTTGCCAAACTGAAAGTTTTTCATAGAATCAAGGAATGTTGGAGTTGCAAGGAACCTTACTACATATTCTAGGTCAGTGGTTTGCATCCCTCCAAATCTAGGTGTGTGTTTTTGGTTTTGTTTTGTTTTGCTTTTTTTAAAAAAAATAAAATGTTTTGTATTATTCTTTTACTGTCCTGCAGTGAAATTTATGGATAAGTGCATATGTAAGTAGGTTATGTTAAAAATAACCAGTACACTGCCCTAATTGTGACATAAAATAACAGGAAAGTAAGATATAACAAAATACACATTTCAGTATATAAATGCTCAGGCATGTCTAATGGAAGACATGATAAAGTAAGCGGCGATTTGCACCTATTCGCAGCATTGCCATGAATGCAATCATTGCGAAAGAATCCTGATCCAGGCATGCTGTATTGGGACTCAGACACAGTGAGGGGATTTGCTGTACATGAGGTGATTTTTTTTCCCTGAGATGGTGAATGACTTTTGGTAAAGCTCCAAACAAAAGTGCACACTTACGTGAGAGTAGAGTTCGTGGGAAATTCATTGTTTGTTAAAACTAAATTAAAACAACTTCTCTGTGTATAAAAGGGAGTTACTCTTTAGCTCAGGTCTTCATATTGACTGAAGGTTCTACTGAAAGGAATGAATAGAGTGACATTTGAAAGTTCAGGGGGACTTGAGACAGTTCCTGGATATGGGGCACACCCCCTAGCCCTGTCCCCTAAGTGCCAGTCACTGTGATAACAAGTTAGTGACTGGCTAAAAAATTGGCAAGGAGAGAGAATGTGAAACTTTTATTTTTATTTCATATTATGAGATAAACATAATCCTGAATTAAAATTCAAAATCTGTCTAATCAGTAATCGGTATGTTGCTATTCCATTGGGAGAGAAATACACCTTGTTTTGAAAAATGTCAAAGTAATATTTCTCTGAAGGTAGGAAATATTTTTTAAATTACTATGTAAATTGGGATTTTTTTTTCAAAAATAAAGATAGCTAATTTATACCATGAACTATATTAAAATTTAGAAATGATTGTGTTCTGAGGCATTTAAATCCTTTAGAATTTGAGAATCTTTAAAAAGATATTTCAGGGGCGCCTGGGTGGCTCAGTCAGTTAAGCATCTGCCTTTGGCTCAGGTCATGATCCCATTGTCCTGCTCAGTGGGGAGCCTGCTTCTCCCTCTCCCTCTGCCTGCCACTCCCCCTGATTGTGGTGTGCTCTCTCTCTCTCTGTCAAATAAATAAAATCTTAAAAAAAATTTCAGACCAAGCTTTTTTACTTTTTTAATCATGCTACCTTGATATATTGTTTTTGTTTTTGTTTTTTGAGAGCAAGAAGGAGACCGTGCCAGTGGCAATGCAGTTTTGTGGGGGGGGGGGGGGCTGGGCAGAAGGGAGAGAGAAAATCCAAAGCAGGCTCCATGCTCAGTGTGGTGCCCCATATGGGGATTGATCTCATGACCCCGAGATCATGACCTGAGCCAAAATCAAGAGTCAGATGCTTAACTAAGCCACCCAGGCACCCCCTACTCTGATGTTTTTGGTTTTCAAGTTATCACAAAAAATTGCATAGATCATTGGATTAATGGCAATAAACTTTTCAGAACAATTCATAAATATGGGGGGAAGGGTGTTATGCAATTATAATACATATATTGGTACGTTTACTATTTTCATGTTTAAGGTAGAAATATTTCCCAGTAATACTCCTTGGCTTTATATCAGATGTAGTATTCAGGAGATTAATTTTTATTGGGGGGGGATTATATTTTAAGAAGTGCAATGTTTTTGGAAAATATGAACTGCTTAACTGAAATATGTCTTAATTGAATGAGAAATATTCTACCAAGGATTCCCTCTGATCCACAAAAAGTAGGAATAAATCTTTGACCAAATAGATATGCCAAATGAAGTTTAGAGGAAAATACTGTGAAGTTTAATTGAGAATATGCTGTATTTTCTGAAAACCATGATAGATACAGAGCCTTTTGAATTAAACTTAATTGTATATTCAAAGTTTGACTGTATAGCCTGTTAAGAGATCATCTATTTGATGCTAATTGTTTAGTTTGTGGAATCTTCTGGCTTTTACTTCTTTTCCATCTTGCTTCTAGAATTTTTATCAGTACCTTAGTCAAAGGGATCCAGATTTCTTGTATGCCTTCTTTTTCCTTTTAGATTGATAAATGAGAATTAACAGTATTATTGACATGGCATTTCTTCCTCATAACCTATAGTTACTATAAAGTATACAATACAGATTTTTAAGTATTATTTGCACTGAAACTTTTAAAAATTACCATTTAACATTTCTTTGGATAGAATGCATTTATAGTACTTACATCCTAGGGGATATAAAATTATAGAATTACCTTGTATAAGTGGCTGCAACAAAGAGACCCACAATATGATAGATTAAATACGAAGTTTATTTCTCCTGCCAGTCTGGAGGTGAGCCATCTATGCTGCAGAAGTAGTGCTAAGCCAAGTGGTCGGTCAACAGCCCAGATTATATCTATCTTACTGCTCTCCTTAGGGAATTAGCCTCATTGGTGTGGTTGAAACTGTCAATGCCATGTCCACATCCCAAATCTGTTGTAAAGAAGGCAAGAGAGGAAATGAAGGAGAAGCAGCATCATGTGGATAGGGGAGAACTTTTGTGGGCACACCTAGCCGAGTTCTGGGGAATGTTTCTGGATGGCTGGCTCCCTGGGAGGGGAGGACTTTGGAGGACATCTAATAACCTAATGCAGTCCATTATCTTGGTTTAATGTTATAAAAGATCCTGGTGTATGGTATAAGAAGATAGATCCTTCCTTTCCTCCTTCCCTCAAATATTTGTTGAGGACCTACTGTGTACCAGGTACAAAAATGAAAGTTCAAAGTGAATATTAGTGGAGATTTATTATGCCAAAATTGTGTCCATTTAGAACATTGTATATACCTTTCATATGCTTAAAGTTAATTGTCCCGAGTAGTGTCATTTGGGGCCATGTTTTAGTTTTCTCAGACTATGACTCTATATGTTCAGATTTTGTCTAGAATGATCTTCCTTTTTAAAAACGTTAACTGTTCATTGGGTTCAAAACTCAATTAAAAAAATGTTTTGAATGGTTTTGCTTTGAAGCAGGTTATCTCCCCTTGGCACTCTTGACATTTGGGACTGGGTATTTGTTGTGGTTGTTGTGAGACGAGGGGCTATCTTGTACAGTGTAGTGTGCTTTGCAGCAGTCCTGGTCTGTGTGCTCACTAGATGCCAGTAGCATCTCTGTAGGTGTGACAGCCAAACAGGTCTTCCCTTGGGGTACACAGTCGCCCCCAGTTGAGAAACACTGCTGTGAAGTAATACTGGTCAAGAAAATGCTGCTCAAATACATTCCATTATAAATACAACATCCATTATTAAAAACTCCCATCAAAGTAGGTTTAGAGGGAACATACCTCAACATACTTTATATGAAACATACATGTTAACGACAGTTAACATCATACTCAATGGTGAAAAAAAATTAAGAACTTTTCCCCTAAGATCAGGAATGAGACAAGGGTGTCTACTCTCACCACTTTTATTCAGCATAGAAGTCCTAGCCATAGCAATCAGATAAGAAAAATAAATAAAACGTGTCCAGATTGGTAAGGAAGAAATAAAACTTCGATTATTTGCAGATGACATGTTACTATATGTAGAAAACCCTAAAGAATCTACTAAAAAACTACTAGAACTAATAAATGAATTCAATAAGGTCACAGGATACAAAATCAATATACAGAAATCTATTGCATTTCTATACCCTAATAATGAATTGGCAGAAAGAGAAATTAAGAAAATCCTATTTACAATTGCACCAAAAATAATAAAATACCTAGGAATAAACTTAACCAAGGAGATGAAGGACTTGTACTCTGAAAACTATAAAACCTTGATGAAAGAAATTGAAGACAACACAAAGAAATGGAAAGACCTTTCATGCTCATGGATTGGAAGAATAAATATTGTCAAAATGTCTATACTACCCAAAGCAATCTACAGATTTAATGCAATCTCTACAAAATACCAACAGCATTTTTCACAGAACTAGAACAAATAATCCTAAAATTTGTCTGGAACCACAAAAGACCCTGAATAGCCAAAGCAGTCTTAAAAAAGAACAAACTTGGTGGTATCACAATCCCAGATTTCAAGATAGACTACAAAGCTATAGTAATCAAAACAGTATTATGGTACTGGGGCACCTGGCTGGTTCAGTTGGAAGAGCAGGTGACTCTTGATCTCAGGGTTGTGAGTTTGAGCCCTACATTGGGCATAGAGATTACTAAAAAAAATAAACTAAAAACAAAACAAAACAAAAAACCCAAAATAGTAAGGTACTGGCACAAAAATAGACACATGGATCAATGGGGCAGGATAGAAAACACAGAAATAAACTCACAATTATGTAGTCAATTAATCTTCAACAAAGGAGACAAGAATATGCAATGGGAAAAAGTCTCTTCAATGAATGGTGTTAGGAAAACTGGACAGCTATATGCAAAAGAATGAAACTGGATGACTTTCTCATACCATACACAAAAATAAACTCAAAATGGATTAAAGACCCAGATGTGAGACCTGAAACTATAAAAATCCAAGAAGAGAGTACAGGCAGTAATTAATTTCTCTGACATCAGCCATAGCAGCATTTTTCTAGATTGGTCTCCTGAGGCAAGGGAAACAAAAGCAAAAATAAACTATTAGGACAACATCAAAATACAAAGGTTCTGCCAGCAAAGGAAACAATCAACAAAACTGAAAGACAACCTACAGAATGGGAGAAGATATTATATTGCAAATAACCTATCCAATAGAGTTAGTATCCAAAATATATAAGGAACTTATACAACTCAACACCAAAAAAAATCTAATTAAAAATGGACAGAAGTTGTGAACAGACATTTCTCCAATGAAGACAAACAGATGGCGAAGAGACTCATGAAAAGATGCTCAACATCACTCATCATCAGGGACATGCAAATCATAACCACAATGAGATATCACCTCACATCTGTCAGAATGGCTAAAATCAAAGCCGCAAGATACAACAAGTGTTGGTGAGGATGTGGAGAAAAAGGAGCCCTCATCCACTGTTGGGGGAATGCAAACTGGAGCAGTTACTGTGGAAAATGGTACAGAGGTTCCTTAAAAAGTTAGAAATAGAACTACCATGTGATCCAGTAATTCCACTATTGGGTATTTACCCAAAGAATACAGAAACACCAGTTTGAAAAGATATATGCACCCATATGTTTATAGCAGCATAATTTACAACAGCCAAATTATGGAAGCAGCCCAAGTGTCCATAGATTGATGAACGGATAAAGACAATGTGTGTGGGACACCTGGGTGGCTCAGTCGGTTAAGCGTCTGCCTTTGGCTCAGGTCATGATCCCAGAGTTCAGGGATTGAGTCCCAAATCAGGCTCCTTGCTCAGCAGGGAGCCTGCTTCTCCCTCTGCCTGCCGCTCCCCCTGCTTGTGCTCTCTCTCTATCTCTCTGACAAAATCTTTTTTAAAAAAGAAAATGTGTGTGCATATATATATAAAATATATATATATATATATACACACACCATATATATGTGTGTGTGCACACACAATGGAAAATTAGTCCTAAAAAAGAATGAAATCTTGCCATTTGCAACATGAATGAATCTAGAAGGTATAATGCTAAGTGAAATAAGTCAGTCAGAGAAAGACCAATACCACATGATTTCACTCGTGGAATTTAAAAAAAACCCAAAATGAACAAGGAAAAGAGACAACGAACTTTTGCTATAGAGAACAAACTGATGGTTACCAGAGGAGAGGTTGGTGGAGGGATGGGTGAAATAGGTGAAGGGGATTAAGAGTACATTTATCATAATGAGCACTGAGTAATGTATAGAATTGTTGAATCACTATATTGTACACCTGAAACTAATAAACACTGTATGTTAACTGTACAGGAATTAAAAATACATTTTATTAGGAAACAAGTGATTTTTCTTTGAACTATTTCCCTCAAAATTAAATATTTGAAAATGCCCATTTAAGAAACTTCAGGACTCTTCCAAAACACACCACCTTTAAAATTGCATTATAGGTTTGTATGCAGAAATTAAATGCTTTACTTTTTCTATTAAAAAACCTTTATAGTTGTATGGCTCAGTGTTGGAGTCTTCACATAGAACAAAGGCAATCTCTTCAAATAAAATAAAATCATTAAACAGAAGAATGCTTTCACTCCAATTTTGAAAGCAGCTACTGCTATACTACAGAGGATTGTGAGGTTTTCCTCATATGACATGTTTGCTAAATCATGATAAAAGAGGAGCCTTCTGGTTTCAGCTAAGTAAAACATGCAGCCTTTTGTGTTTCAAAATTCTCCTATGATTTCAGGCAATTGATTGACCAAAACATACCCTTTTTGTTCATTTTAATTAATGAATGAATGAATTTGCTGAGCAGAGCTGAATTCATGAAAACATAAACTGTTTCCTGTTCTGTCTGCTGAGATAATGCTTTTGTTCCATGTCTAGAGAAAAGGAAGAGGATTTGACCAGACATTGTGTTGTTCTTGCATGCAAATCATTTTTCATAAAATACAACTAGCTGATGATTCTTATATAGCACTGTATTTTGTCTAGTAGGACAGACCTAGGAAGCATCACTTCTGATTCGTCTGAGAAATTTTATTTTCCTGATGAACATTTACTATTAGTGAAGGAAAATAAATGGAATGCCAGGCGAAATAGTGCTTTTTTATGTATTAAGAAATGAAGGTTGATGGTGCTATGAAAGCAAAATGTTTATCAGCATTTTTTTAATAAGCAACTGAACTCACTCAAGCAACATTTTCTTGCTGATGATTATTAATAAATCATTAGGATATCTGTGAGAACAAACTAAAGCTCATTGTTCAGCTCAATGATGTACCATTTGTTTTACACTGGGTTCAGGATAGATTCAGAGTTACAGATGGCATGAAAACAGGAATACTTTTTGTACACTTTGAAGATTATCATAATTTTGGGTACTGTTCACTGAACAGTTCCTTTTAAGAACACTTCCTTGTGATCTGAGAATACAGGGTGTTCCTTTGAGGTATTCTGATAACATTTTAACCACCTCATCTTATACTCAGTGGCTAAGCCACAGGTTATGTGTTCTTACGGGAATTTCATTTGCTATGTTTATGATTAACTGTCTTGATTAGAAGAGGAAACAAGGATCTAACTAAGATAGTACTCAAAATTCTGCCTTCTCTTTGGTTGTGATTATTTTGGAAAGAAACATAAGAGGTTTCAGCTTCTCCCTTTTGATTTTTGGAGTCAAAATGTAAATAGGTATTGAACAAATAGGAGAGTCTGTATTGTATACTTGAAATGATATTTGAACACGGTGGGGATCTTTGAGGAGAAGGCAAGGGGATCCATGTATCCATTCATTCAACAGAATGGGTTGCAGCCCATGTCTTTAGGCATGTCTTGGGTTCAGTGGTGGTGAACAAGGAGCGTGAGTTTTCTCTTAGAGTCCAGTGGGAGAGAGGGACATTAAAACAATAAACCAAAACATCTAAGTTCACATTATGATTACCAAAGGAAAGAATGCCATGAGAAGAGAGATTACTCTAGATTGGGTCAGGAAAGTTCTCTCTGAGGAAGTGACACCCCCTGGAGACTTGGAGGGGTATCACGAATCTAGTTGGAAGAAGAGTGTTCTTACAAAGGGAGCAGCACATACAAAGGGCCTAAGAGAGGAGGGAGCTTGGCAATTTATAGGAACTGCAGGAAGTCAGAGAATAAGAGAGAGAGTGGCACAAGATCAGATGCAGAGCTAAGCTGAGGCCAGACCATAGTGGAGAGTGAAGGCCATGATAAAGTTGGATTTCATTTCATATCAGGGTAGCCATTGAAGTGTTTTAAGCTTGAGAATGTCAGTGAGTCGATATGATTTTCTAAAAGATTCTAGCAGCACAATTATATTGCATTTATTTTTTTTGCATTAAAATTTTAATTTATTAAATGTAAATATTTAATGTAAATATTTAAAATTTATCACCATTGTCAAGGGAAAAAATTACAAAGGTCACCCTAACTGCAAGACAGACAAAAGTTTGCAGGAGAGCCAGAGTGAAGGCAGAATGTCATAGGGGTTGTCTAAGAAATGTGAATATCTCAGATGCTTATAATTATTGCCCTTTAAGAAGGCATAGAAAATGTGCTTGCTTATCACTTTTGTCATTTAGCAGTGAACAGTGTCTTTCTTCAGACTGTTAAGACAAGCTGATTATGGTTTTTAGTTAAGATGTTGTGCACCTAAATAAGATTGATAAGGTAAGTTCTCCATGTGAAATTTTTTGAAAGGCAAAATTCTGTCTTCAGTTTTACTGTTTCCAACCCAGTTCATCCCAGTTCAGTTTAGATTTTTACGTTAAATGAATTTTATAGTTAAAAGCCCTCTTCTTTCAAGATTATTATGCATTTCTAAAGGCCTATCTGTTCTAAAATAAACTTCCTTTTTAACTTTTTCACATAGGATTGGATAGAGGAGCAGAAGCTTGCTTCACATGGTGCTAAAAGTGACCTACCAACAATAAAAAATGTTTCAGCAGTGTCTGAATTTGTTCTGCTCAAATGCGTCCATTTTGGCCTGTCTTAAGTGGACCATTGCAGGGCCCATGCTCACATGATTACGCCCTACTAAAATAAAATGCTAGTTCTGGCAAGCCCTTAACACTTCTCATGAAATTCTTCTATGGAAAGCAAACCATGGATCGAGTTCTCTTGGTGTTAAGCACTGTACTAGGCACATCACCCGAATCCAAGGGGAGGTGCAGCTCCTACAGGCCTTAGGTTTTAGTGGTTAAAATATTGCAGAGAGTAAACTCTGGGGAAGCTCTGAATTTATTCATAAGACACGATTTTGTATATTCATACAAATTGTATACCCCCTGAACAGTAATTTTTATGCACAGGAGAGGTTGAGACTCCCTGAGTAAGGGGGAAAGGACCGTCTGTGTGTTGATGTCTGGACATTGAAGCCATTCTGCCTTTAAGTTGGCTTTTAAATTCCTAGGTAAATGGGGCTGGGTGGATGCTTTAATATTACATCCCTCTGGTCTCCATGCACAGTCATGGATTTGTTTTTAAATTGTAAGAATTAAATGAGATAATACGCTACAGCACCTAGCCAGGGACTGGCACATAGAGGGTTCTTGAAAAAACGATTTCCAGTTGAACCTCAATCTTAATAGAAGGACTTCCCCTTAGAGGTGCCTGGGTGGCTCAGTCGGATAAGTGTCTGCCTTCTGTTCAGGTCGTGATCCCAGGGTCCTGGGATGGAACCCCACGTTGTCCCGGCTCCCTGCACAGCAGGGAGCCTCTTTCTCCCTTTCCTCCCTGCTTGTGCTCTCTCTTGCTCTCTCTCTCAAATAAATAAAATCTTAAAAAAAAAAAAGACTTCCCCTTAAACTTTCTCCTTTTCTTTATACTTTGAGTTACAGATCTTGGTCATCTTCGTATCTCATAAAACGGGCGGTGCCTCTTATTCCCCAGGGTAGAATTCTCCTCAAGGTGGAGGGTGCCAGGTGGGAACTAGGGCAAATCTCTCCATTAATTTCTCCTGCCAGCAAGCCTAAGGCAAGTGGGAAAATAAGTGGCTGCTGTGAGTCCTGAGCGCTTGGTTGTGAGAGCAGCTTGGAGAGAGAGAAGTGATTTGTCGGATGTCCAGACAACAACGTTTTCTAAAGCAGAGCTACTCCTCACCCCCCAGGAGGGCTTAGGAATTGGGAAGCTTTTATTTTTTTTTAATTTTTATTTATTTATTTGAGACAGAGAGAATGAGAGACAGAGAGCATGAGAGGGAGGAGGGTCAGAGGGAGAAGCAGACTCCCCGCCAAGCAGGGAGCCCGATGTGGGACTCGATCCCGGGACTCCAGGACCATGACCTGAGCCGAAGGCAGTCACTTAACCAACTGAGCCACCCAGGCGCCCGGAATTGGGAAGCTTTTAAAATGTATTGGCAATCAGATAATATGTATTATTTTTAAAAGTGACTTTTTTAAGTGTGTAGGAATGGCATGATAAAAATACTAGCTCTACGAATTATAGACACTTATTTTTTGCTTTGCCAGTCTATTCCCTCATCTCCTTATTTAGACATCGTATTCTTTATAATATTAAATCTTTGATTTTTAGCAGCGTTAACTTTGCATGAATAATTTTGTTTGCAGCCGCCTCTGTTTGCAGTCATAAAAGTGAAAGGAGGGAGGTGGTTCAATCTTAAAACTAAAACAGTTTCTTTTCCACAGCCTTCTCCCTCCACCCCGTGATTGTGGGTTAAGCAGTAGACAAACTGAAATCCAAAGAAGGGGCAGTTCTATTTGGCCTATGTTGCTCAGGAGTGGTGAAGCTTGCTGTTTCCTGTAGGTTGAGTTGGAGCAGGACATGGAGATGAAATGGGGCTTACCATTGTGATGTTTTTATTATGTGCCAGGCACTTCCCACATATTATCTCCTCTCATCTCTATGAAATCCCTTGAAATCAGTGATCGTGCCCCATTTCAGGAATGGAGAAACAGACTGAGAGAATAAGGCATTTAATGCCTGCCTCCTAACCTTGACTCACCATTCCTCTGCTTCAAAGGCAGCATTAATGAAACTAGAGCTGGTTGACATTCATGGGTTCTTTAAACGCTATGAATTCCCAGAACATTTCCCACGCACCTGTAATCAATTGTAAATAACAAAAGCTGCACAGAAATTGTTAGACAGTCTTGGGTGTGCAATCATTCATTCGCTGTTCCCTCCCGGTTGACTGCAGGTAATTACAAACATAGTAAATCCTGCAAGACTTCTAAGATCTTATTGAATGGCAATTATGATAATGTAGAAAAGCATCATTGATTTTTTAAATGTTTTCCTCTAATTATCATCCCAAGTGCAAAAATGTTTGTACTTTTCTGTAATTAGGATATTCTCATCTTCTGGATGAGAACATGTTGGAACATTTGAATGCTGAATGATCCAAATTTAGGAAAATGAAGATTTATAAAATGGACAAGGATGCGATAGTTAAGGAACTGCCATCTGTACCTTCCCACTTTTTAGTCATTATTAAATCTGTCTCTTATAGTTCATTTTTTAATTTTTTTTCCTTTTTGATATTTGATCACCTTGTTTTTCTGTTTTCATTTGCATCTAAAAAATGGTAGATGGTAAACTGAGTCATTAAATAGAAATTTAGTTTGGTTTTCATGAAAGGCTATTGTACTGATTTCCTTAAGTTACATAATCCTTTAATTCTTTTTTTTTTTTTCTTTTTCCAGTCAGTAGAAATTGCAGGGAATTTGTGAGGGTGGGTTATGTAGGCAGGGTAGTAATAGATTCATTACCAATAAAGAGTTCAATATTCTTAATAATTAGCATGTTAAAATGCAGATATATCATTGACCTTGTTAGAAAGTTCAGGTTTCCTTTCACAGAGGCTAAATCAACGGAATCAAATCGTTTTTAAAAGATCATTTTAGATAAACCTCTAAATAATCCCTAAAAATTAATTTGGAGTTGACAATGGTTTTCTGTTGATGGGTCTTTTCCCATGAGCGACAGGAGAACAGACTTTCATAGACGCTCTGGAAAGTGCATTGGACTTCCTCCCGTAGTGTCTTGACAGAGTAATAAGATCTCATTGGTGTATTGAGAAGAAACCTTCCATGATCTCTGCTTGGCTGGATCAGAGGTTCCATGCGTTTTTGTGCCTGTTTGGGGGATAGTAATAAGATGTAAGTTTGGTTTGGAGGGATGATAGGTGGCACAATTAAAGGAAGAACTTTAGAAACCCTTTATGGGAATTGTTAATATGTTAAATTCTTAATGAGTTTAAATTTCAAACAGTCAAGGATTGAAATTCACTTAGGCTCTGAGGTAGGAAAGGCTATGACAAAAACAGTGTTTAAGGGAGATGATGTTAACCACTTTTGAAAGTAGATTGACAGAAAAAGGGGAAGAAGGGATGTGAGGAGGCAATTACAGTTGACATTTATTCAAGTACAGGTTCTGTAAAACTCTGAATTCTGTGTGATGGCTCTAAATGTGGGTGATATGCTCTTGGGGGGTATTACAAGGACTTGAATAGATGGGAGAGGAGATTGTGAATAAAAATAACTCCTCCAGGATAAGAGCACGTTATTTTCTAACTCGTGACAGCAACCAGTAATTTCGAAAGCAATTTCAGTGTCAGGGTATAAACCCTTTTTATTTTTAAAGGATATTGTGTTTGTGCCCCAGGTGAATTCATACTTAAATAATGCAGCATGAGCTGCAGTTCTCCTGGTAGCTTTTTTAGTGCTAGTCCTTCAACATTCACCCAACAAATATTTATTGAATATATTCTGTCATGCCAGGTGCTGGGCACTGGGAAGAGAGTAGAAGCTAGGCAGTCCCTGCACTCATGGGACTTCATGTCTAGGAAAGGAGACTAACCATGACTAACAAGTCCCATTTGTGACAAATGCAGCAAAGGACAAGTACTGAGCACTAAGATTATGTCCCGTAACTGATTTTTTTTCTTAGACTCACCATGGAAGGCCATGTAAAAGCAGGGGTCAAAGTAAGCATACTAATCACTAAGCAAAATAGTAACATTTTTAATGTATTTAATAAAAGGAAACTAGCCATGCTTCTTCAGTTTGCTCCTTACCTATTGTGTGTCCCTAGATTGTGTGCAACTCCTCCCACACAATCTCCTGCTGTGCTTTGTCTCCTACTCCTTTCTTAGATGCAGATGGTGGCCTCCTGCATTTCTTGCTTTTCAAAGTGGGTGCTAGTCTCCCCTATTTAGCATTATTGGGTTATTTGAGATCGCAAGGCAGTACTGCTCTTTGTACTACTGACTTTAAAGAGATTTTTTTAAAAGCCCCATTTATTACTTATATATATTCTATTATCAATTCTGTAGGATTCTGCCACAACTCTGGTGGGGTTAGGCAAGATGAAGACTAAGGTATTTTGCTTTAAAATGAATTCTTTCCCAGGGAGTTCTGTGTTTACTCACAAAAAGCTCCCCTGGGAGTATTTTCCCTCTAGAAAAGTTTGAGTCTTGTAATGAATACTCTTTAAGGTTCTTACCTGTGATCCTCTCTGCTAGAGAGGAGAAAGGATGCAAAAGTAATAACGTGCTCCTGCTTTGTCATCTATTGCTATGCTACAGACCCACTCCAAGACTTAGTGGCTTTAGACAACATCAGTCATTTATTTTGCTCACATATCTGCAATTGAGGTGGGATTTGGGATGCACAGCTCACAGTCTGCACCTCATGTAGCAGGGGAGAATAGTGAGGGTTGGGGAGGATCTCCTTCTAAGATGGCTTCCTCATGCTGGCTGTCTGCTAGGAGGTCTGCAGGGACTGTGGCCTGGGGGCTTGGTTCCTCTCTACCTCATCCACTTGGGCTTCCTTGTCACAAAGGGGCTGGGCTCCATCAGTGAGCAGCCTAAGAGGCAGGAGATAGAATCTGCCAGTTCCTTAACATCTGAGTCACGAAGTTACTTTGCATTGTATTCGATCTGTTAAGCAGTCACAGGACTAAGATTCAAGGGGAAGAGACATAGACCTGACCACCTGGAAGAAGCGTCAAAGAATGTGATAATGTTCTTAAAACTCCAGAAAACTGCTACTTGTCATTTACTGAGCCTTACTTGCTAGGACTGCTATTTAGCACTCGACATGGATGATCTCATTTAATCCCCACTGGTCTCCCTTGAAGGAGATACTTTTGATATCTCGCTTTCAGACTCATGGTTAAATAACATGTTCTCTGTCACACAGCTGACAAGTGGGGAACCAGAACTTGGACTCAGGCCTTGCTGACTCCAAGTGCATCTTCTCAACCATCCTCCTATATAATCTAGTGGAAGAGAGCTATGTGATTGCTAGTAAGGCGAATGCAAGACAGCCTTATGTGTAAGAATAAATCACAGATGAAAGAGTTCTAATGAAGATGAATTACGGATGCCTTCTGGGAAGAGGTGGCATTGCAGGAGTCTTTTGAGGAATGACTACATTAATAACTAGACAATGAGAAGTGGATTTGCGTCAGCAGCATGAGCACAGGGTCCGTATGTGCTCTGGGCACAGGAGGTAAGTTGGCCTGGAGCACAGGCTTATGGACTGGTGGAGCAGGAGATAGGACAGGCTGCATCAGGGAGGTTTTGAATGCCAGGCTGATACATTTGTGTACCTAACAGGATAGTCAGGGCAGAGTCCCTCAAGATTTTTAAGCAGGAGAATGGACTAACCTGAGGCATTGGTTCTTTTAAAGTGGTTTCCAGACCAGCTGCATCAGCATCTCATAGGAACTTGCTAGAAATGTAAATTCTTAGACCCCCAACCCTAGACAAACTGACTCAGAAACTCCACGGATAGAACAAAGTATTCTGTGGTTTCACCCGCCCTCCAGGTGATTCTGATACATGCTTCAGTTTGAGAACCACTGATGTGAGGGATGGTCATTTGTTGTAAAGCATGTATGTTTATGCAACATGACATCAGGGTGCACTTAAAATCCCTGGTGCTGATTAAAATCCCTAAAAGCTGGAAAAGACTTTCTGCTCCGTAAGCGGAATGGGCAGCCAAATTGGTGGCTGATGCTGGTTCTAGTTGTAAAGAGATTTTGATGAGGAAAAGGCAGCCAATGGCTAGTCTCAGAACAGCTTCTCCAAAAGCCATCATTAAGTGCCTCCAAGTGACCCTGTCCAGACATGTTCTCAAATCTGTGGAAATAGTGCTAAAGGAGCTTTCTTGAATTGTTGGATTAAAATAAAAAGTTATTAAGACATTAAGAACTGTGTGCAATAACTGTATTCTATTACAGTTGTTGTTTTTATTTACTTCTTATACCCCTGTTTGTTCCACAGAGGATTTGAGGTGACTGACAAGAATATAAAACAGCAAAACGGAAAAATAGGAGTGTGTGAAAATCAAGATTTAGGAACAAGAACAGTGGTTTACAAACCTTGGAGTCATAAGACACTTTCTTCTAATGAGATCTTACTTGAGGCCCAGTACATTGAAAACAAGCTGAGCCGCTGGGTGGAAGCAGAGTTTGGGGCTGTAAGCTTCCTGAAAGGGAAAATAAAAGAGAACAGGGTGAGTGACAGGATTTGCGTTGTTCATGAGGAAAATAGCATGGCAGTTACTTCCTCAGGGAAGGCAAACTCCCGGGCCCGAGGTCTAAAATTTCTGTTGTGCCTCTTCAAATTGGAGGTGTTGGGTAATGTGCGTTGTTTTCAACGCTATCCACATAAAATGTGATAGCTGGGTGTATATTATCCAAGGACCTAAGTGAGAGGCAGGAGGAAGGAGCTGGGGTACGGTGAAGCGGGTAGGGTGGCGGTGAGGGCTGGGCAGGACAGTGGGGTTTTAAATGCACAGCTTTCTGATGCTCTGCTGTAGACGAGGCATTCATTAGATCCTCTAAATAAACAGATGGGCTGTGTGACCTTCAAACCATTTGCCAGGATGATCTCATATAATTTGCTGGTGTTCCTTGTTCAGTCAGTTTATGTACACGTGTTTCAGACTGAACAAGTCTATCACTTAGATTCAGATATGGTTAGGCCAAACAGTAGCTGTAAAAATTTGAACGTGGGATCAAAGCATGGAAACACTTGTGAGTTTCCAAAAGACAATGAGAGTTGATGTTAAATAATTTTGGCTTCTAACACTATTTCTACGAATGTAAGATGGCTGCCTGTGACAGATATTGTTTATGTTAGGATTTTATGAATATACTTTATAGTTGAAGTACTGTTAGTTGACATTAAACATTTTCCTATAGCACTGTAATAATTTTGCGAAACACTGCCTTTAATCAGTGTACTTCAGCTTGGAAGTTTATCAGTTTGAAAGCTTATCAGTTTTCCACATGCTTGGTTTTAGACTTTGCAGCTCTTTGTTCTTCTCTTCATGCTTTGAAACCCAGTTTCTGCCACCCTGAGACATCTCTCATGGTTTAAAGTATTACACGCACTTTGATAGCCCTGTAATACACAGTGTTGTTCCTCATTTATTTCTTCCTGCCAGTGAATTGTGTATTGATTTTCATCTGCCTTGTTGCTGCTTTCTGTGGTGTCACTGAGTGGATAGTTTATTTTTAAATTGTAACTAACCAAGTATCACTTATGATAGACATTCACTACCATTTTTGCTTCATAGCAAGTTAGGCTACCCCTTTACAATGAGAGTATTTTTAGTTATGAGGCAATATTAAATTACATAAATGTTTAAGAAAAAAGTCACTGTACAAGAAACTAGCTTTTATATCTTGATACATGTAACAGAGAAGTGGAGATGACCAGATAGCAATAATAATGGAGTGGCCTTTTAACAGTTTTACTAGTAAAAATAATTGTTTGTGAGAATTGAAAATTTATATAAGCTTTGTAAAATGTAACAATTTCTTCTACAGGCTATTCAAGTATCTCTTCGTTAGTCTTTAAGTGCGCAGATAGCATTGTGTGATGCTTTAAAGTCACAGCTCTTTTTTTTTTTTTTTTAATTTTGCACATGATTTATAGGATCCATGTGGGATTACTATTTTTCTGTGGCTGTTTTCCTCAGTAATAATTGAGTTTTAATCCTTCATGGACTGGAAAGTTACACTACTTTTTCTTAATGGAAACATGTATCACTGGATTGTTAAATTCTGACTTAAAAATCCACCCATAATATTACCACCATAACATAGTTGTAACTAGGTTATTTCAACACTGTTTTATATTCTCCATTTTTTAAATCAAGCATTTTAAATATTTTCAGTGTTTCTAGTGTTCATAAATTATAGCCTTGTTGACTTACTGTATTTCATATGGTTGAAGAACTACAACCTAATTATTTTTCTATATTCTCTCATCTGTTGTTTTTCTGTTAGCTGTGTAAAGGGATGATTTTCAAAATATTTAACAGCAGAAACCACACAGGCACCAGTGAATCAAAAAGGATGCCTAACTAACCAGGACAGATGACATCCGTTACACCATCTTGATGCATACTGGCTGAACAAAGAGCCTTTGCCATGGGTATCTTTCAGAAATGTTTTAACTTAGAAAGCCTTCTAAGGAGATGCACAGCCCATTCAAATGCACTGACTTGTAAAAATCAGTGTCATCTTAATGTACGTTAGCAACACCTGCTAATGATTTTAGGATGACCTATTCACACAGAATGAAACCTGTAATTTAAGTGGGAACGATTTTAAATGACATAATGTACAAGGAATTTTAACAGTTTTACTATTTAACATATATAATTTCCCCTAATTATTAAAGCAATAAATGTTCTTTGTAGAAAATCTTAAAAAGGCACAAAACGATATTCCCATCATTCAGAAATAACCATTTTTCTCTGCATTAATGAACATAATATGTATCTCTTAAAATAGGATCATGCTCTACATAGTAATTTGGGGAGCTGTTTTCCTTCCTTCCTTCTTCTTTTTTTTTTTTTAAAGATTTTATTCATTCATTTGAGACAGACAGAATGAGAGAGAGAGAGCACATGAGAGGGGGGAGGGTCAGAGGGAGAAGCAGGCTCCCCGCCGAGCAGGGAGCCCGATGCGGGACCCGATCCAGGGACTCCAGGATCATGACCCGAGCCGAAAGCAGCCGCCCAACCAACTGAGCCACCCAGGCACCCCCCTTCTTTCTTTTTTTTTTAAGATTTTATTTATTTATTTTAGAGAGAGTATGAGCGTGGGAGGGGCACAGGGAGAGGGAGAGAGAAAATCTCAAGCAGACGCCGCACAGAATATGGAGCCCCATGTGGGGCTTGATCTCACGACCCTGAGATCATGACCTGAGCTAAAATCAAGAGGCAGACACTTCACTAGTTAAGCCACCCGGGCACCCCTTGGCAAACTTTTCTCGTAATATATTGTGAACATATTGGTAGATACTCTTCAGCATGTGATTTTTAATCACTGCCTATTATGGATTTAATATGAAACCTCAATGGTCCAAAATCTACTCACCATCTTAGATCACATGAGTTATTGCTGTAGTTCCTCCTTCAAAGATACTCCCAATTCCCTTGGTCCTCTCAATTTGCCCGGTTCACTTGGCAAAAACCTGATGCGTGTTAAATTTAACTCTCTGCCTACCTCATGCCCACACAAGTAGGGTTATACAGGCTGGAGAAAAACCACCCAACCTTGCTGACTGGTCTCACTTTAAATTCACAACTGTGTCCTCTTCTCGGCACTTGATGCTGGTTGGCAATTGCATCACATTTCTTAACACTTGACTCACCTGTTCCCCTAGATTCTTTCACACTTTCTTCTGTCTTCTGAGACCTTCCTCCAGCACCTCTTCCCTTTGCTTCATTCTCACCTGCTTTCAATTTCACTGGGAGCCAGAAGCAATCAGAACATCCATATTCTGTCACCATCACCTCACTCACTTCACTGGCCTCTGTACCACATACTCACATCTCCTCTCACTGAGGGCAGACTGTCCATGTTCTGGGCTCTGGTTCAGCTGGCCATTGTGCACCTGATTCTGTGCCTTCTCAAATATCCAGTTACATCTTCAGCAGTTATCTCACCCTTGTGTGTCATCAATTTTTATCCTTCATTTGACCCTGCCTGCCTCCCCTCTGTTGCTGCATTCCCCCCTCCCCCCACCCTCCCTCACCCCCGTTATAGCAAAGCTCTTTGAAATATTTGTCTACTAGTTGATGCCATTCCTTGTCTTCCATTCTTTCTTGGTCCTATTCTAATCAGGCTTTTTCCAACACTATCCCAGCCAAAAGTCAGTCCATTCTTATAGTTGCCAAGAGAAGAGAACAAAACGAAACAAAAAAACTTGGAGTAAGACTTGGTTCCTCTTTTTCTTCCCACACTCACATGCAGCCTCTCTGCAAATCTTGTTGGCTCTAACTGTAAGATACAGCCTGACTGCTGCTCCCATTTCCACTGATACTTCTCTGTATTAGTTCCTGTTGTTGTTTGTCTAGGTCCATTTGGGCTGCTATAACAAAAATGCCATAGGTTGGGTGATTCTAACAACAAATTTCTCAAGTTGTGGAGGCTGGAGAGTCCAAGATCAAGTTTCAGTGTTTGGTGAGAGCCGACGTCCTGGTTTGTGTCCTCACGTGTTGGAAGGTGCAAGGGAATCCTCCATTCATGAAGAGTCTCCCCTGTTGACCCAATCACCTCCCAAAGGCTCCGTCTCCAAATGCCATCACCTTGGGGATTAGGTTTCAATATATGAATTTTAAGGGGACACAAACATTTAGTATGACACTGCTATAGCAAAATTATCACAAACTTAGTGGCTTAAAAACACAGATTATTAACTTACATTTCTGGAGGTCAGAAGTATAAAATGGGTGGTCAGGGCTTGGTTCCTTCTGGAGGGTCTGTCAGAGAATATTTCCTTGTCCTTTCCAGCTTGTAGAGGCTTCCTGCATTCCTTAGCTTCTGGTCCCTTCCTCCATCTTCAAAGCCAGCTGGGTAGTTTCTCCTCCCTCCTCTCCTTCCATAGTCACATCTTCTGACACTTCTGTTTCTCTTTCAAGGACCCACATGACTATCAGCCCGCCTACATAATCTTGGATAAACTTCTCATCTCAATATCCTTAACTTCATCACATCTGCAAGGTCCCTTTTGCCGGGTAAGGTAATATATTCACAGGTTCCAGAGATTAGGACCTCTTTGGGGGTAATTATTCTGCCTACTGAAACCCTCTTGCCCGGATTATGTCAGTAGCCTCCTAGGCGGTCCCCCACTTCTGCAGCTACCCCAATATAGTCCATATTCTCCAGAGCAGCCAGAGTGGTCCTCTTACAACAGGAGGCAGAACATGGCATCCTTCAGCTCATGACCTTTTAGTGGTCACCATCTCTGGGGCAACATGGTCTCCCTGACTTCTGTCTCTAATATCCCCTCCTGGTCCCTCTCCTCGTTCCTCTTCAGCCCTGCTGGTTCCCTTGCCTGTTCCAATCTTGAGGCTCCTGCATCTGTTTTCTCTGTCTGGGAAGAAGCGCTTCTGAATGGACCTGTGGCTCTTTCCCTCACTTTTGTAAGTCTTTGCTCAAATGACATCTTAATGAGGCTCTCTCTGACCGTCCTCTTTTAAAACCTCACCCCTGATCATATCACCTGCAGTCCCCATCCTCCTTTCTTGCTTTCTGTAGTTGCATTGCATTTATTGCCATTTAATATGCTATATATTTTTATATGTTTAACATATACATGTTTGTTTTTATTTTCCCACTAGAATGTAAGCTCTGTGAAGGGCAGGCAAGGATTTTGTTTTGTTCACCGCTCTGTTGCATCTGGCTCAATAAATATTTATTGAATGGATGGATTTAGATTGACTCCAAATTTCCCCTGTGAAATACAGGTGCATCTTTATATCCAAGAGGTTAGATTGATGAATATGTTATAGCCATAGACCTATGATATTGTAGCCTGTTTGTATCTTTTTCATGTTATACAGAAATACACATTTTCTGATTTTCAGTTAATACCTTTTTTTCCTGCCTCTATTTTCTTTTTCCATAGAGGACTGTACTACTTTGTGGTGTTACTTGAGTCTACATTTCTAGGGAGGCTTGAATACTTTTCTATACTTTATTGTGGCTTTTTATTTGTTCACCCTACGACATGTAGAGGTTAGTTAGTGGCTAGAGTGGTACCATGAAGCCTGGAAGAGCTCTTGGAGAACTGTGGCCCAACCAGGTGGCCCTTTTCCCCACATTCTCCCCAAAGCCAGGGGAACTGTGGTTTCTTTTGTTTCCTCTCTGCTATTTGCTGTTCTAGTTGTGGATTCTAATGGCAACTACTTCTAGTTGTTATTGTTCTGTTTGTTTTTTTTCTCTTTTATGCTTTGACTTTCTGTTCTCTTTAGTACCCCATCATTTTTTAACCATCATGGGAAAAGAAAGGGGTCTTTTATCTGACCACACCAGTTGGTGTCTCTAACTTTCTGCATGTGACATGCAACCATGTATTCATCATCTTCCCCTACCTTCTTTTGCATTCTATGCATGGAATTTTGGTGGAAAGAAGAAATTCTACCAAGGCCTTAGCTTTGTTATTTGAGATCTACTTTATCCTTGGAGAGGTGTAGACCCTTTTAGGGTCCTGAGCCTACCACCACTTTGATATGTGAGGGTTGATATTCTCTCATTAACTTTCTGGCACAAGTGGGTATAGAGGGCTCTCATTCTCTGTAGCAAAACTAATACAAGGCAGAAATGTTCCAGAAGACTTAACGAAAGGATGGAGACGAAAGTAAAATGAAGACAGTAGTAGAATCTAGACTAGCACCTCCCAAAGTGTGGTCCAGTGTCCTCAGAATCCCCAAGACCCTTCTAAGTTCAGGAGATCAAAACAATTTTTGTAATAAGTATAGACATATTTTCTTTTTTCACCCTAATCCTGTCATGAGTGTAGATGGGAGTATTCCAGAGTTTATGTGACATATGATTAGGCAACAGATCAAATGAAGAAGCAGATAAGATAATCTGGCTGTTTTCTGTTATGCCAGACATTAGAGCAATTTGCAGAAATATAATGCCATTTTTCTCACTTTGATTTGGAAACTATAGTGATTTCTTTTTCCTATAAAACATGTTTATGTTAACATGCAATGGGTTTGTTGCTTTAAAATAAATGAATAGATTTAAATTTTCTCAGTTTTAATTTCTAATAAGATAAATGGCAACAGCTATAACTCACATGAACAAGTTATTTGGCTCTTAAATAATTTTTAGGAGTGGTCCTGAGACCAAAAAGTTGGAGAACCACTGGTAAGATAATTTGGCTTTTGAAATATAACTTGCTCATGTTCACCTCTGTCTTGCCTACACCCATTGTTCCTTTAGACCCCACGGGGAGCAGTCTCTCTTGATTACTTGGAGTTTGCCCTCATCATTCATATTTCCTGCTGGAAAACATAGCTTTCTCCAATGATAATGGACGTAATTGCCCACAGGAGAAACCCAGACTGTTTTCCAAAGAGTTAGAACCGTACTCTGCTGCTGAAGCAAGCCATATCATAAAGATGACTGCAGGGTCCCAGGTGTGTGCTTATAGATTATGCACCTGGGTGATGATAGTTGACATGGGTGGGGAGGCCATTACTGGGGGGAGGGAAAGGATTCATTTATTCATTTTTAACTTGTGATATGCTTGGTCCCAACTTGATGCTGGGGGATGCTGATGGGAATCAGAAATAGCCCTTCTCCCTTGATTCTTTGACAGGGGAGTTGGTGGTGGCTGAGTGTCCTACTTTTCACAAAAGGTAGTTTTTTCCCATCTAGGCTATTTCCAGAACTAGAAATGTTTCAAAAGTCGATGGGTTCAATCAACTTGTGGTGCTTAGTTATGGTTTTGTGCTTTTCAGTCTTCAGAACCTTTAAAATATGCCCTGTTTATGGAATATATGAACAGGTATTTCTGTGTGTAGATGTATATATTTGTGTGTGTAGATACACATATATACATATGTGAACATGTGTATGTGTTCATTTTTATACTCCACGTAAGTTAGGGAGAGTGAAACTTTCAGAGTCAGGAAAATAATTTGAGATGTAACTTTAGAAGTTCACATTAATCAGATTTGATTATTTGGTAATTATAATTTATTATTATTAGAGTAGTTAATGGTCATAAAAAATATGTGATGGGTAAAGCCTGTTTTTAAAATCATCTTACGGTGATTTCGTAGAAGTAAAGATGTGTTACCCCGTGGGACCTGAGGTGGTGTGCGATCAGGGATAAGCTGAGGTGCAGTGGGGTGAGGCTACGTGGCTCAAGTCCAGTAGCTAGCAGGACTGGAGTGGAAGGTAGAACCAGGACTGGGCTCCAGGTTCCTGCCACTCTACTGTGTGACTCCTGAAATCAGAGATTTGACCTTATTTCTTCTTTAGATAAGAGTCGCATTTTTATTAAATTAACTGTGTGGCGAAAATGCTCATAAGAGCACATTAACAAGAGTAAAGTGTTTGGATCCCATTAAAATGAATAATGCACCGGCGCAGTAAAAATTATGGTTTGTCACATTATAAGTGTGTTGAAGTTTTTCATTTATTGTGATCCCTTTAGCTATTTCTAGAGGATTTTTACTAACCTACTAGATGCACTATTAAGGCAGTTCTGTGATATTAATACAGGGCTTTGGGACTAAGTCCAGACTTTGCCTTTATTAGCTATGAGACTTTAGGAAATGTATTCCCATAGCTTAAATCTCATTTACCACTTTGACAGTAGAGTATAAATAGCTATCATAATATGGCTGTCAGGTTTTAATGAGGCTACATATGTAAATTCTTATAGTAATATCTAACAGTTACGTTGCCCTTGTGATGTGGGTAGGGAGATGGGGTAGGGGATCAAACTGTGTGAAAAAATTACTAATTTGATAAGATTTTGTACTAAAAGAATAATAGGTAGGTTCCTACTTTAGATAAAGTGGTTAGAGAAGGCCTTAAAATGAATTCTCATGTTTCTGTGGGACATGACCATGAACCTATGGAAATTACATTTTAGAGGATTTTTTTAAAAGCTCCCATTTGGAACATTCATATACATTATTAAACAAAATGTAGAAAACTCTTCAAAGAAGTGAAGAAATTCTAAATAATAAGATGGTACAGTACCTTCCCCCTGTTACATAAGTGCTTATTATTAACAAGATTTATAAGAAAAAACCTAGAGAAACTCTAGTAAGTCCTGAAATCTTTATCTTAGTGATTTCTTTCAGTATTTTATATGCCACTGTTTTCATTAACATTTTTATAAAGACAAAATCAAAGGTGACATATAGTTGTGGAACTCCTGAAATGAAATGGTGCATTTTTGGAGAATTTCTGCCTCAAATCTTTCAAGCTAGATCACTTGTTAGACAGCTTATCATTTGTTTGGGGAAGGAAAAAAAAAAAAGAATTCAGATCTATAAATCCTTTTAATAGCTAAGAGTTTTCAAAGATTGGGCCTGTGATTAATGCAGAGTTAATGTATGTTAATGAATTTTTAAAATTCTTCTTTCTGTTCCCTCTGTAATGATTAAATAGTGTATGGAGAGAATAATTGCCTATAGTCTAAGTTATGCCCTCAAACAAGGCATCAGATATCATATAAAGCTCTTTAATAATAATGTTAGCATTACAGACCACACTCTTGTTTTGTGCTATGCATTCTTTTTTCTTTTTTTTTTTTTAAAGATTTTATTTATTTATTTGACAGAGAGACACAGCGAGAGAAGGAACAAAGCAGGGGGAGTGGGAGAGGGAGAAGCAGGCTCCCCACAGAGCAGGGAGCCCGATGCGGGACTCGATCCCAGGACCCTGGGATCATGACCTGAGCTGAAGGCAGTCGCTTAACCAACTGAGCCACCCAGGCGCCCCTGCTATGCATTCTTTATAACATGCTCCATTTTACTAGATGGGAAACTGGAGCTCAGTGTGTTAACTCTCCAATGGTCTTAGTGGCAGAACTCTGATCTTTGGGTTCAGAGTCTAGTTTTTTCCCCATTTCACCATGATTGTTGCTAACACCAGGGGTGGGTTCTGATGCTTGGAGGATTTGTAGAAAGCAGTAAACTGTGCAATGCCACTGAGCATCTTGTTAACGTCATGCTTACCTCTAGGTGGAATCTGTGTATCTCCCCTCGGAAGATTGTATCCCTTCGGCCAGTATTCCAGTTATCTATTGCCACATCACAAACTACACCCAAATTTTCTGTCT
Source organism: Leptonychotes weddellii (assembly GCF_054177405.1). Classification (NCBI taxonomy): domain Eukaryota; kingdom Metazoa; phylum Chordata; class Mammalia; order Carnivora; family Phocidae; genus Leptonychotes; species Leptonychotes weddellii. Next base: position 28,920,146 of record NC_138380.1, read on the forward strand.
TTAAATAATGATTTGTTCCTGTCATGGTCTTTGTAGGTTGGCTGCTTCAACTGGGCTAGTGTGGGGGATAGGGTGGTAGCATGAGGCTGAGAGGAAAAAGGTCAGATGAAAGAGGACCTTGTTGGCCTTAGGTGGTGGATGCCACTTTTCTGGGGCTCTAGACCATCCTTTGTATAGAGTTGTTTTGTATTTCCTTAACTGGGAGAGATTGGTTAGGACATATGATAGGAAGAGTAGGGAGCAAAAAAGGTAGCCAGGGTGTACCAGGAGAGGAGAAGCAGAAATCAGAATCTGAAAAGGATACTATCAGTGAGGGTTAGTGGTGGTGACAAAAGCAGTTAAAGTTTATTAGGCTTACAGATGTTAACAAGTAAATATTTTGTTGTAATTGGTGGTATTGTCGTTACAAAAGTGTAGAATTTAGTGCCTTGTTATTGAGAATTGTTTTGGTTGCAAGTGACAGAAACCAAATATCTCCCAAGAAATATATTGGCTCATGTAACCGAAAAATTACAGAAGTCTAGATTTTAGGAATGGCTAGCTGGACCCAAGGACTCACATGATGTTGATCAGAGCTCAGTCTCACTCTCTCTTTTTCTCAGCTCTGATTTCTTCAGGTTAACTCTTTTCAGGCAAAAGACTGGCCCTGGTTTCTCTAAAAAGTACAGTGTTGGTAGAACTGGAAGATTAAGGTATCTTCTGTAAGAATTACATTTATTAACCCTCCCAGTATTCTTAAAGATCACTCTCTTCAATTTTATAAAGAGAAATATGTGAAGAAAAAAAAAACCCATGAAATGATAAAAATTTAGCAGCACTGCATACCTATTAGAATGACCAAAGTCCAAACAATGACAATACAAAATGTTGGTGAAGATGTGGAGCAGTGGGAGCTCTCTTTCACTGCTGGTGGGAAGGCAAAATGGTGCAGCCACACTCCAAGACAGTTTGGAGGTTTCTTATTAAACTAAAGATACTCTTACTATACAATCTAGCAATCACTTTTCTTGGTAGTTAGCCAGAGGAGTTGAAACCTTATGTCCACCCAGAAACTTGCACAGGGATTTATAGCAGCTTTATTCGTAATTGCCAAAATTTGGCAACCAAGATGTCTTTCAGTAGATGAATGGATAAACTATGGTACATGCAGACAATGGCTTATTATTTAGTGTTAAAAAGAAATGAGCTACCAAGCCATGACAAGGCATGGAGAAGACTTAAATGCATATTACTAAGTGAACAAAGTCAATCTGAAAAGGCTACCTACCGCACGATTCTAATTATATGACATTATGAAAAAGACAAACAGAGTCAAGAGATCTGTAGTGTGGCAGGAGTGAGGAGGGGGAGAGGGATGATTAGCTGGAGCACAGGATTTTTGGAGCAGCAAAACTACTCTGTATGATACTATAATGATGGATGTATATTATACATTTGTCCAAACCCAGAGAATGTACAAGACCAAGAGAACCCTAAGGTAAACTGTGGACTTTGGGTGATGATGTGTCAGTGTAGGTTCATCAGTTGTAACAAACGTACCACTCTGGTGGGGGGTGTTGGTAATGCGGGAGGCTGTGCATGTGTAGGGGCAGAGGTAGATGGAAAATCTTCATACCGACCTCTCAATTTTGCTGTCAATCTAAAAATGTTTTTAAAAATAAAGCCTTTAAAAAGTATTTAGCAGTGGTTTCTTAGTTTGCTAATCCAAGGATATGACTTTTGCGTAAAACTTGAAGTAACGGGAGGATGTAGGAACATCAGTCTTGGTAATGAAGCCTCTAACCAATGTTCCAGCCTAGCCTGGGTAGTTTATAAGTGGTGGGAAATTTATCTTAGCTTCCCTTACTGGGAGTGACAGAACTGAACACTGGTCATTGTGTTAGGCAGTGTGCTATGCACAGTACATTAATTATCTCCTTAAGCCTTTCAACAAACCTATGACCTAGGTATTATAATCTCTATCTTACACACGAGAAACTGAGGATTAGGGTGGTTAGCAACTTCACAGAGGCCACAGAACTAGGGAATTTTAGAGCCAAAATTTAAATCCACGTAGTTGGAAACCAGAGTGTCCATTCTGGACTGAATTACGTGGCTTTGCATCTCTAGAATCTCCAATCTCTTTCCAGATGCTCAATCAGACCCTTTAGCTTTAAGCAAGATGAGCCATGTGAGTTAGTGTGCCTGTCTTTCATGTGGACAGAACACACTGATAACTCCTCATGCTGTCCTTGGGGCTCACGGAGAAGATTGCTCCTGCAAACACTTTTCAAAGCAACTTTCAGCTGCCCTTCTGTGGGGAGGTTTGTTGGTTAGAGCATCCATCCATGAGTGGCAGCTGGCCTGCTTAGGTTCACTGTTCCACCTAAGGAAGTGAGCTGTGTAAGCTGTTTTTCCCTTTATTAATGCTTGCAATTATCTGAAGAGAGTAGGAAAATTGGAACACTGTTGCATAACTTTGAGGCATTTTCAAGAAGCACCTCTAAATAAACAAAGCCTGAACCTTTTTTGCTTGTGTAGCTTTTGGAGGGCCAGAATTATTTTGTTTTGAGAACATAAATAAACCCAACCTAGCACCTTCCCTGTGGACCACTGAATTAGTCTGTGTATTCCTGTTCCTGTGCTCAGAACAAAATAGAACAAGTTATGGAAGCTCATCACTTCTTGAAAGCAATAGACTTGAATGGTCTAAGTGAGATTTCTCCAAATGTTAAGATGGAGAAATTTATGATCAACACTTGAAAAAGTAATGGTTGTTCATTTTTAAATGTTAATTTTATTATAGTTCTTTAATAAGTTGACATAGGTAAATGCCCTTTTCCTCAGACTATGTACTTACCTTGAATTCTAACCAAGCTAGCATTGAAATTTTAAATTGCCTTTCTTGAGGAAGAAAAGATCGGTTTGTTTAGATCTGTGATTTATATCATTTCCTAACTGGGGAGAATTATAAAAGAATCTTAAGTAGGGAGATAAAAAGGAAATTAGCGTAGGTTCCCAGTTCAGAATCAGATTGGCTTTCTTGGTTATTGTTGATTCTAAGGTTATATCACATACCCCTGGCCAAATATATTTATGAAAATACATTCCAAAGTCAGTACATTTGGTTGGGCCACCATTAAGATGTTATCTGTATTTATTTTGGGGAGGGTGTAGTTTAAATGACTGAGAATAAATTATGTCTAGATTTATTACTGATTAACTTTTTCCCCCTTTGCTGGAAATTCTCAATTGGAAAGCTCTATTTCAAAGCAGCAAAACTGGTCGTTAGCATTATTCAATACTAACACTATTGGTGTACATTTAAATTCATGAAGAATTGATTATTGGATACTAGGCTCAGTGCTCATGATAGACAGGAGTATGGCCCAGTTTCCTTATAGTTCACATCCTGGCTTTGGAGGGGAGATGAAGGGGGAGAGAGAGACTGAAGCAATTAATTCCGTTGTGGTGGAACAGCAGTGTTCGGGCAAGAGCCACGTACAATGTACAGTGGGGGGCACGAAGAGAAGAGGTTCAGCCCTGGGGTGGTCAGAAAAGCCTTTACATAGACAAACTAGAAACTGGCTCTCATGGGAAGAATACAGCTTACCAGCTATATGCCCAGAGACCTAAAACAGCATGGTGAATTCAGGGCCTTGTACATAGTTTTGTAGTTGAAACTTGTTTTAAAATTAACCCAGGATTTGTTTTAATCACATATGGTAAGGCACACAAATGTAGAAATGACTGTCACGAAGGAAAAGTTTTGTTCTGTTTTGGGGAAGTTTTTATAGTCAGATCCCTGGAAGTAGGCACAGCATTGCCACATAAGACCACATGGGGAAGCACCAGGGTCAGTCTGGAGGCAGAAAGAGTAGGGGAAAGCAGGGGCAAAAGCCTTTATTGTGGTTTGCAGGGGAAGGAATGGGTAAGGCAAGGTAAGCAGACTTAGTATTGGTAGTCTGACTAATTTCAGAAGGCCCCAGGATGGATTGACTGCCCCTGGTTGCCGGATACCTGGCCCTGGGGGGAGATTAGGGCTGGGAATAGTGGCTGCTAGTGAGAGTCTGGTAAAGGAGGTAGACAGAGAGGCCATGGGCTCTGCATTGGTTGGTTTGCATATGAAGGTCACATTCACAGGGGAGTCGTTGGCTGTCTTTAAGAATTGGCCAGCCTGGGGCGCCTGGGTGGCTCAGTCGTTAAGCGTCTGCCTTCGGCTCAGGTCATGATCCCAGGGTCCTGGGATCGAGCCCCACATCGGGCTCCCTGCTCTGCGGGAGGCCTGCTTCTCCCTCTTCCACTCCCCCTGCTTGTGTTCCCTCTCTCCCTATCTCTCTGTCAAATAAATAAATAAAATCTTTAAAAAAAAAAAAGAATTGGCCAGCCTTGGGAGGGATTTCTCTCCCTAGTCAGTGAGACTCAGATGCCAGAATGTGAAGAATCCAGAAAATAAGAAAATGCAGTTAAGACAAAGCTTAGGAGGTAAAGAGGAGGAGGGTGGGTGCTGGTATGTAAAAAATGAAAATAGAGATAGAATAAGGGGTTAGATCTTGGAAGACCTTGATGAAGGTTTGGGCTTTATTGTTAAGTAATAAAGAACTCTTGACAGAGTTTGAGCAATGCCATAATACCTTAGACCTGCATTCCAGGGTAATCCTTCTTAGCAGTGAAGAGTAAGATTGATTGGAGAGGTGGAGATGCAGAGACCAAGCAGGAGATTGTTGCAAGTGTTATGTGAGGAGGACAAGGGGCTCGAGAAAGACAGTGGTGGCTGGGATAGAGAGGAGGGGATAATAGGAGTAATACTTACAAGGTAGCAATGAAGAACCTTGACTGACTGGCTGTGGGTATGACAGGGGTGAAATTGGTTCTTTTGACACTCAGGTGAGTTGTAGGGTGGTGGTATCACAGCCCAGACAGGGAATATGTGAGGTAAAGGTGTCCTGTGGAGAAGATGAAGAGTTCAGTTTGGTACTTGATGAGTTTCCTGGCCTTATTGGAACACCCGGGGTAGATTATTGAGCAGACAGTTGAATTTAAGGTTCTCAAAGAACTAGATTTGGTAGTAGAGGACCATTTGTAGCAGCTTAGAGATAAAAGGAAGTAGAGAGGGAAGACAAGGCATAGATGGGATTAACAATCTTAGAGGGGCAAAGAAACAGTTTCTTTTGAGAAAGAGAATAATGGATTATTTTGAGAGTATTGGGAAAGAAGATCACCAACATGAAGAGGAAAGCCAGGGTGAATGTCACAAGGAGGAGGAGGATGAGCTAGGAGCCTAGAGAAGGTTTGGAATGTCCACCATGGAACCAGGGACACATGGGAGGATAGGCCTCCTTCTCACTAGTATGATTCACTGAACCTGTAATGAATGGTCTTGGCTCCTTGGGCCCAGGTGAGCTTGGAGACTAGAAATGCATACTGGCTTTAAAGTAAGCTGTTAATGTGCTTTAGCACTGCTTAGCATCCTGAGAGAGCACAGATGGCAGATGCTGGATGGACCCAAGCTTACTGCATTGAGAAATAACTGTTTGAAGAAATAGAAGCATCTGGAGAAATATGAGCTCTGGATGGAGAAAAACCGTGTTTGGGGAGTGGGAGATGAAGTAGGGGAAAAGGAGGTCTTTGTGTAGTCATGATGAAGTCTAAGGATATGAGGATGTTGAGGGGGAGTTCTGATGAAAGCTGTTGGAGCCAAGGATATTAAGAAATTGTGAGTTCTGATCCCTTTGCTTATATGATTCACGTACTCTGGGATACTGGCAAAGTTCTGAGTGAATACAGGGGACAAAAATCTTAAATAAGCCACTTTTATGTTTTCTCTTTGTTTGAATTTAAAATGAAAATGTAATAACCAACAAATATTCCATTCACAGTTAGAATTACACCTTACCTCATGGTTCATTACAGGCTTGTATGTGGAAACATCATTAGCCTTTTTCTAACCAGTAGGATTCTTTGATCATTTGGTAATCTAGACTCTTCATCCCCAAAGAGTAGTTCAAATGTAAATTCCTGTTAATACCTTGTGAAACAAAAACAGTCATTTTTTTTTTCCAATTAATTCAGACTGGGAGGTGTTTATTTCCCTTGAGGAGCAGGCAGCTTCCAGGGCCATGTAGCCATATAGAGTGGTGTTCATTCTATGATGAGCCTTTGTGATGAAGGAAGAACAATCCAGTGCTGTTGCAAAACCATAAGGTGTTTGGTGGCTCTAATGACTTCCTGGGTCCCTTCTTCCTCCAAATAATGGATCCACTCTAAGGACAGCATTCTTGCCAGTGGCTGTCTGTTTGGATTTCTAATTCTTTGCTCTCATTTCCAAATCTAGTTCTTGTTGAAGAAAGAGAGGAAAACACTAGGAATACGAGGTGCCCAGTGTGTTCCAGTGTGTCTCTGGACCTTTCACTCAGATAGGGGCCAATGATGGCTTTATGAATCCTAGGGTAGAGTCTTAGGCTATCATGGTGCTGATCAATTTCTTGACCTTGGAAGGTGTCCATGGAACGTTGCTGTTGGCCTCCTAGCATGATTTTGTGGCTCAATATAATCATAGCAAAAATGCTATAACATAGATCACCTTTAGAAGTGCATTTATTCACTTATCCTTGAAATAGAATTTGGTGGCATGTTGTGTACTCCATATATGTTGTGTGTCTTTTAAATCTGTTAAAATCATTTTAATATTGAGAAATAGTAATAAAATTAGGAGTGTTACTAATACTAAATCAGCTTCAAAAAGAATTATTTTGGAAGTGGGCTATTAAGATTTTTCCTTACAAAGGCTGATTTTATTTTTGTCACTTTGGTGGCTTCCTTGTCGATACTGTTATGTGGAATAGAGCAGGAATTGTTTCTGTGAATGCCCGGCTTAATCTCAAGTACATATTATCCTTTACTTTTCAAACACAGCTGCAAGTATCCATGTGCCTTGTACCAATATTTAAAAATAGACTTCACAGGCAAAACAGTCTGTACATTCACTGGCAAGCACAAGATGATTTTAGAGGGATCTTCTAAATGCATGGCTGTACCGAGTCCGCTCAGACAATCATTATGATGCCTCGTAGGTATCTGACAGCTCCTCTTTTATAAATTCTGGTGTGTAGTAATGTCCGTTGGTTTGAACATGAAGCTCTTGTGACCAGGGCTGTGGCTGTGATTCCTATTTGGGGCATTTATTATAGCACAGAGGGCAGTTAAGTTATACCGAGTCCTTTCCTGCTGTCCAGCCAGACGGGGAGACAGGCATCCACGGGAATGGGTGAATGAGTGTGTGTGGATGCCCCTTTCTTAGTCGAATTGCTCCTATGCATGTATATCTTTTGGGAAGTTTCATAGCATCGTCATCTTGTATGTAAAGCAAAGACATTCAGATGAAAAGGACATGATCACCCTTAATATGAACGGTAATGTTGTCTACTCTGGCTGAGGGACTGTGACCACAGGCTTTAGTTCTATCTAATCAGCATTTCTGTGTAACTGACCAGTGTTTTAAGAACTGACGTGTTTTGGCAGAGGGTGATGACCTCAATCCCATCCTGTTATTTTTACTATCCTTGTGTTCTCCAGGAATATTAATGGGAGACTAAGGATATGAAAGGATAGAAACAGATGCCTTCAGTAGCTGGTCCAGGATAAAGGGGGTGGGAATGGCAGGTCCTGGTCTCCTTCCTGCAGCAGATTCCAGTGAGCGCTGTCATGTGCCACCTACACAGATGAGTGCTGTCATCTGCTCTGAGGCCACAGAGGCTTTCAGACTCCTTCTCCACTTTCCGTGAGAAAGTGGGTGGCTTAGCTTGGAGAAGAGAAAATGGATTCTTACAAGAATAGACTTTAGGGGCGCCTCGGTGGCGCAGTCAGTTAAGCATCTGCCTTTGGCTCGGGTCATGAAGCTGCCAAGAAAAGGTGAGCAGGGAGCCTGTTTCTCTCTCTTCCTCTGCTGCTCCCCCTGCTTGTGTGCTCGTTCCCTCTCTCTCTGTCAAATAAATAAATAGAATCTTAAAAAAAAGTAAATAAATCTTAAAAAAAAATGAATAGACTTTAAACCCATAGTTCATGTCTACTCCTTTCAGAAATTGATCACAGCCAGTCATAAATTGTGTTGGAGACTCAGGATATGTTTGCCATTCGTTTTGGTCTAAACTCTGTTGGAGGAGATGCCGCAATTCACTGTTTCATAATGTATAGCATATATCTACAGTATTCTATAATTTATTCTCTATTGCAGACTATTTAAGATACACTATCCCCTTCCCATTCTGCTCACAAATGCCCAGTGGAATAAGACAAGGGAAGCTGATTGCTGGAGAAAAATGGCCTACATAGACATAGTTTGAGCTCTCACTGAATAAATGATGTAATGTAAGCAGAAAAGTCTAGCAGAAACATAAATAGTTGAGCATTTTCACCAATGTGAACCAAGATGGATAGGCCTATGATGAATGACCTATTTGATTTTGTGTTAATACCAACCAACATATGCACCACAGTTGATGGGTTATACAGTATTTTCACAGCTGTTCTTGTGCCAGATATAATGACAAAATTACATGATCTGAAATAGATTTTTACCCTGTTCCTGCAAGTGACACTTGTCCCATTGAGATCCACCTGTTCCTGAGCAAGATCAGGTCTTCCCCTCACTGTTGCATAGGACCCTGTGCCTCTGACTTAAGAGTAGCTAGAAGTATCGGACCTGCAGTTTGCACATCTGCCACCTGTCTGATGAACACACATCTTTATTGCAGGCGTATGATGAAGTTAGCCTCCAGGGATTCTCCAAGATCTATGTGCTGACCCTTTTCTTGGCAGCTTCAATGGTTTTCTGGTTTGCTGTGTGAATCAGCAGTAGGCACACATTCTTGCAAGGACTGGGGAACATCTAATGGTGTTAAAATTACTGGCCAGGTTTGAATAAAGACTGCTTTCAAACCCTTGACATTCCTTTTCCCTTGATTGTTGTTGATATGGAATGAGTCATCTTCAGCTGGTAGACGGTGAGAATATTAAGAGCTTTCTGTTTAAGTTTTCCAGATGCTCAGCGGGTTCTTGCATTTGGTGTTATTCCTCAGTGTCCAAGGCTGGTTCTGTTGGGAGTTGGGAGGGGGCGCAGCAAAACCGTCCCCACCATTCTATGTCCTGGGGAATTTTATTTTTAACCAAGCCAACTTATGTTTCCTTAAGCCATGAAAAGGACCATGTTTAAAATTTTTAATCACACCACTGCCCACAGACATTATCTGTTATACTATCCCCAGCAGGCAAGACACTGCCTTTATTTCTTTGTTTTTCACTTGAAAATTGTATGGATGAGGATGCTTTGTTAGCAGTGTTCCCACATCCACCCACTGCTGCTTCCACATTTCTTTTCTCTAGTCACAAATAGGCATTTCCGGAATTATCATACTGGTGAACTGCATTATTCCTGAAATATTGGAACATTTCAAGGAAGTTACCTTGGATCCTCAAGATACCTTGAGATTGGTTGGTTTGTTTGGATAATTGTTTCTATGTTCATTTTAGGCAAGATGTTTAGTGCTGTTTTTTTTTTTTTTTCTTGTAAGGAGTCAAAACCCCTAGATGACTAAAGCCTAATGAGAAAATACTTCTGTGCAGTCATGACAATGTGAATAATACGAAAGTGGGGGGAGAACCTGTTTGGGAATTTTCTGAATTTGATCCAGCAAACATGAAGCAGGGTGGGGAGTACCTGCAGAATTCCTGCTGGTGTCCTTGGCACAGGAATATTGAGTCTCCACAAGTGGTTAGTTGCTTCTTGGGACAATATCAGACTACTCTACAGAAGCCTTATTTTTCAAACACTTATTTTAAAATCAATGGTCAAATGAAATTTTACTCTTTTTAATCATTGGAAGCATATTTTCTTACAGATGTTCTAAGTCCTCTCTTTACCAGATGACTATTTTGTTAGTTCATTATAATGTAGAAAGCCTCGCTAAGTTTTTTGATGGGATTACTTATTTTGTTGGAAAATTCTGCCAATTTACTCAGTATCTAGAAGCTTTAGAAAACAACATAAAGAATATGATTTAGAACTTCAGCAAATGAATGGCTTGTGTAGATTTGTTACTTTAGGGCTGCAGGTTGACATCTAAATTTTCCCTGAAAGCTGAAAAACATCCATTAATAAGGGCAAAGCTTATAAAGTTAATGGCATAGTCGTAATTCCATTCTCTAAATGTGGTGCTTCCGAACACATTATCTGACTTATATTAGAACTGAATTTATATGTTAAAGAGTGATACTGAAATAGGATTCCACTGTATTTTGTTCTGAGTCTTTGCTTTTTGCTCTGTAATCCTTTAAAACAAACCTCTTAAAAGAATTCATTATTAATATTTTCTCTGCTGGTGGAGTGTCGAATTTATGTGTGTTTCTGTACGTCTTGGATGATGAGTTCATTTCCATCCAGGAGCATGTTGATTCTATTTACTTCACGTGCAGTATCTCATGAGTATGCCCTTGCTGCTTGGCCTTCCACATGCATGAAGGGGGCTCTAGAATCATGGACAGTTAGGAGCCCAGGGCTTTTTCCTTAAGGAGTGTGATGCAGTAGAAGAGATGGAATAGTTGTAAATGTGTGGATGCACATGTGAAAACAATCACCCAGCTGCCAAGAGCTCTAAAATGGAAACTTTGGCACTTTGGCATCTGACTCACAAATTCCCATTTCTCTAATGAGATAGCCTAAATGATGTAAAAGCAGGCAAAAACAAGAGAGAAATAATGTCATCATTATTAAAATGATAGCTATTAATTATTACATGTTTACTGTTGTTCAGCCAAGTGCCTTACCTGCATTATTTCGTTAATCCTTCCAAACAACAACAGAACCCTAGATTGGGTCCTCTATTATCCTCTCATTATTGGTAAAACCCCAGGGGAGTAAAGTAACCAGCCCAAGTGTACATAACGTAGAAGTAGCAGAGTAAGTACATCAAACCCATTTTGTGTGATCTCTGAGCCCATCCTCTCTACTATTGTATTACCCATGTCCTAAAAAATGAAGGAATACCTGCTAGACGCAATGTCCGTATGACCAGACTGAGGCATAAATGAGCATTGACTCACTTCCTGGAGCCCTGTGATGCTCTCTCAGGAGGCAGAACTGTAACTTGGAAAGAGCCAGCCAACGCGTACCTTCCTGGATTTGGAAAGGCAAGGGCAGACTGTGGGATAGGTAGGGAGTTGCTGCTTGAAACACCTTTTATGTGTGTGAAGGAGAAGCACTAGAAAGCAGCGTTGATGCAACCACCAGAAAGGTATCTGGGCAGCAGGGCCACTCCCTGATCCCTGCCAGCCCAAGGGATGGCACAGACGTGCTCCCGTCCCCAGTGGGCAGGTGCAGCTGGAGAGGCTCCTTGTCCTTGACATGCAAGGCAGCAGGGAAAAACCCAACAGAGGAGACTTGTTTCTCTCATAGGGGCTGTGGCTCTGATTACTTCTCCCCTCTGAGCTGAAAGGAGCTCTGTCATGTAAATTAGCATCAATCTAGACGCTCACTGGCTCCCCATATTAGGGAAGCATTTTAATGACAACCACCTGGAGACTAAAGGGGTACTCAGTCTACCTGCCCTGCTTAGGGATAAACACCAGAACTGGGTTGACTCCTACTGGTCTAAAGATGGGAGTAAACAGAAAAAAGAAAAAGAAAAAGCAAGGCTTATGAAAGATTTTGTAGCAAAGAAAAGGGAAGATAACCTAACACTTAACAAGCAAAGGAACGACCTACATCTGACAAAATTATGAGAAACAAGTAAATTTTAGAAAGTAATTTTTAGACATCATCTGCTTTGTGTCTTAAAATTCAAGGAAACATAGACTTTGAAGTGAGACTGAATGGCAGATGAGCCAGACCATGATGAAGAGTGAACTGACTGCAGAGCTTGGGGAACAGAAAGCACAGATGTGGGAGGCAGATTGCCGGCCTGAGTCCTGGCTCCCCCGCTTCTAGCCCTACAACCTGGGTCAAGCCCTTTTGGGTTTCTCGTCTGTAAAGTGAGGATAACGACCAAACTGATAATGCTTGTCAGAATTTAAAATGCACTAGGAGAATTGAAGCATATATTAGAAGCAATGGTGAAAAATCAACATTATAAAAAAATTGAATCCATAACAAATTTAAGAGGTTCTCCCAGAACCCAGAGGAAAAGATTACAGTGATAAAGTAGAAACAAAGACACATGTATGTGGAAGAAAGGGAGTGGAGACCCAGCAGTAAAAAAAATTGACGTTCCTAAAAAAAAAAAATTGACGTTCCTGAAAAACACCAGAACAAATAGAACGGATGCTGCAAAGGAGATGTAGCAGAATCTTTAGGTTAAAAAGGCTGTAGGGCAGGAAAAATGCCAGCCTACACCAGGAGAAATCTTAAATGTTAGAAAAGGAATTGTTTTAAATAGGCAGAAAAGTGGAGGTTTTCCCTTAAAGGGAGCAAAATTGACCTGGCCTCGGACTTGATCCTGTGGACTATTGAATGCAGGAGGTATGGAACAATATCCAGTGTTGAGGGATGCCACCTAAGAATGTGTTCACCCAGACAAGGTGGGGTTCATGTAAGAAGGAAATGGAAATCCTAGTTTGGCAGAGAAATAAAATATTCTCATCCAAAAGCTGCTCTGAAAAATAAATGCCCTGAAGACTCACCTAGTTGGAAATAAGCGTCAAGATATTAAGCATGGAAATAATGGTATGAAAGTGTAAAGAGAAGCAAGAAATTGTTTCTTCTTATCCTTGGCTGGGGCATTGAAGTACTTAGGGGAATCTTGATAGGCTCATCATTGAACGTTGGGCCAAAGCTGAGTGTTTGCAGAGTTACACATGGTTCTGATGAGCAGCCTGGATTGAGAACTCCTGCTCTAGCATTTTAATCAAGATAAAATATGTACAGACATAATTAGGAAAGTGGGGATATTGCCAAAAATATGGAAAAGAATTTCCTTATTCTCAAATTCATGCAAATTGATTTAAAAATAGACAACTTTTGTAAGATATAACAGCAAATTTTAATAAATGAAGAGACAAGATTACTTTCCAGCAGCAAGACTTGATTTTATGAAAAAGTCCTCTTTCTTCAAATGTATATCTAATTTATACATGATACCAATCAAAATTATAATTGCTTTTTTTTGAGATTTATTTTATCAATTTCTGAATTTCATCCAGAAGAATAAGCTGGTAGCATAGCAAAGAAAGTTTTAGAAACTGATGTTGTGAAGGAAGCTTGTCCTACTGGTTGGTAGGATTTAATAATACAAATTAAAATACTTGTCTTGGCAAATTCTGAATGGAAAGATAAAGGAAACAATAGAATGTTCAAAAACAGACCCAGTATCGGTAGGGATAATTATAATAACAATTATAATAATTATAATAGTAATTATAATTATTATAATAATATTAATTATTATTATAATTACAATAATAATAATTACAATTACAATTCATAATGATAAAGGGGACAATTCCTCACAAAAACATAAATGTTTATGTGACTAGTAACAGAGCCTCAAAATACGAGAAGTGAAAATCAGCAGATTTAAAGGGAAAAAAAGACCATTTCATAATTACAGATTTTAATTGATAGAACAATTAGTAGTTGTTAGGGGAGAAAAAACAGTAAAAACATAGAAAATATGAATAACACTATCAACCACCTTAATTGACATTTGTAGATTGTTTTCAGTAACCTCAACAGAGTTAAATGAGAAACCAGTAAGGATAAGCTATTTAGGAAAACTCCAAATATCTGGAAACTTCTGAAAAAAAAATCTATAATTCATGTGCCAAAGACAAAATCACAACGAAATTAGACAATACTTTGAACTGAATGACAGCAAAAATACATCAAAATATTTGAACAGTACTTAGAGGAAAATTTAGTGCCTTAAATGCTTGTATTTAAGAGATCAAAGATTAAAAATGACCTAAAGTTCTACTTTGAGAAACAAGACAATATAGAATATTGAGAAATAGACAATATAGAATATTAATGAAGCTAAAAGCTGACTCATTAAAAAAATCATCAAAGTTGACATATTCTTGAGATGCCAGGCTGGCTCAGTCGGTAGAGCATTGGACTCTTGATCTCAAGATTGTGAGTTCAAGCTGCACGTTGGGTATAGAGCTTACTTTTAAAAAAGGCGGGGGGAGAGAAAATTCCTAGCTAAAATGAGCAAGAACACAAAAGACAAATCACCATATTGGGAATGAAAAAAAGGGATTATCACTACAGATCCAGTAGACATCACAAAGATATTAAGTGAATACTATGAACAACTTGAACATCCTAGATGAAGTAGGCAAATATCTTGAAAAATACAACTTAAAAAATTGCTATGAGAAAGAAAAAAAATCCAAACAGCCTCATATCTATTTTAAAAATTCATCAGGAAAAACCTTCCCCAAAGAAAAACTCCGGGCCTGGATGATTTCGTTGGTAAATGCTATCAAACATTCAAAAAATAAATATTGCTAATATACATAAACCTTTTCAAAAAATACAAGAGAGGACATCATAGCCCATTTTATTTTATAGGGTTAGCAGTACTCTAATCCCCAAACTGACAAAATTACTTATTTGTTTGCTTGTTTATTTATTTATTTTAGTTAAAAATGAACTCGGTATGTTTAATAAAGCTTGGTATTACCAAAATCGCAGTACAAACATTAAGTGACATGCCCACACGACAGAGTTCCATTTACAAAATGTCCCTCGGGAGGCCGCCTCCGACCGCACTGCAGAGAACCCGACCCAGGCCTGCGGTCTGGGGCGGGGGGCAGAGTGGGAGCGCGGAGGAGGTGAAGACTAAAAATAGTCCGGGCGGCCGCCTGGCCTCTCTTGCTCAGCTTGGGGCCCCCAGCCGGCTTGCTGTTATTTGCCACCATGCCACCCAGGATGGAAGACGTCAGTTTGGAGCTGGACGCGCCTTGGGCAGACCACTCATCCTTCAGGAATTCTTCGTCTTCCTCTGAGTCCGTATTGTAGGAGTAGCTGCTTACTTCCGAGGCGAACGGGGAGTGGGCTGACTTGCGCTGGCCTCTGGCCTTGAAGCCCACCTCTATCTTCCTGGCTTTGGTGGCCCTTTTGTGTTTACCTTTTCTGGAGGCTTTGACCAAGATATTTAAAAAGTAAAGAAGGAAATTATAGACCGATCTCTCTCATAACTACAGATGCAAAAAAAAAAAAAAAAAAAACACCCAAAATAAAAAAACAAACTACTGGTGGTAGGAATATAAATTGGCAAACTCTCTGAAGAGGAAATTGGTAATTTCAAAAGTCTTTAGGGCGCCTGGGTGGCTCAGTTGGTTAAGCGACTGCCTTCGGCTCAGGTCATGATTCTGGAGTCCCAGGATTGAGTCCCGCTGCATGGGGCTCCCTGCTCAGCAGGGAGTCTGCTTCTCCCTCTGACCCTACCCCCTCTCATGTGCACTCTCTTTCTCTCATTCTCGCTCTCTCAAATGAATAAATAAATACAATCTTTAAAAAAAAAAAGTCTTTAAAATATTTTTATTCTTTAATCCAGTAATACTAGTGCTATGGATTTACTCTAATAAATGTTCCCACAGGTTTACCTCTAGGTAGGTTAGAACAATCAAATACAAATTCAGTGAGAAACAATGATATTTTTAAAATATATTAGATTTTGTTTATGCAATTAAATATTAGAAATATTGATATAGGGGTGCCTGGGTGGTTAAGCTCTGATGCTTGGTTTCGGCTCAGATCACGATCTCGGGAGTCATGGGATCCAGCCCTGTGCTTGGTCTCTGCGCTTAACGCAGTCTGCTTGAGATTGTCTCTCCCTCTCCCTCTCCCTCTGCTTCTCCCCCCCCCCCCGTGCACTCGAGTGTGCTCTCTCTAAAATAAATAAATAGATAAAAATCTTAAAAAAAATATTGATATAGATTATTGAAACGGGAAATACCAAATTAAGTGGGAAAGGCTACTTAAACATATTCCCTTAAATCCTTGATAAGTATTTTTTTAATACATGCTTGGAAAAAATATAGAGTACAAGGCAAATTTAATGGTGACTGCCTTTCAATGATTGAATTATGGATGGTAGTTTTTTCCCCCTTATAACAGTGTTTTCCCACATTGTTCAGTGAACATGCATTATTTTAAATAAAAATATAGTTCAAATGTGCTTATAGATTTGGATAAATACACTTTTTAATGTTGAAATAATAGTGCCTCTCTCATGAAATTTAAAATTATTTTGTTTTTTTATTATGAAAAGTTCACTTATAATTAACAGTCATAGGAATGACTAATCCCAATAACAGAAACCATTACTTCTGTTAACCTTAGATAATTAATGGGTATGTGTGGGGCACACTGCTAACTTGTTCTTTAAGTTACAGAGGTGTAAAAGGCATTGTTTTAACTGTCTGGTATCAGTAAAGATAGAGCTGATCATAGCAATCAAATGCCTAGAGCCACATTGGCAGGTAGGTTCATCTGTGTTCCAGTTTTGATTGATGCGTGGTGGCTGCCTGGAGAGATGAATTGGGACAAATTGTGAGGCTTTTCTTGGATTCAGCTTCAAGTGTGCTGATAACTTAATCATGTGTACTCTGAGCGAGAGAACAGAACAGTGCAGCACTGTGTGCCATTCTTGACCTAGTTAGGGAATAAAGGTAATCTTATTTTTACAGATGTTCATATCTGGCTGAGATAGATGTGTGCAAGGTACTAAGTGGCATATGAGGTCAAAATAAAGGGTTTGGTAATAGATTACTTCTGGCCCCGATTTCAGTGAAACCAAGCCATTTCATGGATTTTGTTATAATGGTCTACATTTTTTGAGAGAAAATTAGTAGTTTATTAAAGTATGACTTCTAGATTTTAGCCTTAGGAACCAAATAAATCTAAGTCTGTCTTCATATATGATTCATAATACATTATGTATATTCCTGGCATGACAGTTTCCATACATCCAGGTGATTATGTCCATGAGCAGCTATGACATCGTAGGTGGCAGAAGGTTGGGGAAGGAGGGAGGAGAGTGAGCAGGGAAAGTGTGCCTCTTCTCTGACTTACTGTTCCAGTATGGCATGGCAGATCATGGGACACCATGACACCCCTTCATTTCTTTGTGCCGTGTACGTCTTGCCACATACAAACAATGTCTGAAATGTATTCACTGAAATGAACTTTTCAGACTTTTTGGCATTTAATTCATATTCCAAGAAGTTATATTTTGTTCATGGCTAGTGAATTTCTAGGACTTTGCAATCATTGAAGGGCAGTGACTGTGTTCCCAAAGACTATGTAATTTTTACATTGCTGTTATACCCTCTGTCATCCATTTATCCCCCTTGTGTTTGTGTGTGTGTGTGTGTATGTGCACATGCAGACACGTATGTTGTATATGAATGTGTAAACTGACTCCTGCATTATTCTACCCCTCTTAGAGTGGGAATGAGCTCTGATGACCATGGCTTATCTCTGGTTTCCCATTCCCTTTTATTTACAAGTAGGATTTTTTCCTCCTTTCTTCTTAGAGGAGCTCTTAATTTTGGTTTTTGTTTTGTTTTTTTGGGGCAGGGGGGTTGTTTGTTTAATCTTGGTCTATTTGAACTCTTTTCCACTAAGAAATTTAGAGCAAGATAGGTAAATTTTTATGTTGATTGTTTGGAAAAATCTCTATTTTCCATCCCTCTCGATTTTGAATAATCGTATTTCAGGATTTGAGAAGAGTGACAGTTCAGAAACCAGTGACCTTACTGATTTTTGAGACTCCTGTACCCTATTTCTACCACATGTTTTTTCAGCCTATGTTTGCAGCACAGCCAGAGACCGAGATTTCACTCCAGTCCAATGCAGCTTGTTGTATCTCTAGAACAGCTTTGGCCCTTGAAAGTTTTTTATTATCATGGCTATAATTCAATTGTTTGGGAGCCATGTAAATAGTCCAATACCTCTTGAAACCTGAGACGCCTTCAGATACTGACAGAATGCAGTCATGCCTCTGTAAGTCTTTTAAGCATTACTGTTTCCTTCTACTCTTAAAATTCAGTTCTGTCCTCAGGCTCTTTTTCTATTGATCATTATTTAAATATTTCACCCAGAAGTGAAATAGTAGTCCAGGAATTGTCTAGTTCTGATATCTTTTTTCTATTAATTAATGAACCTTGGAATTGAGTTGCTGGTTTGAGATGTGGGGGAGGGGCAGTTTCCATTTCATTGTTCACTCCTTGAATATAGTGATGATTGCAACCGCTAGGTTTTTCATACTGGCTTCTGTGTTTGTACTCAAGAACTGACTTATATTTATTCCTGAGAAAGTCCGTCTTATCAGATTGGGCTCATCATTTCAACCATCCCTTGTGGTTTTATGTCCTTGGCACCAAAGCCAGAGTAGGCTAGAGCTGAGGACAGAATTTCTTAGTCTTGCAGTTAGATCTGTATTAATGCTTTAAACATATTTAGTTAATCAGTACTTTTCGATAATATGCTTTTTGAAAAAGCATATTTAGAAACCATTTTCCCTGTTGAATTGTTTTTTTACATTTAAATGACATTCTCTGAAGGATCTTAGGAAAAGAAAAAAAACAAACCCTTAAGTTTGATTAAATTTTATTAGCCATATGGTGAGTAACAATGAAAGTAAATATAGAGCGTTGAGAATACTCTTAACTTCTTGAAATATGAAGTCATATTTGTGTCTTTTAAACTTCATTTCTTTGTACTGGTTTGGATAGTGTTGTAAACATTACTTATCTTTGAACCTTTTTTAGTGTTCCAAAATACTCTAGTCATAATGATCTTTTATTTATTTTTTATTTTTTTAAAGATTTTATTTATTTATTTGAGAGAGCAGAGCCAGAAAGAGAGTGCAGGAGTAGGGGGACAGGGCAGAGGGAGAGGGATAAGCAGACTCCCTGCTGAGCAGGACTCTGGGATCATGACCCCAGCTGAAGACAGATGCCCAACAGACTGAGCCACCCAGGCACCCCCATAATAATCTTTTAGTGCTCAAAAGTGTGGGCTTTGGAGTAAGACTGCCTGGGTTGAATACCAGCTCTAGTTAAAGTGACCTTGAGAGTAAGTTAATCTTTCTAAGCCTCAGTCTGCTTGTCTCTAAATTGTAAATTAAAATAATGGCTATCTCTTGGACGTATTTTTAGGAGAAAATCAGTAACATCTAGAAATAAATAGTAAGGTCTCAATAAAAGTTGTCTTTTACTAGTACCATTTTTTTAAATATTACAAAGTCATTTTGGCTTTTTATAAGATAAAATAATTTTAGCAGTAAGTTTGTGTTTTAAAATTAGTTGGTGCTATGTTTTAATTGTGACCCACAATGCGAGTTTTAGATTTTTTTTCTAAGAAAATTACATACTCTAGGAAAAGTTCAATATTTAAGTATTTTTCCTTTTATTGTTACTAATTAGGTCCCACCAACTTCAGCTGATCTGGTTGAACAATTAAAGCCCAAAGTAGGAACTCTGTATTTGTCAAATCCTCTCCTAATAATGGCCATATTTTTATTTCTTTCTCAACCAGATCTTATAAAACTTCAGATTCTGATTGAAATTATACTTCTATCAATGTAGCTAGTTTTAAGGGTTCCTTTAAAAGTCTGTTTTCATAATTATAGTCTGTATCTTTATAATGACTCATTTCCCTGAAATGCATTTCATTTTCAAGTAATTCTGATGCATAAACCAAGAAGTTATCTGCACATTCAGCTCTTCTTTTTTTTAGGGAAAGGCCTCTTTAAAGCCAGTGTGATAAACATCAGGTCATTTTTTTGTTACATGATCTCCTTAAATATTAAACTTGTATGTGTTGTTGACCTGCCCTTACCAAAAGTAATGTAGTACATTAAGAATCCAATACTCTGTTATAAAGTAAGATGTCCTAAGAAAGGTAAACATTTTTTCAGGAATGTTCAAGCATTAATAGTTGAAAAGTGGGTAAAATTAAGGGATGTCAGTTGGCTTGGGCATGTGTTTAGTTATAAATGCTTGCCTAAATCCGCATTAAGCTAAACTCTGAATCTTTTGGGATGAGCAGAAGAGGAGGTGATGGCCGTGAGGGTTAGTGGTCAGTGGGAAGTTACCCAAGTGAAGGATGAGAGGGTGTCCCAACCTGCCAGCATCACATGGACGAAGGTATAGGGGGGAGAGAACTATGAAAATGAGAGTGTTGAAGGGCTTTAAGCAGAAGAGTGACTGAGGTTTCCTTGGAAAGGTATTCTGACAACTCTGTGGTAAGCAGAGTGCCTCTATTAGATACAGTCTAGGTTTGGGGTGTAAGTAGTACAAAGAATCATGAATCATGGAAAATCAACTGCTACGCACCCTGTGGTTTTCCTGAAAATGCTCTTGCCTGGTTTTAGTGTAGAGAGTTAATTGAGTCCTTCCTGGGATCCCCTGGTTCTGCCTCTGGTGGTGGGTGAACTAACACTTGGTCATCATTTTCTCAGGAATTAGTTTTGCATAGAGGAGTTTGACATTGGCCTAACTTCCTCCCCAGGTTCCTGGTAAAATTGGTCCCTTTGTGAAGAAACTTGACTTCCTCTAACAGGGAAAATGGCCTGAGCTCTTTCCTTAGGAGGCTCTGGGTTACAAATTATATTTTCCTAAGGCCGTTGGATGCTACATTTATCTGTGCAGCAAGAATACATTAAGCACCCATTGTGTGTTCTTTGGTGGGTTGGCAGGATGTCAGCTGAATAAAAGTGCCCCTACTTGAAAGGAGCTCAAAGCAAATATTTAGGAGAAGACAGCCTCACTAGGCCCAGAGTGACTGGACTCTTCCCGTAATAGAGATTACAAACCGGGTGTCCTGTCATCTTGCATTCCCAGATTGTGTTTAGATGAAGTTTCGTGAGTGTTTCCTGTATGCTAGCTTGGGCCATAAGCACCAAAGAGTGGGAATGAGATTGATTCAGGTCCTGTTCATTAGAGAAGTCTGGAGAATGTGGAACATCATCTGACAAAAACTAGGTTCTAGATGCTGCATAAGCAGTGACACAAGACTAGCTTCATGGGTGTGCGACCTCTGCAGTTGCAGAGGGCCATGCACTTAGGAAGGCCCCCTGCTTGGTTAAATGGTATGCTGTCAGCATCTTGAAATTCTTAATTTTTGAACAAAGGGCTCTATATTTTCATTTTGTGCCAGGCCTTGCAGATTATGTAGTCTGTCCTAAATTTATGGCCAACATTGAGGGAAACTATAGATGAAAAGACCCCAACAGTGGGACGAGGGGGTGGTGGCCCTCTGAAGTCACCAGGCACTTCATAGGGAAACCGTAGGCTTTAAATATTCACCACACTCAGATGGCAAGGCTAGTCTTCCAGTTGAACCAGTCAGGTAGAATCGCCCTGCTCCCCTTACCTCCACGCCCTTCCAACCCAGAGAGAACAGCGAAACCACTTAGAAAGAGGGGGAGAAGACTTGTGTAAAGGGAGAGATGTTTTCATGAACCCTCCTTTCCCAGGTGGTACGTATTACCCTGCCACAGATCTTCACTGGGGAAAGGAAGCGGTCATACACTCAAGTTGGATTTTCTAATCAAATTGAGACAGGTTTATGTCTTAAAATGACTATAGGACTTGTATTTAGAGAAAAGTAAGAGGGGGAAAAAAAAAGTAAGAGAAAAAGCATAGGGATGTCTCAGATTTTCATCCAGGGGTGGGGGATAAATGACTACATGGAATAAAAATTAAGAGAAAAGTGAAGGAAGGCAAAATGAACTCGCTTTTGAAATTGCATCTTGGAAGTGATACTTAGTGCATTGATCACTTCTAGAATTTGAAGAATCTAGAAATATCAAATGCTTTTTGACTCAGAAATCATGTTGACTTTTAAGTTTAACATGATCCTCTGAAATGATGCTAGCTTAAGTTTAATGGTGAAATTGGGCTTTTTGTAAACTGTATTTCTTAATCTAATTTGGTAATAGGAAAAGAAATGTTAGATTTATCACTTGCACTTGTGTTTATCTAGTTGTTGGCTTGCTCACAGTGGTCTAAAAATGGAAAAGTCTAGTTCAGTGCAGTTACTTTTTTTTTTTTTCAGTGCAGTTACTTTTAAAGTGAGGAAATTTATGTAATATTTCTTTAGAAAGCACATTTAACATTTTGGACAATTAGCTTGATTTATTGTAAAGTAGTTTTTCCACTGGCAGTGACATAGAATAATTTTTTCTGGTGGCAATTCCACATGACCTGAGTTTGGAAAATATTGCTAGTTTCAGTATATTTCTACTATTTTCCATTTTATGCAAAGACTGTTGTAGGCTAATTATAGAAAATTGCGTTTAGTGCCCTGTGGATGTGAAATTAACTTTGACGCTGACGACTGACACTGAGAGTGGAATGAGGTTACATTCTTTCCTCGAACTCTGTGAACTCTATTTTCATGCCCTTCAACAATGAGATATTTGCATCTTCTTAAATCTTCTAGAGGTTTTTTTGTAGTTTAGTCAAACTTCACAAAATATGAATGTTGTGACTTTTTGACATAAAAATTTCATCAAGTATTTTCTTCTTTAGCAAATATCCTTATAAATTCTTACTCTACAAAACTTGTAGGAGATTTATATTTTGTGACTTAGCTTGATAAGTATTATGTGAAATAGAAGTTCTGTCAAGATAGAGATAATTTTATTTTTGAACTTTTGCTAGAAGTTATTTTAATTGTTGGTATTTCTGATTTTACTTTAAACTAGAAAAGACTGTACCTAAAACACAGATCCTTGAAGGAGTGAGCATCAAGGGAAAAAACTGTATTTGCGTCATTTGTAATTTAAAAGACATTCTTTAAGGAAGAAAATTTGAAAGTAGGCTGAATGGCATGCCAGGCTAGTCAGGGATTGGGGTCACATTCCCCTCGCTTCTCGCTCAGCGCCTGACATCATACGTAAGCCATTACTCAAAACAGTTGTGAATACCATTTGGAAAAGTAATCACGAAACCTTCTTATAAATATCTTTCTGTATATTTTTATTTCTTTCTCAATACATTCCTCTGATTTTGTTCTAGGCCCGCAGGAAGGAGGTATTTATCCAGGAACGGTATGGGAGATTTAATTTGAATGACCCATTCTTGGCACTGCAGAGAGACTATGAGGCAGGTGCCGGCGATAAAGAGAAGAAGCCAGTTTGTACCAACCCCCTCTCCATCCTTGAAGCAGTCATGGCCCACTGCAGAAAGATGCAAGAAAGGATGTCCACGCAGCTGGCTGCTGCTGAAAGCAGACAAAAGAAGGTATTGAGGCTTTCCAACGTTTTTCCTATAACACAGTAGGATGGAGAAGCCATCTCCAGGCTTGTTGTTTGTTCTTTTTTTTTTTTTCTCCCTTTGGTGACTTTAAATTTTTATTTATTTATTTATTTAGAATTTTATTTTATTATGTTAATCACCATACATTACATCGTTAGTTTTTGATGTAGTGTTCCATGATTCATTGTTCGTGTATAACAGCCAGGGCTCCATTCAGTATGTGCCCTCTTTAATATCCATCACCGGGCTAATCCATCCCCCCACTTCCCTCCCCTCTAGAACCCTCAGTTTGTTTCCCAGAGTCCAGGGTATTATGCTAAGGGAAATAAGTCAGTCAGAGAAAGACATGTATCATATGATCTCACTGATATGAGGAATTCTTAATCTCAGGAAACAAACTGAGGGTTGTTGTTTGTTCTTAAATCTCGTCATATTTTCAAGAAGGGTGGGGATAGAGACCTCAAAAGGCAAAATGCTGACAGATTCTGGTGGCCCTTTTCAAATATAATTCAAAAATAACACTAGGCTATAAAATAAGTGTAACAAAGAAATTATGTTTCCTATAAAGGTTACTTTGATGCTTTCTTTAAAATATGCTTTTTTTTTTTTTGGACTTCCCTTTCCTAATGCCATAAGACATGCTTAACTGCTAGGTGGATGATCCAGTATTGCAGCCAGGATGCTGATCAGATGGTAGCATCCCCAACTTATTTATCCAGCTCCTGTCTCAAATATTTCTTTGCAACTAGACATCACTTCTTTAAATTATGTCTTTGGAAAATGAAATTAGCATGAGGAGAATAGAATGAATTTGTGTGGTATATGCAGTCTCACAACGTGTCATCTTGAAGTCCTGGTTCATCTCAAACTTGCCTCTGGGGTCTGAGGGCTGTGTCTGCTGCAGGCCTCCAGGCTCCTGCTCACATGTGTTTCATTTAAACCAACCTCCCCGCATCTTCTCACCTCCCCCACCAACAGACACACGTATTTATTACTGTACTTGAGTACATGCTTCCAAGAGTCCTAAGTGATAAAAACTGAGTTACTGCCATCAGCCATAAGGAAATAGAAGTTCAAATTTTGTCCTTCTGATAGACTGGCCAGACTACTGATTCCGTTTATGAGAAGAGAGTGAGGAAGTCAGAGAAGCTAATAATATCTAGTATGATTCGAATGAAAAGTAATCTGTTCTTCCAACCATTATTAAAGCATACATTTCAATGTTTCTTCTATTTGTCCTTTTCAGAGAACTTGTTATAGTTCACATTTAACACCTGGTTGATGATGAACCTGAATGCAGTGTACTGTAACTATTTATGATGCTGTCATTTAGTGTGTGTGCTTTTGTCCCTGCAATTATATCCTTGCATTGACATGTGTGCCCACGTTCTGGTATAGGTGTTGAATGAAAGCAAACCTCCTCTTCAGTATGTCACGTGGTAGAATACTAAAGCACCGGGTAAAATAGCGTAGAAGACAAGAAGGCCTTCCATGGATGCAAGGCAAAATCAAACAGTTTTACTCTGGACTTTGCAAACGCTTTACAGAGCCCTGCAGAGCAACCACTGAGGTCTCTGGAGATTTTCAGAAATCCCCAGGTGTCACTGAAGCTCATTTGTATTTCTTGGATGAGACACGTTTCAATTATGTTCTTAACATGTCAAATGAGCTATTTCATAATAAAATATTTCTGCTGGGTTTTATGTTGCGTTATCAAAAATCAAGAAAATATTTTGTTTTCATTGTAATTTGCATTTAATGTATAAAAATGCATGCTTTCCTAAATTTTACTTCAGTTTTGCATTTTATGTATCATTTCTCTTGTAGAAGAAAAAGGAAGGAACTCATTTCAAGTTGAATCAAAGATTTTATTATCTAGCTGATTTTTTTTTTTAATCAACTTACATCCTGTTTGTTTCTGAATGACTGGGTCATTTCCAACCTGGCTGGGAGTGAAAGGAAATTGTTTCTGTCCTATGGGTCCTGAGAGGCTAATACGAAATGAGCCAGTGATCTGTCTCCCACGTATAACGGGGATACAGGAGTCCTTTATGGCCAAATTCATTGGCCTGTGTAGTCTCAGTGAAAAGTTGCTCTGATAGGCAGTGCAGCTCTTTGTCCATAAAGAATATTCTCTTCTGGTAGATTGTAGCATGTGAGAAATTAGATTGTGTACTCTTATCCTGAATCTTTACTTATAAAAAAAAATCATATCAGCTGATAAGAGCAGAAACACCAAAGTCATCTTTTTAGCAACAAAATTACCTGTCACCTTTAGTCCTTAAAGTAAATATTTTAACCAAACATGTTCATTTCTCTTGCATATAGAATCAATTGAAGTTCTAGAAATCTAAATTCAGAAAGACAAAAAATCCATTATTTTAAATGAGTCCAGTTCTTTAAATTACTGCCAGAGCAGAAGTCAGGGAAAGCAAAGGTCCCATTATCTACAATTCAAGTATGTATTATCTGATACTGGACCTAGCTCTTTGGTAATTCCAAGACATTTGGCCTGAACACTGCTCTGGCTGCCCTTTCAAGGCGGGAGAAAAGGCTCCATGCTCATTCAAGCATTGATTCCTGCTGAGACTACTAATAGGAGGGTTAACTGTTTGGTAATTTGTGTGCCAGGAAAATTTGGGCAGGAGTCAATTTGGCAGATGGACTAAGCCTGTAAAGCCACTTTGAATAAGCTAATGAGTAATCATCATGGGGAACTTTGCCTCCAGTAATCTACTTTCTGTTTAGAGCCAGTAACCTAGGGTGGAATGATATTTGGGTTTTTTATTATTTATCATGCGCATCATATGTTAATGGAATTTCTGTTCTAATTTATTTTCAGTCCTTTATTCATACTTATAAAGTATAATTTCTAGCCCTGAAATAGGAAAGACCTTTTAATTTGAACAGAGCCTTTAAAAGCCAGAAGCCAAAATAATAACTAGGAAATTCGGAGGGGAGCAAATTTTTTTTTTTTTTTTAAACCAGTGACAAAACTAACAGTCGTTCTGTGTATTAGCTATAGCTTCTTCTAGGTGACAGCTTAGTATAATGAGGTAAGTTGAAAGGCACTAGATGTGCTGGCAGGATTCTTAGTTGTGAGCTAGTGAGCCAGTATTCATGGAGTTAAGCAGGGAAGTGTTTTGGTTGGCTTACAGCATGGTAGAGCATGGCTGGGAAAGCTAGGGGACCAGGTCTCAATCAGCCAGCATCACTGACAAATGATCCCTGTCGATCCTAGTCTGCAGTGGGTAAGACTTCTGCTGATGAGAGGTGAGTACTGTAGCTTGCTGACGCCAGACAGCATGACTACCATCATGCTCTAGGTCTTGAGTGGTGCCTCCCCTGGCCCTGCTTTTTGCATCACTCATTTCCAAGGTGAAGCCTAAGAGCAGGTGCATTTGGTTGGCCAAGCTTAGGCCCCATACCCTCTCTCTGGCTATAAGGAAGATCAGGAAAGCAGATATTGGGCATATTTAGCTTCTACAGGGGAGAATCATAAGGTGGAGAATTCTCCTAACATAAGAAGGAGTTTCAGGTGCTAGACAACCAAAGAAATGACAAAAGGGTCAGAAAAGAACAATCAAATTATTTGTTTTAATTTATTTCATATGCCTTTTCCTTCCTATGATGAATAATTGTACTTGGTTCTACCATTTGTATTCAGCACTCTCTACTTCATTGTATAATACCATTATATCAATATATATCATTATATATGCTTTGTAACATAGAAATACAATTTAATTTTAAGTTGCTTTCCAGACTTTCAAGAATAACATGATAGAGAATCATCTAAAATAATATTTTTTAGAAAGAGTATTTAGGACATCTGGTACAAAGATGGTTGCTTTTTAGCTCATTCATGAATCTTTTTTTGTATAATTCATTTTGACTCCCCAGGAGCGTTGCAGAGTGATTATTAAGAGGGGAACTGGAAACTGCGGCTCTGAGCAGAGATATAGAAGAGAGGGTAGTTCACCTGATCCATGTCTTGTCCTCCCTCTCTTGAAACTCTAGATGAAGAGGAAAGGTCAGATGAGAACTGCAGAGCATAATGCTAGCTATAGCCCCTATAAAGAAAAAAATATTTTAATGTATCTCATTGTTAGATACTTGTTGACCAGGATTGGGCAGATGGGTGGAGGTGACCAGGTGGAGAAGGGAACAGGATGCGCTGAGTATTGAATGATTTGGGGGAGCAATGAGGAATATAGTTAAATGTCATAGAAGTATTTTATGGTTGTGACAGACATGCACTCTGCTTTCTCATTTTACAATTGACCATAATTGCTTTTCTCTCTGTTTTCCACTTTGAATTAGAACTAATTGCCTTCGCATTGCTGCTCTGCTCCCACCTACATAGTTTTCCCTTTCATTCTGTAAAAACAGTTGTTTGGTGCTTCTTCATTCATGGTTTCCAGTCTGGGTGCTATTCTTGGAGCAACCACCCACTTTCTCACTACCAATGAAGCTGTCTTAATTCTTCTAAGCTCTTCCACACAGTCCACTGCTTTTTGCAAAAAGGTTTGGTGATACTGCTGGTGCAGAATTCCCCTTCAAAGGGAATTTGGCCACTACTTAAAAATGGTTGTGAGTATTTACAAACTGGACAATAATATAACAAAGTCAACCAGAACTCCATAATCTATGTATATAGGTGGCAATGATTCCTTCATAGTTGTAGTAAAATGTGATTGAGTTGGGGGCTGTCTCTACCCAACTCATTAGGTCTACAGCCCCTAGGTCCCTGCTCAAAACTGTCCCATATTGAGCCAGTGAGAGCCCTTTTAAGCTGACTCCTTTTGATATGTTTCCATCATTCTTCAAGTACTTCCTTATTTTCTTGCAGCAAGCTATTCCCAGCTCATCTCATCTTTTTCCTATCCCAACCTCTGGAATTAGCTATTACTCCCAGGACCACTGATTTCCCTTTTAATGGAAAGCAGTGTTTAGAAACAAATCTAGAGCTAGGAAATTATGTATATTTACCATAATCAAATATATTTTTATAAATACACACATATTTTATTTATATGTTTCTCTATTATCAAACCGTGAATTCATACTGATATTGACACCTCTGATTCTAAACCAAAGCCATAGAGTATGTTTTTGTCCTTTCTCTATTTAAAACTAACTTCTCCAATAGTGAGAAACCTGGCTCCCATTATACTTCAATTTATTTACTCATTTACTCGAGCCTAGAACACGCAGAGTAGTTTCAGAATTGCTAATCCATAGCTCGATAGAAAGCAAATATACAAACCTGGAATTCACTATTGTTTACAGCTCTTTAAGGATACATTTACATGAAGTAAAAGTATTCATCTTAAGTATACAAATTGATGAGTTTAAAAAATGCATATACTTGTGGAATCTATACCTCTTATAAGGTAGAAAATATTTCCATCACCAGAGAAAATTTCCTGGAATACTTTCCCCGTAAGTTCCTTCCCCAATCCAAGCAACCACTGAACAGTCTTCTGAGTATTTTCATCATGAATTGGTCTTATCTGTATACCAGAACTTCAGGTAAATGATGACTGTAGTTAAATATTAAGCCTTAAATGCAGGAACTGTAAGTCTCTCAATTTTTTTTAAATTTTTTAATACTTAAGTATAGTTGACATACAATGTTATATTAGTTTCAAGTGTTCAACATTGTGATTGGACAGTTCTGTACATGATGCAGTGCTTACCGTGGTAAATGTAGCTACTCTCTGTCACCATACAGTATTATTACAGTATTATTGACTGTGTTCCCTCTGCTGTACTTCTCATTTCTGTGACCTAGTTAACTGGAGGTTTGTACCTCTTAATCCCCTTCACCTATTTCACCCATCCTCCCACCACCTCCACCTCAGGTAACCATCAATTTGTCCTTTGTATTTATGCATTTGTTTCTGTTTTTTGTTTCTTCATTTATTTATTTTTTTTAAATCCCACATGTAAGTGAAATCATATGGTAAACATGGAAGGATCTAGAGGGTATTACGCTAAGTGAAATAAGTTAGGTGGCAAAAGATCAACTTTGTTTTTCTTTATCAAAATTGTTTTGCCTATTTTCATACAAATTTGAAATCAGTTTGTTGGTTTTTCCAAAAGTTTGCAGGGATTGAAATTTTATTGAATCTGTAGACTAATTTGTTGAGAATGGATATGAATGAGATTGAGTCTTCCAATTCATTATCATAGGATATTTGTGCATTTTTTAGTTTTTGATAATTTCTTTTAACAATGTTTTACCATTTTCAGTGTAGTGGTCTTATATGCCTTTTGCTGGGTCTACTAAGTATTTTATGTTTTTGATGCTATTGTTTTTCCAAATATTTATTGCTAATATACAGGTACTGAAATTATTTTTGTATGTTGACATTGTATCCTGTGATCTTGCTAAACTTGCTTATTTTAGCAGTTGTTTTGTATATTACATATGATTTTGTAGGTAAACATATCATCTGTGAATAGAACCCATCTTACTGCTTCCTTTCTAAGTTGCCTGCCTATCTGCCTGCCTGCCTGCCTTGTTCTCCCTACACACACCCCCACGCCCGGCCCTCATCATTGCACTGACAAGAACCTCCAGAAGGTTCTAGTGACAGTAGCGAGAGAAGACTTCAGTGCTTTCTCCTTTTCTCAGGGAAGAAAGACTGTTTCACCGTTACGTATGATGTTAGCTGTGCTTCTTTATAGATGCCCTTTTTGTCACTGAGGTTTTATTCCATGTTGAGAGGGGTTTTTTTGTTTTGTTTTGTTTTTTTTATCATGAATGGGTTTTGCATTTTGTAGAATGGTTTATCTGCATCTATTGGTGTGGTGATGGTTTTCCTCTTAAGTCTTTTAAGGTGATGAATTATACTTATTTTCAAATACTGAAACAATTTGCACCTTTTATTAATCTTTTTAATATATTGCTGGATTTAGTTTGCCTCTATTTTGCTAGGAAGTTTGCATCTGTATTCATGAGTGATCGTTTTTTCTGTAAATTAAGAAAAATACTTGACTAGTTTTGATTTGGAAGGCAATTCTGGGATCATAAAGTGAGTTGGAACATTTGCTTTTCTATTTTCTGAAAGGGTATATATAAGTTTGGCACTATTTCTTTCTTTAATGTTTAGTAGACATCACAGGTAAAGCCATATGAGCTAAAAATTTTCTTCGGGGGCAAGTTTTTATTTGTAGATTCAATTTCCTTAAAATATATAAGGCCATTCCAATTTTCTTTTTCTTTTTTTTTTTTTTTAAAGATTTTATTTATGTATTTGACAGAGAGAGAGGGAGAGCACAAGAAGGGGGATTGGCAGAGGGAGAGGGAAAAGCAGGCTCCCCACAGAGCAGGGATGCCCCCACCCCCTTTCCTGATGGGGCAGGGCTCGATCCTGGGACCCTGGGATCGTGACCTGAGCCAAAGGCAGACACTTAACTGACTGAACCATCCAGGCACCCCATTCCAATTTTCAATGCCACTTATATCCTGAAAGTTGTGTGTTTCAGAGGAATTTGATTTGTTGAATTTATTGACACTAAGTTATAAACCCTCTTTTATTCCTATTATTTATGATTTGTGTTTTCTATATTAGTCAGTTTTTTTCTAAATGTTTAACAGTCTTACTGATCTTTTAGATGAAAAATGTTTGGCTTTGTTAATTTCTCTAGTATTTGTCTCCTATTTCATTGATTTATTACCTTTGTTATTTCTTTACTTTATAATTTGCCTAACTTTTTTGAGCTTCTTAAGGTGAAACTTAGATGACTGATTTGAGACAACTCTTCTAATATATGCAATTAAAGATAGAAATTTCTATCCTTTGCTTTAGATGTTTTAAATTCTCTTCTTTCACTGCATCCCACAGATTTTCATATGTTGCGTTTTTATTTTCATTCAGCATGAAATGTATTCTAAATTCCTTTGTGATTTCTTCTTAGAAGTATGTTGTCTTATTTTTGAATTTTGGGCATTCTTAATATCTTACTGTGATTTATATATAATTTAATTCTGTTGTCAGAAGATATTCTGTAAGATTTTAGTCTTCTGAGTCTTCTGTAAATTGTTGGTGGTTTTTAATAGCTCAGCAAGTGCATCTAAAAGACTGTATCTTCTATAGTCTTGGGATATTCTGTTGCAAATAGAGATAATAATTCAGCCATCATTTATATTATAGTGTCTGTGTTTATAATGTCTCTTTTTTTCCTTTGGCTGCTTTCAAGATTATTTCTTATCCTTGTTTTTAGCAGTTTTAGTATGATGTACTTAGGTATGGTTTTTTTTGTAATATATATATATTCTGCTTTAGGATTGTTGAGCTTCCTAGATTTGTTTTTTTTTTTTTTTACCAAATTTGTGAATTTTTTGGCCATTTTTTAAAAATATCTTTTTCTTTCCCATTCTCTCTCCATTTTGAACTCGTTATGTAGACTTTACACCACTTTATATTGTCCTACATGTCCCTGAGGTGCTATTAACTTTTTTCGATCATATTTTTTATTTTCCTTAAATTGGATACTTTCTTTTGTTTTTTCAAATTCACTGTCCTTTCTCTTCTGCTCTCTCAAATCTGCTATTAAGCCTATTCAGTGAGGTTTTTTTTTGTTTTTTGGTTTTCATTTTAGATTAATACTTTTTAGTTCTAGAGTTTCCATTTGGTTCTTTTTTTTCTAGTTTCCATTTCTATGTCAAGATCCTCCTTTGTTCAGCCATTGTGATGATATTTTCTTTGAAAATGGCTGCTTTAAGTCCCCAGTCTGCTAATTACAATATGGATCATCTTGGGTCCCATTTCTTGAGTCAAAATATTTCTCTTGACAGTGGATCACTTTAAAAAAAAAGTTACTTTGCACGTCTACTATTTTTTTATATATCAGATATCATGAATAATATGATGCAGACATTCAGGATTCTGTTATCTTCTCAGGAGTGTATTTTGTTCTAGTAAGCACTTAACTTGGTTATATTCAGACTCCAAACTGTCTCCTCATAGCTGGCAATAGCTGAAATATTTGCTTGGTTCTCTCAGTTATTCAGCAACCACCTCTGTCATTCAAGGTGGTGTCTCCCCTGTGAATGTGTAATTCAAGCATCAACCAAGGGTTCTGGTGGAAGCCCTAGTTCCATTTTTGACTCCTTGAGCCAGTATAGGGAGTACTTTGGGCTTGAGCTCCTGCTGCTGGTGCTGCCAGGACAGGGAATTGCCCTCACTTGAAAAGCTATACAAGGGCAAGTTGCATCCAGTTCAGTTGGCTCCTCTAAATGGAGGGTGTACTCCTCTTCTATCTTACCACTTACTATTCTCCAAAGCCTTCAAATAGTTATTTTTTTAAGAATTTTTTTTCGAAAAAAAAAAAGTATTTTTTCTAAGAGTTGTAATTTTTATCTGCAGAAGAGATAGTCTAATAAAAGTTATTTCACCATTATTGGCAGTGAAACTTTCTCTGATGTACTTTGTTTTAGGGTGGAATGTTCTGTATGTATGTATGAAGTCCATCTGGTCCAATGTGTCATTCAAAGCTCATGCTTCTTTGTTATCTTCTGCTTAGATGATCTGTCTGTTGCTGAGAGTGGACTGTTGAGGTCTCCTACTATTAAAGTATTATTATTAATGTGATTCTTTATTTTGGTTAACAGTTGGCTTATGTAGTTGGCTGCTCCCGTGTTGGAGGCATAGATATTTACAATTGTTAGATCTTCTCGTTGGATAGACCCTTTAAGTATGATATAGTGTCTCTCTGCATCTCTTACTACAGTCTTTAGCTTAAAATCTAATTTGTCTGATACGAGAATTGCTGCCCCAGCTTTCTTTTCAGGTCTGTTGGCATGAAAAATGGTTCTCCATCCCCTCACTTTCAGTCTGGATGTATCTTTAGGTTCAGAATGAGTCTCTTGCAGACAGCATATGGATGGGTCCTGTCTTTTTATCCAATCTGCAACCCTGTGCCATTTCATGGGAGCATTTAGGCCATTCATGTTGTGACTATGAAAGATATGATTTTAGTGCCATCATGTTGCCTGCGAAGTCCCTGTTTCTATAGACTGTCTCTGTAAATTTCTGGTCTATATTACTCTTGGGGTCTTTCTTCTTTTATAGAATCCCCCTTAATATTTCTTGCAGGGCTGGCTTGGTGGTCACATATTCTTTCAGTTTCTCCCAGTCCTGGAAACTCCTTGTCTCCATCCATTCTGAATGACAGCCTGGCTGGATAAAGTATCCTTGGCTGCATGTTCTTCTCATTTAGTACCCTGAATATGTCTTGCCAGGCCTTTCTGGCTTGCCAGGTCTCTGTGGACAGATCTGACGTTATTCTGATGTTCCTCCAGCTGTACGTAAGAAGTCTCTTCCCCCTAGCTGCTTTCAGGTTTGCTTCTTTGGTTCTAAGATTTGCAAGTTTTACTATTATATGTCGGGGCATTGGTCTCTTCTCATTGATCTTGGGAGGGGTCTTCTCTGCCTCTTGGACACAAATGCTTGTTTCCCTCCACAGATTAGGGTAGTTCTCAGCTACAATTTGCTCAAAGATATCTTCTAGTCCTCTCTCTCTCTCTACCCCCTCAGGGATCCCAATAATTCTGACATTGGAATGTTTCATGGCATCATTAATCTCTCTCAGTGTGATCTCTTGGGCTTTTAGGTGTTTATCCCAGGCCTCCTCGGCTTCCTTCTTTTCTATCATCTAATCTTCTAGCTCACTAATTAGTTCTTCTGCCTCATTTTACCCTGGCTGTCAGTGTATCCAGTTTAGACTGCATCTCAGTCATAGCATTTTTAAGTTCGGCCTGATTAGATCTTATATCTGCCCTTAGAGATTCTATATTGTCGCTAATATTTTTCTCAAGCCTAGATATCGACTTTATAATTGCTACTCTGAAGTCTATCTCTGACATCTTGCTTATATCCTTATCCATTAGGTCTGTGGCAGAGGCCATAGTCTCTGATTCTTTTCTTTGTTGGGGGTCTCTGATATACTTTATAATTGTATTATAACTGCTATCTAACTTATTAAAAATCCATTTATATATTAAATATGGTCAATTCTATAGATCATAGTTTGCTTATAAATGTATTTTCAGAGGAAAAACACTGCAAAAGTGACATACTTTTAAATAGCACGAATAGTTATTATATTATGAATTGAAAACAATATATTTTTAATGCCAGGCACAATGATACATGCTTTATATGCATTGCCTCATTTAATCTTATAAAGTAATAAGAATTACTGCTCTATTGTGCAGATAAGGGAACCAAATAGAACTGAACTTTAGAGAGAATTTACCAAGGTCACACAGCTAAGAAGTTTGGGATCAGACCTTGGTACTACATCTCTTACTCTTGCAAGCACAAAGATTTTGTCTCTGGGCCAGAATGGCCATGGAATTTTTTTGAATATAAAAAAATATTTTTAAGTATGGAATATAAACTGGAAAGAGCTGGTACAGAGGGGGATCTTTATTATTTATAAAGAGCAGTGTGATAACTGATGGAGCAAGTCTCAGGTGAAAGGAGAGTGTCAAGTTAATTGTTGAAGAAAGTCTGACCTTGAACATATGGAAATCTTTCTCCCTTAGAGTGAAGGGAGGGAAGTAGAGATTGGTGTGGTTATTAAAAAAAATATGCTTAAGGGAGGAGACAGGATGTAGAGGGAGTCAATTTTCTTGATAAAAGAGTCTATTAGGGTAGACTGAGAGTTAGTTGAATGGTCATTGGGTGATGTTTTGGGGGGAGAGTGGCAGAAGTTTAAATATTCCCTGAAGTGGAAATGGTAGAGGAGGCTAAACAAAGACAGAGTGATTAATGACTGGTGCTCAGAACTTAATGGAGTCTGGAGCCTTGTGTTTGCAGGTGCACTGGTTATGTGGCTTACTTTGTGCTCCACTGTCTGTGGTAAGATTTAAAAAGACATGTGTTCATCTGAGATAGGACTTACAAGGTCAGAGTGATGGAAGAACAAAGATGCAAAAGAATTATGGGTGCTTTTATAGTAGTATAGTTTTCTGTATAAATATGTGAGATTTGTTGAGTTGATCTCCTGTTAGAAGTCTTTCTTCAATTTGATTCTCAAGTGTGAGATGTAAGTTATCATTTTAAAAATAAAGTGTGATGACCCCTAGTGAAGAAATAGTGTGGGCAAGATGTATGATGTGGTGAGAAAAGCCTGAGACAAGTAGAACCCAGAGTTCCATGTATGCTGACACTGATTCACTAGATGACATCAGAGAGATCACTCATTTGGCATCTAGTTAGTTGTGTAAAATGAAGATAGCCCTTAAAGTTCTCCAGAACATCTTTTTTTTTTTTTTTTTTCCGGCTCCCAAGGTAAATTATGGAACTCATATTTTTAAAATAAGCTGAAAATTGACCCAGTTTCGCTTTTTCCAACATTGCTATAAGAATTTGGGGCAGCGGTGAATACAATATTTAAAATTTTCTTAGTAGTCCTAACTTTGTGTATGCCTTCTACAGAAACTTATTATTTGATGCATTTAGAAGAGTTAAATGTGTTTTGACTATTTAGAAGTCAAATTTTCTGTGAGGCATCAGATGAATAAAATATGCATATAAATATAGTATATGACAGCACTATTGTTCCCCACATCTTACCTAATCTATTTTTGAAGTCACCCCTAAAATTGCATATAGTAGAATAGTATGTGTATAAACAGTTGTCACTAATTATTCTTGGGGAATTATCCGTATTCCTGATCACTTATTTATAGGACCCATGCAATACCATTCAACTTTTTCAAGGCAGGAAGCATCCTAGAGTAAATGAATAATATCTCTGACTCTAATGAGCCATTCTCTCCTTTTGGTTCCGTGACTGACTGTGAAAGTAATAGATTTTCTCAGTGGGGTGAGGAACAGGAGCACATTCTCACAACTGATTGATCATGTGAGCATCTCCTTCCTCTCTGATGACTAAAAACTGACTTAAATAATTACTGGATCTCATGAGAATATATTTATATTTAACATTTGGGGTGGTGGTCAGTGGGGGGAGTCCTTTCTGTGTCTTCATCAGGTAGATCTACTTTAACCTTTATGAATCATAAGGACCTTGTATGGACTACCAGAGGAATGCTTCTCTAGTTGGGAAGATGGGGCATGTGGACCTAGCTGACTGCTGCAGCCCAGCTTGGGGATCTGTCCTTCATGAGCACCTTATGGCAGGCAGTAGGTGCTCCTCTGGAAAGAAGTGGGAAACCTGTATAAACGTGGGAAAGTCGTGCATTTTGGAGGCTGTAAGACCTGTGTACCCAGAAAGGCCCTCAGTGTGCAGAAGTTGGTTGTTTCTGTGAACTATGTTAATTTCATTCATCCAGTCAACAATTAAACACCACTGTGTTTTTGGGAACAGCAGCAAAGAAGGTCTAGTCCCTGCCCTCGGGGAGTTACATTCCGGTGGGGGCAGGTAGGTGCTAAGCAAAGGGTGAGGAGTACAGGGGTGGGGAGGGACCACTGTTTTCGGCAGGGCAGTGAGAAGGAGGCCTCGCGGTGAAGGGGACAGTTGAGCAGAGGCCTGGAGGAACTGAAGAAGTCAGACTTCTGTGCTTTGGGTGCTTTTGTGCATATTCGAAAACCCCACCTGGAGATACAGAGGTTTTTTAAAAAGCTCCTCTACATTGATCAACTAGAAAAATGTTTCTTTGGGAAGCATGAACTCTAGCAGCCTGTGGCTTGGTGAGCAGACAGATGCCCCTCTTTACGGGCAGATGAAGCCCCATGCCTGGGCAGACACTGGGTGAGTAGACAGGGCTAGATTGGGGCTCCCACTCACCGCTCCAGCTGGTCATCCTTGTGTGGTGCACGAACTGCTTAGCCCAGGAGCCCTGCATGAAGGTGTGTGGTGGAATTGTGGGCAGAGAGAACAGGAAAGCCAAAGACCCTGAGGCAGGACAATGTGCAGGAACCAGGGAGGCCAAGGCAGTGGGAGCTCAGTGAGAAGTAGGATTGAAGGAGATGAGCTTGGACTTCGGGTTCACTGATACTGATCATAGTTCTAGTAAAATATTTCTTTAGTTCTTACAGTTTTCAAAGAACATTCAGATATGATTTTATATGATTTCTACAACAACCCATCATAAGAAGCTTGAAGTTAAAAGTTAAGCAACACAATTAGCAAATGTAGAAACTTAGAATTTAACTGAAGTCCTCTGTTTTCACTTTTCTTTATACTGTACCTCAAAGATTCGTTAATAACCTTAAGGCACTAAACCTTTAAAAAAAAAAAGAACACCAGTTTCCTTACAGAGTTCTATTTTTACAAAACAGAACTTTCTGAACTCTGTGTTGTGATCTGAAGTATCAGGTTACTGTTCTTTTTCTGTAGTTTAATAGATTTTTAAAAATTCTCTATTGCTGTGACTTAGATGGTTTTCATTAAGCCATTTACATCTATTTTCTCATTTAATGAGTATCTAAAATATTATCTTTCATATCACAACACATTTTAGAAACGTGGCCCTTCAGCTAACCCAAATCACATAGCTGTTACACAACTAATAAAAATCTCGCAAGAAGCACTTCTTTGGCTGAAAGGTTCTCCGCATGTTACTCAGGGCTGTCCTGTGAATTTCTTTCAGCTGGAGACAGAGAAGCTTCAGCTGCAAGCCCTTGAGCAGGAGCACAAGCAGCTGGAGGCCCGCCTGGAGGAAGAGCGTGGCAAGAACAAGCACGTGGTCCTGATGCTGGTCAAGGAGTGCAAACAGCTCTCGGGCAAAGTCCTAGAGGAGGCCCAGAAGCTAGAAGACGTGATGGCCAAACTGGAGGAGGAAAAGAAAAAGACGAGTGCATTAGAAGAGGAGCTCTCCACTGAGAAACAAAGGAGCACAGAAATGGAAGCTCAGATGGAGAAACAACTCTCTGAGTTTGACACCGAACGGGAACAGCTCCGTGCTAAACTGCACCGAGAAGAAGCGCACACCACTGACCTCAAAGAGGAGATAGACAAGATGAAGAAAATGATTGAGCAACTGAAAAGGGGAAATGACAGCAAACCAAGCCTCTCTCTCCCGCGAAAGACGAAAGATAGGCGTTTGGTCTCCATATCTGTGGGAACAGAAGGACCTGTGACAAGGTCTGTTGCTTGCCAGACCGACCTACCGATAGAAAGCACTGACCACGTGAAGAAGTTGCCTTTGACCATGCCTGTGAAGCCCCCCACAGGGAGCCCCCTAGTTTCTGCAAACACAAAAGGAAATGTGTGCACCAGCGCCGCACTGGGCAGACCAGGAACCGACAGGCAGCCTTCCCATGGTGACTTGACTGGCTCCTCTCTGCCTACTGTCCCACCTCCAAGTGCAAACAGAGTGGAGGAGAACGGACCGAGCACTGGCTCGCCAAGTAGCACCACCCCACTTCCCAACAGCACTGCCCCTCCCCCCATGCAAACGCCAGGCATAGCTCCCCAGAGCTACTCACAAGCACCACCTACGCACAGTTTACACTCACCGTGTGCCAATGCAGCTTTGCATCCAGGTCTGAACCCACGAATCCAAGCAGCTAGATTTCGATTTCAGGGCAATGCCAATGACCCGGACCAAAATGGAAATACTACCCAAAGTCCTCCATCCAGAGATGTCTCTCCGACAAGTCGTGACAACCTAGTGGCCAAACAACTAGCTCGGAATACTGTGACCCAAGCACTGTCAAGATTTACGAGCCCTCAAGCAGGAGCACCCCCAAGGCCTGGGGTGCCCCCTACGGGGGACGTTGGCACCTGCGCTCCCGTCAGTCGGACCAGTTTAAAGACTCCTGGTGTAGCACGAGTTGACAGAGGAAACCCTCCTCCTATCCCTCCAAAAAAGCCAGGGCTCTCCCAAACTCCTTCTCCACCACACCCCCAACTCAAGGTTATTATGGATAGCAGCAGGGCCTCCAACGCAGGGGCCAAAGGTGATAACAAAACTATGGCTTCGCCTCCTTCCACTTTGCCACAAGGGAACAGGGTAATAAATGAGGAGAATCTCCCTAAATCATCTTCCCCTCAGCTGCCACCAAAACCATCCATAGATTTAACTGTGGCACCAGCAGGCTGTGCCGTTTCAGCCCTGGCCACGTCTCAGGTGGGTGCCTGGCCTGCTGAAACCCCTGGACTGAACCAACCTGCATGTTCAGAAAGTTCCCTTGTCATTCCCACCACCATTGCCTTTTGCTCTTCCATAAACCCTGTTAGTGCCTCATCCTGTAGAACAGGTGCCTCAGACAGCCTCCTGGTAACAGCATCAGGTAAAGGGATTGAAATATTATACCCTTTTTTAAGAATGTGGCCTGTCTCCTCACTTGCCTT
Source organism: Leptonychotes weddellii (assembly GCF_054177405.1). Classification (NCBI taxonomy): domain Eukaryota; kingdom Metazoa; phylum Chordata; class Mammalia; order Carnivora; family Phocidae; genus Leptonychotes; species Leptonychotes weddellii. The sequence goes on from NC_138380.1 coordinate 28,959,677, forward strand.
AATTTCCTTCACATTGCCTTGAAACTTGTTTTTAAATTTGATACGTTTTTGGTTTTGTTTTCTTTTCCTATTTCTTTCCTCTCTCTCTCTCTCTCTCTTTTTTTTTTTTTTTTTGTATTTTTCTTTAAAGCCTCCAGGGTATGGTGATTCATCTTGCTATATGAATTGTGGTATCTTGATGCTAAGTGCTTTCTTCTTTTAAAATAACCTGAAAGTAGTGGTTTGGAGCTCATGGAGACCATTAATTTAGAGACACTAAAGCATTTCCATGGGAAGAAAGATTGTTCCTTCTTTTTAAATATTTATCTCAAAAGGTTTCATATATTAGGGGGTCGTCAACAGACAATCTGTGTTCAATTCTATCCCTTTGGAGATAATGGAGATAATCCCTTTAAAGAGTTGTTCAAGTGGTTATTAACACTGTAGTCTACCTCGGATTATCAAATTGATTAGATTTGCTCTGTAATTGATATGTTCTAGGTTTTAATAGTGGTTTGGTATTCTTTTTAACCTCAAAAATAGAGTACATATATTTTAATTCTCTGTTCTAAGTTTAGTTTATTTCAAAAGCTGTTTATTCTGTTCCAAGCTGTTGTCTTCCAACACTTGAGCACAGATGGATAGCATCCCATGGAGGCTATAGTGGAGAAGGTTTTCATTTCAGATGTGGTTTATGAAGTAGGGGACTCTTAAACAAAGGAGTTAATAAAGAACTGGATTTTTCCCTTTTGTTTTACAGTGCTAGAGAAAGCATTGCTTTTTATTGACATGATTGGATTAGTTCTTCACTGAGTAAATGTGGCTCTAAAATAATGTTAGTGTCAAAGTTCTGTTGAAACTTGACAGAAGTCTCTCTTACCATGGGATCTTAATGGCTACCAGAGACCATTGGTTCTAATGGGAGGGAACTTTAAGAATTAAGTGAAGTTTTGAGTAGTGTTATATTTAAAACTCAGGGTGTGGGGAGTGAGAATGAGGAAAATAGGTAGCACCGTTCTTGCTAATTGTCAGGTAATGAGAGCAATATGCCAGGACTTACTTATCTAATTATAAGCTGTCTCCTGGAAATTATGCTCATTGAGAGGCTGCTATTCGTATTTTGGTGCATAATTGGGAATTGGAAACAGCATGGACTTTGATGTCAGTCAGATCTGTGCTGGAATCTAGGCTCTGCAATTTATGGCTGTGTGTTTTGGTGATTTTTCTTGGACTGAGCAAGTTTTCCCATTCTTAATACGGAGCTTATGCTACTCATGGGGTAGGGTGGCTATTAGGATTAACTATCCTAACGTTCAAAGAGCTTGGCATGAGTGATGAGTAAATAGAGGTGATATTCTTGCTTCATTGATATTGTTGCTTAAAACATTTGCTTTAGGATTGACCTCGCTGTTATTACTTTGTGATGTCTTCACAGGCATTCAGCATTCCCTATTTTTTATTCAAAATGATATTACTGAGCTGGACAGCCTTTCTCATGGCCTAAAATGATGGTAGCTGTTTTCCAGAGCTAAATCCATGCTCAAAGGAGGAACTTTTGCTACCGTTCAGGAGAATCAGCGTACTGTAAGGTCTTAAGGCAGTCTCACGCACAGGTCCCAAAACTGTTGGGGGCCGTGGCGATGCTGTTGACATAAATGTGCAAGCTATAAAATGGAAGAACACTTCCTGGGATATATAAATTTTATCAGTTTTTAAAAACTACAAAGCCATCGTTGCTTTGGACTTTGATGCTTTGCCAATTATTGCCTCAGTCGTTGCTGTGCTCCAAGGTTCAGCTTCAGTGTCTTGGTTTCAGTGGAAAAGTTTTAAAATCAGCATCCATACCCAAGAAACATTTTGTCAGCAGGATCTTAAACTTGAAAGAAGAGATTTCCTAGTCTATTATATATTTGCCAGATTGACCTAGCTAGGATAGAGTGGAATTTTGGATAAAGGAGCTATAATCCTTCTGAAAAATGCCCTTTGCTTGTATCTAGAGAGCAAAAGAGGATAAACAGTGGGACCAAAGAAGTAGCAGCCACTGAAGACAGGTGAAAGTCGTTCCTCATTTTCTCTTCTCTGATTTTGCAGTTTGGCCAAAATCATCTTGGAATTCCCAGACTACCCTTGGTGGGATGATAAGTTTCTAAGTCACTTGGTTATAGGGAGGAGTAGTCATTCAGCAAGCTTTTCCTGAGCATCTAGTCTGGGGAATAAAAAAGTTATTACAGTTATGTAGGAGGGGTGATTAAATCAATCATGGTTGTAGGCCAGCCTAACTTTTCCAGATGAGATACAGGATTTCAACTGCTTTTCATTTGGATTGCCCCTATGTTTGCCACCATGCCAGGAAGCACCGGAGCTCCCTCCATCTTGCTTCTTAACCTGTCTGTGCCTGGGTGAACTTGTGCCTCTCCCGATCATAAGCTCATTGAAGGTTATTAATCTGCTAAATAGCCACTAATGCAATTGTGGTTGATAAGCGCAGGGCATGAGGACAGAGCACATCTGCCAAATCCTTGGTAGATAGATGTCTGTTCCAAATTCAGTGAGGAAAAGAGCTCTGGACTGAGTCTAAGAAGACAGGGTTAGTCCACTTCTGCCTCTTTCTAGTGTCACCCTAAAGAGCCTGTTTGCTCTGAGCCATTAGCTTTTTCATCTAAAAATGAAATCATTGAACCAAAAAAAAAAAAAAAAACAGTTTCAGTCCAGAAAGATTTATTAAGCTTGTCTTTTGAATTTTTCAAACAGCAGTACACTACCTCTCCCTTCTTGGAGAACCACTAGATCCCATATCTTTAAAACTCTAAAATTCTGAGTTTCTATATCAATTTATATCTGTGACAAACAATTATGATTAAGCTAAAGCACTCCTGAGGAGAATTGCATTGACAGAAGATACCATTTTAATGAATTATGTTGTAAATTACTCTATTAGCAGTTTTTATGGCCAAATGTTAAATTTTTAAGTAGCATTTTAAAATCTAAATGAATTAAAATTTCTTGTTCCTCCTGAACTTGTCCAATGAACACATTTTAACTGTTAGATGAACAGAAGCCTAAACCAGAAATCACCTCAGGCAGCTGAGTTTTCATACCCTTGGAAATTTGTTTCTGGTTTGGTTTTGGTTTTGGGTTTTTTTTTGGCGGGGGAGGGGGGTGCTTTGGTACATTTTATTTAATTTGGTTCAGACATTTTTCCTTAAACATAGATCTTTTAAAAGTGATCCTCCATGTATGATTGGCTTGAAGTCTAAATCTGAAAATGAGATTGACCTAAGCTATGACATTAACCTTCTCCACACTCTGAAGCTGATGCCAGAAGCTGTTCTCAACCTCTCTTCCCTCTCGCACTGCACGTTCTCTCTGTTCCCTTCGTCACCCACCGCATGTTCTGCAAGATGCTCACCTTTACTAATGTTTGCATATGACACTGCGAAGCTGAATGACCTTTTTCTAACCTCATTAAAGTAGCTGTATGACGAAGGTCTGTTCTGTCATTACTGTTTTTATCATTGTTGGGAATTTCAAATGAACAATAAAGTCTCATGGTAAAGTTTTATTTTTCCCATATTGATAAAAGGATTCATTAAAATAACTTAAGCAATTGGAAATGAGTGTGGGGATAAAAAAATTTATTTAAGCTTTAAGAATACTTGGTATTTATAAAGCATTGTTCTTTTGTAAAAGATTTTAAAAATATATTTCACACCTCTCAGAAAATACAAAAAAATTTCATGTATATTCCTCTGTTGTTTTGTATGACAGAAAACTGACTCTTCAGTGGTCTAAAGATTGAGAAAATTTTTGAATAAATATTTTCTCTTTCAGATAGCTTAGCATTAAAAATAGAGTTTCCCAGGATACTATATCCCAAGATTCCATAGAAGGCAGTTAAAAATATATCTGTATTTAAATTGTCCCCCAAAGCCTAGAATTGCATTGGAAAAAAAAAAAATGAAAATCCAAAAGAAGAGCAAACCATTTGATATTTAAGTGTTGATATTCTTGACAGGATATCAATAACGAAGACAGCTTGGATGAGCTAGAGGAGGTGGGGGTAGCAGGAAGGACAGTGAGAGGAGAGGGAGGGAAGGGTGGGGAGAGCGCGCACCGGGAGCTCAAGGAGAGAAGCTCACTGCCTTGTGAGCCACACTCCCTTCTATTCCACAGAGGACCACCTTGCAATGCCTTCATGTTACCTTTGTGTTTGCTTTGCAGTCAAGGTATCATACCTTGGTGTTTATAATTTCTCTGTTTATCATCCATTTCTAATAAGTACTGATTTAATTTTTGTGGGCTTGTTTTTTTTTGTTTGTTTTTAAGAAAATACAAAAGGTAAAATGTACCAGAGAGGAGCCTTCTTGTAAGTATGAAGTAAAAATACTACTTTTGTAAGAAGAGCTAATGAATATCAATGGGAAAATATCATAAAGTTTAGATAAATATTTAATTTTATGAGCATTTGAATTTTGTATGTCATTGCAGTCTAACAGGGTAAAAACAATAAATTGTTCATGGACCCAAATAACTAATTATGAAGACGTAATATCCAGCTTTTAATAAACAGTCTTGTTTTATTTGTATAAACTCTTTTTCACAACGAACTTTTAAAATACCAAGAAATCCTTTGATTTTAATATTTATTAAAATAATTCAAGTCTCAATTATACAAATTTATTGCTTATTAATGTAATACCCGTATACGTAGAATATTATCCTTATACCAAGGTGGCGGAGACATAAAAGATCCATCAATTGTGTCCGACTACAGAGAATGTTACTGGGTTTATGTAGAAAGCGTACCATGAAAAGTGAATATGTGCACATAGGCCCCTCTGTATACACCAGACATTACTTTGAGGTATTTGGGGCTTCAAAAGGAAGAAAGTACAATGACTTATTCTGAAAGTTAATTGTATCTAAAACACATAAAATACCTATATATCACATTAAATAAACATTTTTACTTTACTGTTTTTACAGCCTTTTGACCAAGGAAGAATTCAGAAAATTTTCCATGCTATATGCAGCCGACTTCACACACTTAACAGATTCTCTTCTAAAGCTGCTAAATACTGATGAGAAATATCTAACTATGATAACTCTTATGATTCTTGTTAAAACTATATGGTAGAGTGTCCTGTTTTGTTGGCTGGTTAAAAGTTTCTGGTATACAAGTTGTAAAGATGGCCAGGTGATAAAGTCTTCAGAATCGTGTTTTGCATTACTTGTGCTGGTATACAGTATTCTAGATTCAATTATATATGTTGTGCTTCTATTAGCTCTTGATACTGAATAGCGCTTGGCTCCCTCCATTTTTTTTTTCCCCAAATAAGGGAATTCAAGGAATGTAAATAGATTTCTTGGCAATATTTGGTCTATCTTAATGGTCTGTGTAAAATTTTTAGTTAAGTACCTTGGAAACATGGTTGAAAAAATAAATCTCTATTTCTTACAATTATTTCTGTACCTAAAGATGTCAGTTCACTTTGCAGATTGATATTGAAATTGAGGAAATCTATACATAATTTTAAAATTCAAATTGTTTTGAAGCCCTGAAGTGGAATTTGAACTTTTAAAATGAGACAGCCATCGTAGTTTCCTAAAACCAATCACCACTTTAACATTTATCTGTGTAAGACTGACAACTAAAAATAATATGTCACTGTGTATGTTAACTTAATTAGCAGATACAAGATTGAAATAACAGTACAGATTTGTGCTAAGTAAATATTAACAGATTGATAATGTTAGAAACCACATAATCCTCTAAGGATACGTATTCATATGTCTGTGTGTGTGTGTAATTCAGAAACAAGTGGGTAATATCTGTCTCTTGTCCTTGCTCCTACTCTCTAACTAGGGTCACTTTAACCCACAGGCTGGTCACCCTCCCTAACCCCTTTGCTAATGAGTGGTGGTCCTGCCCCCCTGGCTGGCAGGCCCACCCTTCTTCAGCAAGCTGCTGCCCAGGGAAATGTCACTTTATTATCAATGCTGCTTAATGAAGAAGGACTGGACATTAATTACTCCTGTGAAGATGGCCATTCTGCCTTGTATTCTGCTGCTAAGAATGGACATACAGGTAAAGATGGTGAGATCTTACCTCTTGCAAAAGGATGGAGAGTCAAAAGCACTGGTAACCATTGCTATGAGCAAAAGGTTCTTTTGGTTTTGATTTTGTCTTACAGGTGGTAGTGGATAAATTTTTTTTTTACTTGATTTGAAGATTTTGTAAATATTAAAAAAAAAAAAATCCAAATTGTAGTTTTGTAAAAATGTAAGATTTTAGGGGCACCTGGGTGTCTCAGTCATTTGAGCAACTGACTCTTGATTTCAGCTCAGGTCATGATCTCAGGGTCGTGAGATCGACCCCCCCCTCCCCCCCTTGGGCTCCACGGTCAGCACAGAGTCTGCTCTAGATTCTCTCTCTCCCCTCTCCCTCTGCCCCTCCCCCCATGCTCGCTCGCTCACCCTCTCTCTCTCAAATAAATAAAAATCTTTTTTTTAAAGTAAGATTTTATTGCAGCTAGCAAAAAGTGATATTTGTTTTATGCACAATGAAATGTATGGTATATGTCAAAATTGGGGGTCTAGTACTATGAAGCACATTTTAGAATAAAGCCTCCCATCTGTGATCACTTTAGTCAGGACAAAATAGCTTAATTTGTCTGTTAGAATACCTGTGTGTGAAACTCAAAGTGACAGGTCTTAACACATGATATGGTGAGGGCAAGTTTTAGTAGTTCTAGAAGGTCATGGGTCTGAAACTGTTCTATAGTTGGAACAATTTATAGTTATTTGGATTTTTTTTTAAGAGAGCTGAGGAGTTGTACAGCTATAAATGATATGTTGGTGAAGTCTGGGAATTATTCTTGTTTCTTAAAATGCAAGTCTTGTGGTCAAATTTACTAAAACATATGGTAGTGCAGAAAAAGATAATTTGACTGCAAATCCAAAATCAAATAGCATTGCTCATATAAGCTGCATGATTGTTGAGTAATTCACAGAAGTTTTCAGAGCTTCACTGTGTTCAAGTGGACTAACTGGAAGAATCTAGTGAGCTAAGAAGATAGCTCATGATTTTAAAAGTACCTTCGGATTCTTTACTTCAGAAGCCCTGTGGGAATTTTCTTTAATGTAGAGATATTAAATCTAGTAAATACCATGAGGAACACGAGTCCTAGATGATATTTATGTCAGAGTCAGGTGACTTTATGTGGGTTTACCTCACACACTGCTACATGTAGGATGACCATCACACAGAAGTGTTTTAAAGGTTAATTATCACAAAGTAAGAATTTAACTATTTAAATACAAAGAATGGTATTTCAATTTGGTAAGTAGATTTAGTTCTCTATCCAATAACATTATTTTCTGGGATAGACTGGTGCAAAAATCTGGTAAAATATTTTCTGACACATAACAATCCTTTCTCTCATCAGCAACTCTTCCCAAAGTAACACACACACACACACACACACATAAATATCACGTCTTACTTAGTTGGTGAGTCTGGGGCATTAGCATCTTCTGGAAAAGAGGCTACTTTCTCTGTAAAATAGCCTGTGGAGTCTCATATCCACCATGCTAGAATTGTCAGGTGGACTGTGCACGGGAGAGGTCCTTTGGGTTTAGCATCTATATAGAGCTTGTTTAGAATTTGGCTCACCATAACTCTAGATGGGGAATTTAAATGGCTTTCTATTAAAATCCATAGACTGTGTGAGATTGCTGCTGAATGCAGAAGCCCAAGTCAATGCTGCTGATAAAAATGGCTTCACACCCTTGTGTGCTGCAGCTGCTCAGGGACATTTCAAGTAAGTGATGCTCTGAATTCTTCTTTCTCCCCCTCTATGAAAAGAGTCTCTCTATAATTTGCACACATATTTCATTTCTGAATGTGTAAACTAGTGCTTAAAATCCACTGGCAAATAAGTTCACTAAGTATATTTGAAGATTTAAATGCAAAGTAGGATCTTAAATGTGCTCTTCTTATTTAAAGGTAAATAGTTGTATATGAGGGAAGTAAAGAAGAGAAATATGTTGTGTGTCAACCCGACATGAATGAACTTACTTCTGAAGAAGAAAATCGATTTATAGTCTATCAACATATATGCGGTGATACATACACTGTTAAAGACTGTCATTCACTGTTTACCACAACCCCAATGCAAAAAAGGTTTTTCATTAAAAATAAATCCTAGAATTATATTAATTACAATAATCTTAACTTCTGAGTGGCAATTTATTCAGTATTAAATCCCAATATATTCACCTTGTTTTGTCATTTAAAAAAAATTGAAGCAGAAACTTTTCATACTAAATGTAATTAGAGCACAAACTACCAACTGAAATATGTGTAAGTTTAGCAGTGATTTCTTCAGTAGCCTACCAAGAAATGGTTTTTTTTTAACGTTTTTTTAAAATTTAAATTCAGTTAATTAACATATAATGTATTATTAGTTTCAGATGTAAGAGTTTAGTGATTCATCAGTCTTATATAATACCCAGTGCTCATTACATCATGTGCCCTCCTTACTGCCCATCACCCAGTTACCCCATCCCCCCACCCCCAGCCCCTCCAGTAACCCTCAGTTTGTTTCCTATGATTAAATGAGTCTCTTATGATTTGTCTCACCTCTCTGATTTCTTCTTGTTTTATGTTTCCCTCCCTTCCCCTATGATCCTCTGTTTGTTTCTTAAATTCCACATATGAGTGAGATCACATGATAATTGTCTTTCTCTGGTTGACTTATTTTGTTAGCATAATACCCTCTAGTTCCATCCACATCAATGCAAATGGCAAGGTTTCATTTTTTTTTTTTTAATGGCTGAGTAGTATTCTGTTGTATATATATATATACCACATCTTCTTTATCCATTCATCTGTCGATGGGCATCTGGGCTCTTTCCATAGTTTGGCTATTGTGGACATTGCTGCTATAAACATTGGGGTGCAGGTGCCCCTTCAGATCCCTACATTTGTATCTTTAGGGTAAATCCCTAGTGCAATTTCTGGGACATAGGGTAGCTCTATTTTCAACTTTTTGAGGAACCTCCATACTGTTTTCCAGAGTGGCTGCACCAGCTTACATTCCCACCAGTAGTGTAGGAGGGTTCCCCTTTCTCTGCATCCTCGCCAACATCTATCGTGTCCTGACTTGTTAATATTAGCTATCTGATACAAATGTCCCTTAACATATTTCATAATTCCTGTAATGTGGGTTTTAAGGTTCACACTAATGTTATTAATTATACGTGTAAGTTTTAAATACCCAAAATGCATCTTTAAAGTATACGTTATTTTTTTCTGCATGTCTGATGCACACTTCGTGAGTTTATTGTTGAGGACCATAGATACTGGTTTTGCTGTTACTTTGTGCATGCGTCCTGAATCCTCCAGAAGGGATTTCTTCTTCAGGCCTATGCTTTTACATTTATTGTCACCCAGCAATCTGTAGTGCCACTTACTTGGGAAGTCTAAGAGCGTCAGGAGTGTAGGCGTGGATAGCTTTGCCAAAAGGAAGAACCCTGGGGGTTGATTAGTTTAAATGTACATGAGATAAAAACACATATCAATATGTAACTCATTTTTTAAATAGATATATACCAAATGTTTTCAAGAAAATCCCAGGGAAAAAAAGGCATAAATCTGAAGTAAAAAAAAAAAAAAAAAAATGAAGATGATGTAAATTGCTTCTTAATTTGATTATGATTTAGCCCGCTTTTCTCCATTTATTTGCATGTGATTTTATAAACGCTTTGCACAAATGCCACAAAGTCTTGAATTTACCTCATTTTTTTCCTCCTTGATTCTCAGAGCAATGAATTTCTGCTTAGCCGTCTTTTTCCTTGTAAATAGCCCCCCTTTAGGAGACGGGATAGCCTCTGCTGTCTGTTCTCCCCAAGGCAGCCCTCTGCTCTGGTCCCTGCTGCCTTTTATAGTGGAGGCACATGGTGCCCTGCTGTCTGAGCTATTTATAATTATTTTCTCAAGTGAAAATCTCAAAATGACTCAGCAGTCCTTTTTCAAGGTTTAAGCTATTTTGAACCACAAATAATATATATGTCAACCACAGTGCAGCCATTCATCCCAATTAGTTAAATATATTGCAAGGATTCCACGTTTACAAATTGGTTACAGAAAAATGTCAAAACCAAGTTTTAGCACTTGATCAACCTGGCTACTTTAAATTTTCATAGGAGTAATTAAATTTGTGATTAAAGTATATCTTTTAGCCTTGCTACAAAACAGTATCCATATAAGACCCCCCAGTAATTGACACATATATAAGTAAAAACAATGGATGTAGAAAGATACAGAATTGCTTTAGCATTATTTCCTATATTTAATATCTGGGTCAGGTGCTTCAGAAATCAAACCAGTTTTATTGTGATTAATCACAATCTTGTGTTTAGGTGTGTAGAATTATTAATTGCATACAACGCCAACATTAATCATGCTGCTGATGAAGGACAGACACCTCTATACCTGGCTTGTAAAAATGGAAATAAGGAGTGTATCAAACACTTACTGGAAGCCGGAACTGACCGAAGTGTAAAAACCAGAGTGAGTACCAGTTTTTGGGGGGATTTTGTCCTGTAATTTACCCTGTCTGCTAACTCTGTAGCCAGAAAAACAAAATATATTAAAATAGACGTTGCTTTGATTTGCTTTTTTGCTTTTAGGGTATCAAATATGGACAGTGTCTGACCTCTGACTTCTGTTTAAGTGTCTGCTAATGAAAAGCTTTGTCTGTTAGCCTAACCAGTCCTTTGTCCTCTGAACCTCAAATTATTCATCTGTAAAACAGAAAAACGAGTGCCTGTGTCCTGGCTATTTTCCGAATCAGGGGAGATAATGGAAGTATAAGTTTTTCATCATTCGACAAATATTACCTGAGCACCGGCTGTCCTCGGGACAGGAGAGACAGTAGCAAATCAAACAGTTCTGTCCTCATGGATCTTATTTCCTCATGGGACGGGAGGGGTGACCATAGACAAGTAAGTAAACAGATAGTAGCTGGATGTTTCGAAGATCAGAGTGCCTGGGGTGGGGGGTTCCTTCAGTTGGTGGGAAAAGTCTTCATTGAAAATGTGACAGTTGGGTCAAGACCTGAAAGAAGCAAGGGTGTGGGCCATGAAGAGACACGGGGAGCAGTGTGCCAGGCCGGGGGTGGGAGAGCGGTGGTACCCTCAGTGGACCTCAGGCAGGCCAGTGTGGCCAGAGGCCAGCCACAAAAGGCCTCCTGGGCCATGGCAAGCACTTGGAATAAGGCCTTTGGATGGATGGTTTTGAAGGAGCAAAGACATGAACTGACTCATTTTTATGAGTCCCTTTGGCTGCAGGTTTGAGAATAAACTGTAGGTGGGGCAGAGCAGCTGCAAGGGAGACCCATAGGAATCCTGTTGTTTTAATCCAGGGAAGAAGCAATAGTGGTTTGGATCAAGGTTGAGGGGTAGAAATGGTGGGAAATGATCTAATTCTGGATATATTTTCGAAATGCATATTTTATAAAAGAGCTGCAGAAGTATCACCTGTTTCGGTAGTGGTAGTAACAATGACATAAAATTATCGCATAATGGCTGAGGGATTTCAGGCTCTGAAATCAAAGCTTTGAGGCTCAAACCATGCCTTCACAAAGCTGTGTGAGCTTAGGCAAGTTATGGTACTTCTCTGTGTCGTGGTTGACCCTTCTACAAAATGAGTCTAATAATAGTAGCCATTGTTAGGGTTATGAAAGTGAAATGAGGTTATCTATATAAGGTAGTTGGTATAGTGCCTGGGAACTGTAAGCAATAAACATGTTAGCTGTCACCATGGTCACCATCATCATCAGTTATAACGTGGGACTCAGTTGTAACACGTGTAAACAAAAGGAAGTTTTGTGACAAGATAGTGCCCACTGTCAGCACTTAGAGGAGGGTTATTTGTGCTCATTTGTTATTGCTAAGATTGTGTAGCACCTCACAGAGTTCAGGGTCATTGTCTAATTTGCCTCAGAACTGGAAGCACTATATGCAGAAATCCATCAGGGACCCCAAGTCGCTCTTGACTCTGTCCCACACAGTTCTGATGTCTCCTGTACAAGGCGCACAGATAACGTCAGTGATTTAGAAACTGAAGACCATTAGAGTCTGATGCATGGAAGAGTCCTTGGATAACACTGCTGGCTCAGCCACACAGAAATGCATTTGAAACAAAACTTCTCAATTAGCCCTCCCAAATTTGTCTTCATCAACATGTTGTGAAACAATTGAAGACCAAGGCATCAGCTCTGTGCACACAGCTCTGTGCACACATGCATTTCTCTGATGGTGCCCTCTCTGGGCTGGAGGAGTTAAGGAGCTTCCATCATGATCCACTCTTCATTGCACTCAGGAATTACCGTATTTTTGTCTTTGCAGCTTCCCAGAATATTAAAGGTGTAACAGTCACCACGCTACCATATATTCCTAATGAAAGACGAGCATAGATACTTAATTTCCAAAGGTTATCTGAACCTTGGATTTCTTCTGTTGGTAGAGAATTGACTATGCTGTGCATTCCTTTCACAGGAAACATCCTTAAAATTTCCCAGGATAAAAAGGTCCATTATCTATTTTATAGGTCACCCTTAGATCCTGGATTGTTGTTGGTTTTATATTTTCTTTTTTGTTTGTTTTTTATGACAAGTGCACTCCTTAATCCCCATCAACTGTTTAACCCACCCCCCCCTTCCCGACCCTCCCCTCTGGTAACCATCAATTTGTTCTCTATAGTTAAGACTCTGTTTTTGATTTCTCTCTCTCTCTCTAACTTTTTTCCATTTGCTTGCTTGTTTTGTTTCTTAAATTCCACATATGAGTGAAATCATATATTTGTCTTTCTCTGACTGACTTATTTCAATGAGCAATATGCTCTCAGGCTCCATCCATGTTGTTGCAAATGGCAAGATTTCATTCTTTTTTTATGGCTGAATAATATTCCATTATATAATATATATCTCACATCTTCTTTATCCATTCATCAATCGACACTTGGGCTGCTTCCGTATCTTGGCTATTGTAAACAATGCTGCTATAAACATAGCCTTTGTAATGTAAAAATTAGGAAAAAGTCAAGAGATTTGACTAGGGAAGGTCAGGAGCACTTACACTCTGGTGCCTAATTAAGGCCTACCCAGTAATGGTGTCCACAGCCCAACAAAGAATAAGCCATGAAACGCTTTACCTAGCTGGAATATGCCTGAGGAGTCTAAGGTATTCTCTTTACTGCCCAGCCATGGTCTTGTCATAGCCAAGCCGACTTCATTGGTATGAAGTATAGAACCAGAGAAAAATCCACTTCATCAAGAGCCAGCTTTAGCAAATGATCAGATAACTCACTCTAAATGTACATTGTTACCACTTACTGTCTTTCCTTGTGTTCTACCTCATTATTTTCTTAAAAAGTGTGCTTTAGCTCACTGAAAGATATTTAATATAACAATATGAAATACCCCATGAAAAAAAAAATTCGCCAAAAAGAAAATAAAGATAGGAAAATAAAGTAAAAGATACAAATCACCAAAATAATTCTGTTCTTTTATGAAAGTCTTAAAAATATAATGAAGACTGGTACCTGAGTGGAAGGAAGACCCTTGAGAGATGGAAAGGGGACCAAGATTTTCCCTGGAAAAGTGCTTGTCACACTTCGGTGCATCTGAATCACCCGGAGGGCTGGTGAAGGCACAGATTGCCTTCTCATTCAGTCGGTCTGGGTGAAGGCTCAACAACTCTCCTCTCTAACAAGTTCCCAGGTGATGCTGCTGCTGGTCTGGTGACCACACTTGAGAACCACTGCCCTAGAAAAGAGTTCTAAGTGAATGTACCCTAGCAACCAGCCAAGTGGATAATGAAGGCCTCACAGTAATATATTCTAGAGAGTGGGCCCAATAATTTTAGTTGGAACATTTTCTAAGCTTGCATTTATCAGTTTCCAACTGCAATCACAGAACTCTCAATAAAGGCCCATACCCATTTCATGAAGTTATTTGGCCTTGCTTTTCCTGTATGTCTAACTTTACCCTATTATCTAGATTTTTTTCCTTCAAGAATCGTTGGCCTAAAATTTTAAGATCACCAGTTGGGACTCTGCCCTATAAGTAAAACTGGTTTATAGCAGCATTCAGTTAGTACATTACTAATAATACTGTCCTTGGATATAAATTTTGAAAAATCTTTGTGCTAACGTTCATTCTTTTTTGTATTCTTAAACTCCAAATGGCTAACTGTTAAGTGGAAATTCTTACAAAACAGCAAACATGAGTCATAGCAGTGGGAAATACGGTAATTGACAGAGGTCAGAGAACTTGACTCAGCTCATCAGTGACATTCAGGATTGGAATGCCTGCTTTTCCCTGCTCACTGGTCCATGCCCAAGAACTTTTAGAGGTGAACTTTAAATAATACTGTTCTCAACATCCATGTTGTAATCAACCCTTTCCTCCTGGTCATTTTATCATCAGGATGGCTGGACACCAGTTCATGCAGCTGTGGACACTGGTAATGTGGACAGCCTCAAGCTTCTTATGTACCATAGAGCACCAGCTCGCGGAAACTCTTCGCATGAGGAGGAACCCGAGTCAGGTGTCTTTGACTTGGATCAAGGAGAAGAGAGTCCCGAAGGCACATCCAAGCCGGTTGTTCCTGCAGACCTCATTAACCATGCTGACGGAGAAGGCTGGACCGCTGCCCATATTGCTGCCTCAAAAGGTTTTAAGGTGTGTCTGGTAGAAGCTGGCGTCTTTACAGTTTGATGCGTGACACAGTTGTCTGCTATTGACTGAGAGTATTTCAACGGAATGATTGGAGACTGAGTGATATTGCAGGAGACAGTCAACTACCAATATGAACTGCCTTTTTTTTCTGTCCCATAGTATTTACAGTCAACCATATATGAGACTTCTTTTTTTAATAAGATTTTATTTATTTGAGAAAGAGAACATGCACAAGCAGGGGGAGGGGCACAGGGAGAGGGAGAAGCAGACTCCCCGCCTGTCATAGGGGGCTCAATCCCAGGCCCCCGAGATCATGACCCCAGCTGAAGTCAGAGGCTTAACTGACTGAGCCACCCAGGCGCCCCGAGACTTCTACAAAAATCATACTTGGAGTTTGTTAACAAATGTGGGAGTGATTTCAGACTTTTTTTTAAAAATCTCATGTAAAATTAGGAGAAAGAGTTTGGTGTTGATTTAGCCTACGGGATTGTTTGACTCAAGGACCAAGGCTATGCTGCTGGTTAGAGGGAGGGCCAGGATTCAGATGCATGCTCTCAACTCTGAACTGCCTCCCTTACATTCTTCCTGTGCTGTTTTACTGGTAGGTATGAGGGCGCTCAAGATTTCACGCATCAGTTAGAGTAGAAAATGATTCTGATTATTCAGGAAATAATAGGCCATTCCCTCATGCTTTTTCCTGTTTTGATCAGTTTAGCAATAATGTACTTTAGTGATAAAAAGCTATTAGGAAGCTCCTGAGTGCAAGGCACTGTGTAAGCTGTCATCGGCAAGGGATCACTTACACCATCAGCTAACTCCCTAGTTCAGTGGCAAGAGAACAGGATACAAGACAAGTGTAGGTAAGAGAACACAACAAATTAAAATAAGGGTATTGGACATGAGGTTGGAACAGTATACAAATGCAAATTTTATTTTTTGAACAAAGAGAATGCACCTATATCAGAGAGCAGAGTCACAGGGATCTTAGGCTCAGAAATGGCTCTTTCAGGAGGCACTGGAAGGGATTTTGGCCTTGCTGGGTGGGTTAAATTTGCCACTCATCACTGGGATTGGAGAGTAGGTCAGACTGGGCAGCAGCAGGAGTAGAGACTGGAAGGAGGGACGTGAGCAACAGCACAGGCCGAGCTGATGAGGGACGGTGAGAAATAAGATGGGACTGGGGGTTTCGTAGTCCGACGTGGGCTTCAGTGACATTTTAAGGAGTTGGGGCCTTTTTTACTGGTCAGAGTAAAGCCACTGAAATGTTTTGTACAAAGGAGCAAAATAATCAGCTCTCTAGTTTGAATGATTAGCAATAACACAGAGAAGATTGGGGGTTATGAAAAAATTGGTGGCAGGAAGAGAGACTAGGTGAAAGATGAAGAGAGTGGCAGATATAATGAGACACATTACAGACCAGAAGTGTCTTCGGGTTGCAGACAGATTAGATGCAGGAAAAAAGGGAGCTGACTTGAGAAGGGGAGCAGTGACGCTCCCAGGAAGAAAAAAGGAGAGGCATCATTGTGATCAAGAAGATAGAACGTGGGTTTAGACATGCTGGATTTAAGTGCTGAGATGTTCATCCAGATGGAGATGTCTGGGAATAGCTAGAAACTGCATTTGGGTAACTTCCTGTTATTACAACCTATTATAACCCAGAACAGAAGCTGTTCATTTTGGACTTTTTTTTTTTTTTTAAATGAGAAAAGCATGATTTAGTTAAATGTGGAGGTATTGCTTGTTAGTAGTTTGCTCCCATTTTACCCTTTAACAAAAAAGTACAAAAATTTTGTGAACTCGATACACATGTCTTGATTTGAATGGGATGCAATATGCATGACATAAAAGTTTTTAGGAGACAACGATGAGAACTGTGAAAAGTTTACATTTGAAAATGCATGGTTCATCTTAGGCCATGAATCTCATTTGGTGGTAGAAGGGTACATTGAAGGAGTTGTTTTCAACCTACTTCCACCCCCTCAAGAAAATCTCTGAAGAGTGGGTTGTGTACACGCTCAACCTGGAGGCAAAAAAAGACAAACAAACAAAAGAAACCCTGAGCATCACTGATCTAGAATGTTCAGCTGCTGAACCTCTCATGCTAAGCAGAGAGAGAAAGTGCTCCCAGGGTGAGTGACCCTGCAGTGTAGGGCTCTTGTGTTTCTGCTCAGCTCCTTAATTATGAACTCCTTCTTGGTCCTCGTGCTTTTTGTAATCAGGGATGGTATCTTCATGGATCCTCAGGCCCCTGGTACACATAGATGCTCTGTCATTGTTGAGTAAAGGGAAATATGACCACTTTCTCTCATAGAATACGACTGTCCCTGTATTTTCTATAAGAGGCAGAAGATAAATTTTGAATGAGAAAAGAGAGATTTTTAAAAGTGATCATGACTGGGATGCCTGGGTGGCTCAGTCGGTTAAGTGCCTACCTTTGGCTCAGGTCATGATCCCAGGGTCCTGGGATCGAGTCCCACATCGGGCTCCTTGCTCTGCGGGAAGCCTACTTCTCCCTATGCCTGCCACTCCCCCTGCTTGTACTCTCACTCTCTCTCTCTCTCTGTCTAGCAAATAAATACATAAAATCTTTAAAAAAAAAATAAAAAAATAAAAGTGATCATGACTGACAACTTTGGCACACTGCTGAGTAAAATCATAGATTAAAAAAATAGATTTTTTTTTTTTAGCCCCAGAATGGATACTTCATCTTCCAGTCTAGCCTCTTCATTTTATGATTAGGACATTTAAACCCTGGAGGGAGTACTAGAGAGAAGTTGGGAATGAAGCCCAGATTGCCTGATTTCATTATCTTCACACTGTACCATGCTGCCCTCCTTCCTAGTCAAAGGTATTGGAAAGTCCTTCTGCGTCATTTGCCTAATAGAGTTCATATCCTGGCTAAGATTGTTCTCCAGAGAAGTAATCCATTTACAACTAATTTCCTAAGACTAATTTTCTGAAAAAAATAATTACAATTCTGAATCATTTTGCGGGTGAAAAATTCTACCCTGGCCACAAGCAGAGCTTAAAAAATGAATGTTTCTTCTCTGTCCAGCAGCGTATATGTGTCCGACCTATATAAGGTAGCAGTACATCATTACTTGTTTCCACATGTTTTTCAATAAAGAATTGTGGCATTTCAGAGCTTGAAGGGATATAGCTCATCGAGCCCAACCTCCTCATTTTGTAGATGAAAAAATCAAGTCTCAGAAAATAGTGTAACGCATTCCCCAAGGTCAGTTCATGGAAGATCAGATTCCCAAATCAGTGCTTTTCCCACTTTAGTCCTTTGTCTTTCTCCCAATGGCTAAGCAATTTATGCTAGTCGCCCTTGAGTGTTTGCTAATAGGAGTGCCTCTCTCTAAAGCCTGCCTGTGACTAATCATTGAGCATAAACGTTTCTTTTCATCACAGTGTGAACAGAAAGAGTTTCTTAGTGAAACTGGGTTGTGTCATGTGACCTTTGACATGTCAGGTTTGTGCAGCAGAAACATTAGGGAGATGTTCTGAATTTGATATCTCTGTTGTTGAAGCTCTCGTACAAAGAGATTCTTTATTTCCGAGGACTGTGTGTGTTTTTGGCTGCAGGACTAGATTA
This sequence comes from Leptonychotes weddellii, assembly GCF_054177405.1. Taxonomy (NCBI): domain Eukaryota; kingdom Metazoa; phylum Chordata; class Mammalia; order Carnivora; family Phocidae; genus Leptonychotes; species Leptonychotes weddellii. The sequence goes on from NC_138380.1 coordinate 28,978,001, forward strand.
TAATTCTAGTTTATAGATATGACCAAAGCTGGTGGCTTCCTGTCACTCAGGCTCTTACTCAGCCTCTCTGGGTTAATGTGTTGACTATTTCAGGCAGACTCCTTCCTCCACTTTCGACCCTGCCCCATCCTCACTTCCCCTCCTGTTTCAAGGACCAGGCTTTCTCTTTTTTTTTCTGGTTTTTCTCTTTTGTTTAACCGTAAGCAACTCCCACATTCCGTTTGTAATTGGCTGGTCCTGTTTTTTAAGAGTTTATCCAGTCTTTCAGCTTTAACTGTGGCTTCTGCAGTAAAGCATCCCAAACGCAGATCTCCACACCTGGCTTTTTACCTGTCTTCTAGACATTTATTTTCGGCATCCTGGCAGTCATCTCTGGGCAGGCCTCCTGCCCTCTGATCAGACAGTGGCCCTTTTGTTACCATCATTAGGTCATTTTTGCATTGTGTTAGGATTGTGGTCTGCCTGACACATTATTATCTTCTAGCAGGAAGTGTCATGCTCCCTCGGACGCAGTAGCATCCACCCCGACTGGGTGGTCTGGATGAGGCTGTGTGTCTCAAGTATAGAGTCCCACAGGGGACCCCAAGATTTAGATTTCCTCTCCCTGGGTCATGGCTGCAGAGAATAAGATTATAGGAGTCACTGAGTTTCTTTCTTGTCATGCGGAATTGGGTAACTGGTTGGGAGAGGAGAAAGATAAGATATCTATGAAGTTGGACCAACTCTTTGGAACTAGGTGTTGATCATGATAAGTAGAAATCTGTTCTTGGGAATCTGTTTTTTGTGCTTTAGATTCTCCACGATTATTTCCTTTTTTCCCCCTTAATTTTTATAAAATTATTATTGATTTTTTTTAAAGATTTTATTTATTTATTCATAAGAGACAGAGAGAGAGGCAGAGGGAGAAGCTGGCTCCCCACTGAGCAGGGAGCCCGATGCGGGACTCGATCCCAGGACCCTGGACCATGACCTGAGCCAAAGGCAGATGTTTAACCATCTGAGCCACCCAGGCACCCTATAAAATTATTTTTGAAAAGGCCAGACTGACTCAGCTGTTAATAAACAAAGGGAAGGCTATTTTTTTTAACACCTATTCCAGAATATTCAGTGCAGAGTATTGCATCCTTGCTTAATTTGAGCAGCAGTGATTAACCGACAGGATCCTAATGGATTCTAATCTAAACTTAGCCAACCAAAGTCCTGTTCCACCCCTCACCCAAGATATGGACTCTCCTTGTTTTCCACGAACACCTTTCATGGATCTGGGTTTTGACCCTTTTTCTCCTCGTGCTCTGTACTTTTTCCCTTGCATGATTTTACTGATCCCCAGATTATAACCTAGAAATTCCAAAATGTTGTCTCTAGCCTTACCTAACCATTTCCTGAATCTACCCAAGAAGGTCCTATTCAGGAGGGCCACAGTTTACAGGGCATCTCCTTAGAAACTAGAGCAGCAAAATTCCTTTGTCCAGTACAGTCATTCTTTATGCCTGTCATCCCAGTGTAATTATTAACAGTACCCCCCTTTTTACTCTTAAAAGTGTACCAGTTGGGGAATTATATGGTAACCCCATTGATGATCATATTCACTTTTGCTTCCATCAGAACACTCCACCTGGCTGCATCCTTGGGCTCCCGTGTTTGTGCTCCTTAGCCCGTCTGCTGCATCTCTTGTTCCTTCTGAATCCAGTACCATCACCTGGCATTTGTGTTTACTTGCTCCGTCTTCCTGACTTAATGAATTCAAATGATCGGTACAACTCTAGATTTTAATTCCCTCGCATATGAATTTTGACTATGTTGCCTCCTCCATATCTCGTGGGCACTGCCCCTGGGGAGCCCTCCTCGTCTGCTGTCTAGATTCGTGCAGGTTCTGCCAGGCTCTTCATCTGCGGTCTCTCCGCCCCCTTAGCTCACCATGAGAGGGTCTTTCAGACGGGAACTTCTTCATGTAATTTCCCTGCTTAGCGTCTTTCCAAGGGTCTGTCACTTCCAGGATAAGTGCCAGACCTATATGGCGACAGACAAGTCCCTTCTTGATCTGGACTCAGTTCACCTCCAAAGGGACACTTCCTGTCTCCTTCCCTAACGCGCTGTGCGCTCTCGGCAGGCACCACTGGCTACTGTGCAGACGCCCTGTGCTCTCTCCTCTCCCTGTCTTCCTGTCTCCGCTTCAGATTAACCTCAAATGGCCTCTTCTCCTCTCCTGACCCTTCCCTGCCTGGAAAACAGCTCAGCTCAAGGCTTCCAAAAGAGGTGCTCCCAGGGCTCCTCTCCACACTTCACTTAGAGCGCTTCTACTTTAATTGTTTGCATGCCTGTCTCTCTTTCTGTCTCCTCCAAAAAATAAAAAATACCACTTTTCCATTTTTGTGTGTACTGTGTCCGGCAGAGTCTCTGGCCTGCGAGTACTGTTGGCTGAATTGATGAGTGAATGGACTGTTCCTGCAGTTCTTTCTTACTGAGCTCCTTCCTTTCACCCTCCTTTCCAGTATACCTTCCAAATGTACCAGTTGGTTTTCAGAATCATGCTTATCATGGCATTTTGCTACCTGAATATATCCTCATGCCTACAGAAAACCTATCTTCACGCCAGCCTTAGAACTCAGCCCTTCACAGCGAACTCCAGCTATGTTTGTCTTTGGCCATTCACCCCTAAATCTACCTTGTTGCTTATGCCATCATTTCTCATTCTAACAGCCTTCCATCTTCCCTGCAAGACAGTGGGCACACCCATACCCCCAGGGTGTCCACTCTGTGCATTTGCAGACTGCTTTCACTCTCCCTCCCTCTGCCCAGTGTCAGACTCTCAGCTCCCTGACCTGACTTTGATCTTCTATCTAGCTCTTTGGACTTGGGGTTTCTACTCAGTCTCCCTGGCACTTCTACCTTGCTTCTCAGCTCTCCTTAAAGGACCATGGCAGAGGTCGGTCACTGACCTTCAACATCTCTTTCCCCCTTCCTCTGTAATAGTGGATTCTGCAGAGTTCTGGGCTCATGACCACCCAAACTAAAGACCACATTCTCCAGACTCCTTTGCAGGTAATAAGGTCACCTACCTAAGTTCTGGTGGGTGGGACGTGAGTGGAAGTGAAAGCTTAAGCTTAAACCTCTGCTTTTTAAGTGTCTGTTGTAGCAGATATATCTCTATCATGATGAATAGGACTTCGGTTTAAACCCACCTGTCCAGATCTCTTGTTCTACGTCACTTGGGTAGGACACCCTGCCTGGTTTAGGCCCCCTGGGAATCCATTTCCAGAAGCAGTGACTGGCATCACAGCATTTATCCTCTTCACAAACCCCACCCATCAAGGAGAGAGCTTAGATTCCTTGCTCCACCTTTCCCTCCTCTTCCACCTAGTACAACTTTGGACATCACTTCAGTGCCATTTTGCCCATGTCTCTACTACACTTTGGATTCCTCCCTGAGAAGCAGAACTATTACCTTACTCATCGTCACAACCCTCAGGCCTAACAGAGGACCTGGAAGAGTGCTTAGTACCTCTTTCTTATAGTTGTGGGGATTAATGAGCACTAAATACTTGCAAAGTGTTAGAACTGTGCCTGGCACTTAGTATGCACTCAAATAGCTGTAGCTGTGCTTGTTAAGTGTCAGTTGGGTGGAGGTTTTCAACTCCTTTCTGTTCCCCATGGAGCCCAGCCGTGGGTTTGGATATGCATCACCCTGCTATCCTCCTGGGGACCAACATTGCTTGCTTCCTTATAGAGAAAGTCATTGCTTATATTATTGCCCACTGACCTACCTGAGTATAATAAAAATTATATACAACCCACTTTGAAGGTCAGAGGTAAAAGAATCTTGCAGATTTTGGTTGTATCTTTTATCATGTCTGTTTGTAATTTAAAGTAACGTCATCTAGAATTATATTGAGATCAGGGACATTTATTGATGTGCTATAATTCCTTACTACTTAATTGAATATTTAGGTTATTTTCTAATTGGTGATTATGTTGATTATAATAATAACAGCTAATAAATATTGAGAGTTTAGTACATGCTGAGAATGTGAACTTTTTATGCATCTCTTCATTTAAGTCACATAAGAGCCCTACAAATACAAATATTTAAACAAAGATAAGGAAACTGAAACAGAAATGTTACATGATTTGCCGAAAGTCATAGATAAAATCATTTACATTGGCAGAATTAGGATCCAGGTCTGTTTTGGCTCTTATCTGCTTTTGCTGCAAGTATTAACTTGTATAATAAAGGTATTATTTTTATCTCTTCTCTGGGAATTCACAAAGTTTAGTGCTCTGATTGCATTCTAGTTAATTTCCCATTAAAGTTCATTTCTAAATCAGCATTTCTGAATTTCTCATTTACTATCTAATGCATTTACTGGTATTATACAAATTAGTCATAACAGTTTGATAAGAACTGTTATTTATATATTTGACTTTGTTTTCAGTTCATTTCTTGGCTTAGGGAGTTTTTGAATTTGAACCCCAGACCTATCTACACAAAAACAGACTTTGATTACAGTTGTTAGAGGAGATCCCTCCAACCTGAGCAGGCGCAGTGTGAAACCAATGTTCTAGTCAGTTCCCTTTGCAGGCAAACCTGGTTCAGCGCCTCCATTCTGGGGCTGCAGAGACCTCGTCTCCCATCCCCCCAGCATCTGAAAAGATTCCCTACATCCGCTGGTCTTCACACCAGCACTGGCTTCCTGTTCAGATTTCACTTAATTGGTGGTTTTAGCTTGCTTGCTTTCTTTTTGACCCTTAGGGATTTCCTGTACTTCCTTATGAACTCACCTGTAAAGTCTGTTTTGGGGGCAATATGAAGCAACTGGAACTCGCATATACTCCTGGTGGGCGTGGAAATTGGTATAGCCACTTCTGAAAGCTCTTTGCAGTATATACTGACCTAGAACAACATATGCATAGCCTGTGACCTAGCAGGCCAGCTCTGAACATAACACCCAACAGAAATGTGTACGTGTGTCCATCAAAGGACATGTACTAGAATGTCCATAGTAGAACCCGATGTCCATTACCAAGAAAACAGATAAGTAAATTATGATGTATTCATATATACCACACATGGAATACCACACAGTACTTTTTTTTTTTTTTTTAAGATTTTATTTATTCATGAGAGACAGAGAGGCAGAAGCTCTGCAGGGAGCCCGATGCGGGACTCGATCCCAGGACCCCAGGATCATGACCTGAGCTGAAGGCAGATGCTTAACCGACTGAGCCACCTAGGTGCCTCCACACAGTACTTTTTTTAAAAAAAAAGGGTAAACTATGTTTAGTCCCAACATATGGATGAATTTTATAGAATTTTATAATGTTGAATGAAAAGAAGCCAAATATTAAAGTGAAATTGCAATATGATTCCACTTATATTAAGTTGATAAACAGGTTAAACCAGTCTCTGGTATTAGAAATCATCATAGTAGTTATCTGTGGGGGAAAGAGGAGGGGCTAGCAATTGAGATGGAACGTACAGGAGGCTTCCAGAGTGTGCCTTACACAGTTATGTTCACTTTGTGATACTTCTTCAAGCCTGTTTGTGTACTTTTCTATGAGGATAGTATATGTCAATAAAAATATTTACATAAAAAGAGGAAAAAGGTGTGTTTCTGTATTTTACAAAATAGAAAAAGATGTTTTACAGCAATATTTTCAGACTGCCTGGTTTACTATTGTTAGAAGTGAAAAAATGAAATCCGCCCAAAGCCTCTGTGTGTGTGTGTGTGTGTGTGTGTGTGTGTGTATGTGTATAAGGGAGAGATGGAAAGGGTGTTGCTTGTTTGGTTGTTAGTTCCTTTTTATGGTTTCTGGTCTATTCAGTTTTGTGCTTATTCTGGTGGGAAATCAGTAAACAAATCATGAAGTAGTAAAAGTTGATTTGGCAGAGGTCCTTGGCCAATATCCTGATGTTCTATCCTGCCACACAATTACTTACTTGAAAATGTTTGCACATATATTGTCTTACTTCTACTTTGTTATGAAACATTTTGGAGAACTAAGAGTTTCCAGTTCATAGGTTACTGATACTTTTTTTGGTGGGGATTTCCTGAAGCAACAGAGAAGAAGAAAGAGCTGCAAAAGAGAGGATGCATATCTTCAGTATCTGTTTGGAAAGTTTTTCTAAAAACTCAACATGGTGTTCGTATTTTTCAAATAAAAATAGGGCAGTGTAAGATCACAAATATAAATGTGCTTACGGGGACTCTGAGACAGAATTGTTAAAATTGGAGCCCTGCACCTACATGACCAGGAAAACAGTTCATCATCTACGAGACAGCATGGAGCACCAGTTGTAGCGAAAGTCTTTTTGCTTGGGCGCCTGGGTGGCTCAGATGGTTAAGCGTCTGCCTTCGGCTCAGGTCATGATCTCAGGGTCCTGGGATCGAGTCCCGCATCGGGCTCCCTGCTCCTTGGGAGCCTGCTTCTCCCTCTGCCTCTCTCTCTCTCTCTCTGTTTCTCATGAATAACTAAATAAAATCTTTAAAAAAAAAAAATCTTTTTGCTTTATATTGCCAAATTACCATAAAAGGATACTGTCTGCCGAAGTCCACTTCTTAATTTCACTCTGCAACATGAGTGATTAGTAAGCTTTTTTTCCTCTTGAAACCTAGGAGGCTGTTCTGTGGAGTGATGTTGTGGTCCTGTGATTCACATTTGAATGAAGCACTCTTTGCTTTCCATTTTGAGCCTGTGTTTAGATTAATGTGTGTATTTGGGTTGCTGAAATTGAAATATGATTTCTAGCTGAGAATTTCTGATTTGCTCATTACAGGCGAATGACTTTTCCCTTGAATTTTTCATTTGAGTTTATTCATTTGGGCGTGAGGTAATAGAGCCTTTACCTTTACAGAACTGCCTGGAAATCTTGTGTAAGCACGGAGGGCTTGAGCCAGAAAGGAGAGATAAGTGCAATCGGACCGCGCACGATGTCGCCACTGATGACTGCAAGCATCTGCTGGAGAATCTGAGTGAGTGCCGTTCACAGCTTTGTTCATCCTTCCTCACACTGCTGGGGCCTCGGGCACATTGGGAAGATATTCATGCAGCTACAGTTTGCTCATTCGCTTCTTCGCCTTCTTTGAACCCTAGCAACTACAAACACATTTTACTGATTATAAAGGTGATGATTATTTTTCTCCCTGCAGAATGGCTTTTTAGAGAATTAGTTGCTATTCAAATAATGCTAGATCTTCTTTGTATTTTAATGACCTTGGACAGTATTTAATTATTGCTCTTTTTTTCTGGACTTAGATTGTCTCTCTAAGACATGAGATGAATAGGGTATGAAGAATCATGGCTGGGTACCTTCGCCATTAGCTGATCATATAAATGTAGGAAAGTTATCTCTCAGTGCCTGATTGCCGACCTGCCTGTGAAGATAATTGAAGATCTTTTGGGTCTCTTCCAACTCTAAGCATATATGCTTCTCAGCACATGTTCTAAAAGGTTCACTTGTGGGTTTATGGAATATGGGGTTTCAGATCATACAAAATATTACAACTTCTCATATCAAGATTATCACTCAGTCCATCCAGTCAGCCAGCCGTATCAATATTTCGGCTTTAACATATATTCTAACATTGAGACAGAAAATGAACAATAAACATAAGAAATAATTTATTACATGGTATGTGAGACAGTAATTTGTGCATGGAAAAGACTCGGGAGGATTGGGAGTGTGAGGATGGGTTTCAGTTTTTAAAGTGATGGTCAAGGGAGCCTCACTGGTGAGACATTGAAGCAACCACTTGAAGGAGGTGAGCAGGGCAGCTCAGGTAAGAGCTTTCCAAGCAGAACATTGTCAGGTGGACAGAGGCCCTCGAGTAGGAGCATACCTGTTGTGTCCGAGGAGCTGTAAAGGGGGCAGAGTGCTGGGTTGGAATGAGCGAGGGGAGAGAAGTTATGAGATGGGATCAGGTGGCAGCCTGATCTGGTTGGAATTTATAGGCTGCTGTAAGATAGCCCTTTCAGTGTTTGAGCTTCAGAGTGACAGGATCCGCTGTACATTTTCACAGTTCCCATGGCTGCTTTGCTGAGAATAATTGTAGGAAGTCCCAGGAGAAGTCAGGGAGACTTGTTAGGCCCTCGATGTCTTCCAGCATGAGAAAATAGTGACAACTCAATCTAGGATTGTCACAGATGAGGTGGTGAGAAGTGGTTGGGTTCTGGATGCAGCTGAAGGTAGAGCCAGCAGAACTTCCTGCTGGACTAAATCTCAAGTATAAGAGAGGGGGGATTCATGTATCACTCCCAGGGATTCAGCCTCAACGATTGGCAGGATGAAGTGGCTGTCACCCGTCAAGGGGAAGGCTGTGGGTGAAGCAGATTGCTAATGGAGATCAGGAGTTCCGTTTTAGAAGTATGAATTTGAGATGTCTGTTAGGGTATCTGTGTGGAGATGCCAAGTCAGCAGGAATTCCGGAGAGGAGTATGAGCTGGATACATAAATCTGGGAGTCAGCAGTTTATAGATGATATTTAAAGTCATGGGACTGGATGAGATCACTAAGGAAGTGAACACAGACGGAAAAAGGCAGAGAAACACTCCATGGTCCCGAAATCTGGAAAATGTGGAGGGACCAGCAGAGAATCAGTACAGAGTGACCAGTGAGGCATGAGAGGATCCTGTGGGAGTGGATCACAGAAGAGAGAGAGAGAACTTATGTCAGCAGCTATTGACAAGGTGAGAACTGAGAATTAGCGATAATTGGAAAAATAATCCGGTAGTTGGTTAAGAGAGAAAGCCAGTTTAAGAAGGGAATCATAAAACAAAAATAGACTCTTTCAACATTTTATTTTCGTTTTAATCATACAAATATTTCTTTCGTCAACTCTCAGGTGAAGGTCTTTACTTTAGTATGGTTTTGCTGACTGAAGTCCCACCTATTCTTATTTGAAAACCACACCTCTCATGCTTCATCTGTGATCTCTAGTGTTTGAGGAATTAAACACATTTAGAAGCAAACTAAAGGCAGTATCTGTCTAAAGATAATTTTTTTTAAATCTTACGTAGTTATCTATACCTTATTAGATGACTTTTTTTTAACTACCTCCTCTGTTCAGTGTCTCTAAAGTGTACAACTTCATTGTCATAGGAATAGTAAGTCATTTCATCAGTTTATGGAATATTTAATTTCCTAGTTATAGTAATGAGTTCAGCAGACATAAAAGATTAGAGAATAAACACAAGTGACTCTTGGTGAGCGCATAATTCAGTTCATGAGGATGGAAGTCATCAGGCACTGCCCACCTCAGTGGGGCCTCAGTCAGTTGGTGTCACAGAGAGATTGGAAAGATCATTTAAAAAGCTTGACTGCACTGTTTACTATTTATTAGATACTCACTAGTATTTACCATGTCACTGACGGTGTGTTAAATTCATTTCAAACATGAGTTCCTTTAGTCTTTATAACAATTTAATAGCACATTCCTAACATTTTGTAGAAGGAATTGGGGTATAGAGAGATCGAGGCAATTCACCAAGTACACGTGGCTAGTAAGAGGCTGGTCCTGAGTCTCAGACCAAGGTTGTAGGAGTCTGAAGCCACTATCACTGACCTCTACAACTGTAACCTGCCTTATTCATGATGTTATCAATGAAGGTAAGGAGAAGAGGCAATATAGAGAATTCAGGGTCAAGAGAGCACTCTCCTTTTCCCAGATTTTTTTTTTTTTTTTTTAAGAACTTGAGAGTCTTGCTGAAGGAAAGAGCCAATGAACTACAAAAGGGCAAAGATACAAGGAAAGATAAACAATTCAAGCAACGTGGTTCCAAAAAAACTGTGAAGAGTTTGGGAGACCAAAGTTTACTGCAGTAGAAGAACATTCAGTTAATAGTGTCTGAAGAAATATGATAGCTAACCTTTGCTTTGTGTTTCATATGTTTGTATCTGCCTATTTTATATAAGAGTTTTGCTGGTTTTTCCTATCCAGGTTTTTTTTTTTTTTCCCCTAATTCTTTTATTCTTCCGACAGACGCTCTTAAAATACCTTTAAGGATTTCAGTGGGTGAGATTCCACCAGGCAACTATTGTTCGGATGACTTTGAATGCGAAAACACAATATGCACTTTAAATATCCGCAAACAGACATCATGGGATGATTTTTCAAAAGCAGTGAGTCAAGCTCTGACAAATCATTTCCAAGCAATCTCCTCTGATGGATGGCGGAGTCTGGAAGATGTGACATTTAATAACACCACTGACTCCAGCATTGGCCTCAGCACAAGCAGTGTGCAATCCGTCATGCTAGGTATCAGCAGTCCTGTGATGATGAGAAAGCTGAATTTCTCGGTTTATTCGTGTTTATGGGCTCCACAACCTGATACTTAGTTCATTGATTAAATACATTCAAAGCTCACTTGTGACAGCTGCTGGTGCTGAAAAACTTGAGTATTCACAATGCAGCCATTACATAATGTTGCCCGTTAGTATAAAAAATGCTTTGATGCCTCAGATAATACTTAGAGAGTAAAGAACAAGAAAGCCCTTGATGAGGCTTTGTGATTGCACTTGCTCTTCTGATAAATGCTAAAAACGAACCCCATTGCAGCTACTTACTGATGCACAAGTTCTGAACACAGCTCCAGATTTGTACTTGAGCTGAGCCAGGGATGCTTATAGGATATTAACACCTTACCTCCAGCACAGGAGCCCTAATGAAGTCTCGAGTTGGAAGAAGCACTCTCCATTGAAGTTATAAGCAAAGATCCCACATGGGATGATTCAGGGCGATAAGTGGTTATTTCTGTTTGATAGGCACTATGAAGCAGACTCCAAAGAACTTATTAAGATTCGTTGGGGCACCTGGGTGGCTCAGTACGTTACGCGACCGACTCTTGGTTTCAGCTCAGGTCATGATCTCAGGGGTTGTGAGATCGAGCCCCACATTGGGCTCTGCGCTCAGCATGGAGTCTGCTTGGGGTTCTTTCCCCTCCCTCTGCCTCCCCCTGCTCCCTTACACATCTCTCTCTCTCTCTCTCTCTCATATAAATAAATAAAATCTTTTTTTTTTTTTTTTTTTTTAAAGATAAGATTTGCTTTCTGGTGAACATAGTAAGTGCTCTATAAATGTCCTTGGTTAGTTTGTTTCCTCTTGAGCCAGCAGAACTAGCATCTTTGGGGAACCTGCTATTATTTCAGAACTATGTTGGGAGCTTTATCTACAGCACCTCAACAAGTCCTTAAAACAGGCTCATTTTACAAATAACTAGTTACAAGATGACCTGCCTGAGATCACAGAGCAAAGAAGTAAAACAGGCAGGATTCAAATCCCAGTCTGTCTGGTAGGAAAGCCTACATGTTTTCAGCAGCAATATGTGGCAAAAGAATAGTCAAGGTTGAGGAAAAGGGTGAGTTTCACCATGCTTTTTATATATCAGCTTATTAGATCGGAAAGTGTTTTATTCTGTTAACTTACATATGCTAAGTCACTTTAAAAATATATATATTTTACTAGCTTTTAAGGCAGATTATTCATAACAACTTAATTTTATGAATCTTTGGCAAGATCATTAAAATAATTATTACAGAAGAATTATTATATAGTTAAGTAATTGCATTAAGACAATATGTCAGAAATGATTCTCAGTAACACATTTTGCCCACACGATGAACTGTTATTCAAGGTGTGGTTGTGCCCAGAGGTCTAATAAACGAAGTCAGCACAGACTTGTTTTGAAGAAAATGGCCTTTCATCATCAGCCCTCATCCAGCTAATCTGGAAACAAGCGTAAGCAAATGGATATTTACCACCATCAGAGAGATTTACCTCTGTGAGCAGTGGGTAATAAGGCCTGATGGTTCCAGTGTCCATGCTTGTCACTGATGTGTGGGGCACCCTGGTTGTTTCAGATCTAAAGATGATTGAGTTCTGTGGGTGAAGGGCTTAGTGTAGTCTCTGGCTGTAGCTGCTTGAAAATTAGCAACTATGACAAGAGTTAGTTATGTATATAAGTGATTTTACTATAGCGATAACCTAAGTAGATGAAAGGGACTCAAGCCACCAGATAACCAGTGAGTTATAGGGAGGCCATGCATATGTGGTAGGAATATTGAAGGATTTAAGATCTGTGGAAGGAACAAGTACGTACTACGCATCCCTCCCTAGAGTAGACACCTATTACTAGGGACCCTTTCTGAGCAAGAGTGAGCAGAGGGCCCGGACAGTAAGAAGGCTTGCTTTATTCTGAGCTCCTGAAGTTACTGTTTTTTCTGGAATCTAAAAATTTGTTGGAAAGGGAGCAGATCATAAAGGACCTGTTACCTCATCCAAAGTGCTCGGACTTTGTGAAGCAGGCACTGCAAGAGCCATGAATATTTTATCATCCGGGGCACCTGTGTGGTTCAGTTGGTTGGGCGACTGCTTCGGGTCAGGTCATGATCCTGGAGTCCTGGGATCAAGTCCCACATCGGGCTCCCTGCTGAGTGGGGGTGTCTGCTTCTCCCTCTGACCCTCCTCCCTCTCATGCTCTCTGTCTCTCATTCTCTCTCTCTCTCTCAAATAAATAAAATCTTAAAAAATTTTTTTTTAAATTTTAAAAAAAGTTATCATCAGCTTTGTTCCTGAGAGCTTAACCCTAGAAATAATTAGTAGTACTTTTACTCCCCAGATTTCTCGCTTACTCCAGAAAATAGCTCTGGAGAAGCCTGTTGTTGGAAGGCCTTCCTTTTGACCTTCAATAGACATTGTGTTTGGGAGTTCACCCCTGTGACCCTTGACATATTCTGTGCATGGCTTTGACAGTTTAAGCTCTGGATTCCTTAGGGTTCTCACATAGGAGATTGCACATTCCCTCTTATAAGAAAAATTACTTTAAGCTTCTTTGACATTTTCTTTCATTTTTTTTGAACTAGGAAATGTGCCATGGTCAGCAGGTCAGAGCTTCTCCCAGTCCCCGTGGGACTTTATGAAGAAAAATAAAGCAGAGCAAGTTACTGTGCTTTTATCAGGTAAGGATAGTCCAAATTGAGTGAATGTTGACACAGTGTTTGGCTTCGTGAGTGTCTCGCGGTGCTGATTCTTAAATCTGTACGTTTCTGTCCTGCATTCTCTAGCAATGCATGTATGACTCCCTCTACTAAGTAATTAGATGTTTTTTGAAACATTTGATTAAGAAGAATAAAAGCCAGGTTTCTGACACTTGTGGTGATATCCATCCTGATCATTGATTGCTGCGATTTTTTTGTTAATTTTATTTATTTATTTGAGAGCGAGAGTAGGGGGAGAGGGGGCCGGAGGAGCAGAGGGAGAGAGGGGACAAGCATACTCCTCGCTGAGCAGGGGAATCTGCCATGGGGCTGGATTTCACAACCCTGACCTTGAGATCATGACCTCAGCTGAAATCAAGAGTTGGATGCTTAACCCACTGAACCACCCAGGCACCCCACTGAGATTCTGACTGCCTCTCTCATTAAGAACAAACCAGAAGTTAAACCTAAGGTTCTGAGAGGGTGGCAAGAGACCATGTTAAAAAGAAATGCCTTCTGTTACTGTCAAGTCCAGTGTGTGATTAATATAATTATTATAATAGTACAAGGTAATGTTTAATGAGCACCTATTATGTGCTAGGCCCTGTCGTTTACAGCACAAGTATAAATTCATTTCATCCTTATAACAACCCAAGGAGATATGTATTTCTGTTTACCCTCATTTTATGTACAAAGAAATTAAGGCTCAGAAAGATTAATTTTCTTGTCTAAAGTTACATAGCTAGTCAGTGTTACAAGAATCCTCAATTTCTCAGCCCTTAACTGTAAAAGGGATTTCATCATATATTTCCCATAGTTGGGAATGGAGTCTTTAAAAGTTCAGCTAATAAAGTTTCAACTACTAAAGTTGTATTCTATTGTTTGAACTACTTACTGAAGTTAAAAAAAAAAAAAAAAAAAAATGTAAGACTATCCCAGAAAATTCCTTCAGACTTTCCAGCACTGTATTGAGAGAGTAGCAGAATTTGGGAGGGAAGTGAGGGAGATAGAGTCTGGGAAAGAACGTAAAGGATAACCCCTAGAACTGCGTTAATGCTGTCTCAGGCTAGAACTTTCAGAGGGTTGGGATTGCCTCTGATAACACTTGCTTATAAACAGTAAAATACTGGATCCGATGATCGGAGCAGATACTAGCTATAGTATTTGAGCTAGGACCTCAGGCCCTGGCTGTGACTGACAGGTGGGCTTCCCAGGGGAAGGAAGGGCAGCTGGGGAGCTCTGGGGAGACCAGGAATAGTGGCCATTTACCAACCAGTTCAAAATGTCACAGTATTTTCACAGCGATAAAGACATAAAGATACCTCTTGGCCAGATGTCAGCTCTGCCTACATAAGTCAACAAACGTATCTTTTATGAGAGGCTTTGTTGTATTTTGATCATTTATATTTAATAAGGAAGAACCAGGGTGCCTGGGTGGCTCAGTTGGTTGAGCCTCTGGCTCTTGATTTTGGCTCTGGTCATGATCTCAGGGTTGTGGGATCGAGCCCTGTGTTCACGCTGGCCATGGAGCCTGTTTGAGATTCTCTCTCTCTCCCTCTGCCCCTCCTTTCTCTCTCTCTCTACTTCTCCAAAAAAAAAAAAAAAGGAAGAACCAATTTTCCATGTATTGCTTTCTTAAATAGGTCCTCAAGAAGGCTGCCTCAGTAGTGTGACTTATGCGTCAATGATCCCTCTTCAGATGCTACAGAATTACCTCAGGCTGGTAGGTGGATGCGGCCAAGTGGAGTCTTAAACTCCCATCTCTGATGCTGGAATATATTGGTTGGCCCATTTTCATGTTTGAAAGAGTGTGAGCCCCCACTAACCCTGTGACCTTCCCCAGCAGCCCTTTCCCTAGAAGGCTGCTGGTCACTTAGTTCTGGATTTCTGTCACAGTCATTCATGTGTTCACCACCTGGACCCAGGGACTACCTGTTCCCTGTGAAGTGTTATAATTGGAGCAGGAGGAGATTGTCTTTCCCCAACATGGACTTGACATCAGGAAACTGATCATCAATATGAAAGACAATGGCTATAAATATCAAGATGCTTTGCTGTAAACTTTTGTAATTTAAAACTAAGTTAAATATGCTAGCATTAGTTAAAGTATTGATTTGGCCACTTCAACAGAAACTAAACAGTTATAGCTTAAACAGTATAGAAGTTTATTTTTCTCAAACAGAGAAATCCCAACAGGTGAGAGAGCCAGCCAGGGGATGTGGGGCAGGGTGACCCCAGCAGGGTGTCAACACCTTCTCTCTCACCGGGCCACTCTGACCTGGGGTATTGCTTATGTGGGTTTGGTCAAAGAGAGTCACCAGGTTCTAGCCTGAGGGAGGAGAGCCTGGAGGGCAAGCCCCTTCCTTTCTGGGGAGTTGCACACCTCATTTCTATCCACAACCCACGGACCAGAATTGAGACACAAGCTCACAGCTAGCTGGAATATGTGGTCTTTTGGTGGCCAACCACGCACCCAGCTAAACTAGTTCTGTTATTAAAGGGAAGAAGAATATGATTATCAAGAGAAAGTAGCAAATTCTAGACAGTGAATAACTACAGTGCTTTGCATTTGTCCAGTACTTACTACATGCCAGACAGTATGCCAAATGCTCATAGGTGTGTTATTTATTCTTCAAAACATCCCTATGAGGTAGAAAGCATCATCCATTTTATGGATAAGGAAATTGAAACAGAGGTCACATAATGTGCTCAAGGCCACGAGGCTAGTGAGTGATTCAGCTAGGACTGTGCAATCCCTGCGACCCGCAGCGGTTTCTGTGTGAGATCTATCTAATCTAAAACTAATACTAAAGGTATTGAAGCAATACCTTCGATTGAAGCAAACATTCATTTTGCTTGCCGCCTTAATTTGGAAAGCTTTTTCAAACAAATGAATGGGTTTGCCTATGGTTCTTTACAAAATTAAAGGACCATAGGGGCAAGTATCAGTTGATACCTCTGTTCCCCATGGAAAGAAGTATTCAAAACCATTCTGTTGATGTTCTAGCTAAACTCAGAGTTGGGGCTGACCTTTTTAAAAGAAGCCACAGTAGCATAGAAACATTCAGAGGCTTTACAGTTTAGAAGAGATGGTGTCTTGTAAATCTGAGACTTTCACTTGTTTTCTTTATCATGCGTTCCTCTCTCCCTACAGCTTCAAAGTAAGCCTGAGGATTACATTATAGGTGGGAGGGAGGGCTGTCTCCTCCTTGTGCTTTAGTGAAAGTTGAAGTTGTGTGACCAGTTGGTTTTCAGGAATGTGAGCCTAGGCTCCCAGTAGAATGAGCTTGTAGAACCACTTTCTTCTCTGCCTTCTCCCTTCTCAGCTTCTCTGTACCAGGCAAGGTTCTGGCTCAGGGCTTTTATTCACTCAGATGATAAAATAAACAGAAAGGTGATGAAACAGATTACAACTGCACATTAGGCTTGACTGAGCAGGTCTATTAGGACATTATAACCAGAATATTCCAAGTACATTTATATGTGTGCCTCCTAACGCATAAGACATAGTAACTACCAATGACCAACAAACCAGAGACTAACTAGTTGTTAGTTCTATTCTCAGCTTAGTGAGTGTAGACAAAGGGCTTTTTAAAATTCAACAATTAAGCCCTGGATGAAGATAGTAAATATTTATCGTGCGTTTTAGCAACCACTTCAAAATTTAAAGTCACTCAGGCAATAATATAATACCATGGTTGTGAATGTTTCATCTTCCATATGAGATTATAACCCCCCTAGTGAGACAGATAATGTGTTAACACATTTTTGTATCCTGTTTAGTTATTTAATTCAGTTGTTTGACAACTATTTATTGAGAGCCTTCTAAATGCAGACAGTGTTTTAGAAACTTAGGATATACCTATGTGTAAGATGCATTCCCTGACCTCGTGGAGCTTACATTCTAGTGGGGGAAGACAAATAGGAAACAAATGAATAAATACATTTGTGATGACATGGCCAGTCAAGTATGCAAATATATAGGAAAATATGCAAGTATGAAGGAAAATAAAGCAGATAAGGAGATAAAGAGCTAGTGGGAGGGATGGGAGAAAGAACTTCTGGATGGAGTTGTTAGCAAAGACCTTTCTGTAGTGACGTATAGACAGAAAACTAGATGAGGGGAAGATGGTAGCCTTGTGAAGGGTGTTTGCAGAAGATGGAACAGCAGGTACAAAAGTGTCTATGCTGGCAGTGAGGTCTGAGAGATGGCCAGAAGCTAGATCATTTGGGATCATGGCAAGGACTTTGAATTTTACTCCAGGTGTGATAGAAAGACACTGATAGGGTTTGAGCCGGAGAGTGACACATCCACCCAGTGCCACAGTAACTATAAGCACATTGATAGGTCTTTGAATTGTTGAAAATCTTACGACATGCAAACCTAGTAATACCTGACTTTATTGAGTATTTATATGCCAAGCTCCGTTGTAAGATATATAGATTGTTTGATTTAATCACTCCATGAGGGTAGGTATTTATATCAGTTACCCCCATTTTACAGGTGAATAAACCAAGATTCAAAGGAATTTGTCCAAGGTTCTCAGCAAGCAAGTGGTAGAACCTAAGGAGTGGCACCTAGTCTGTCTTCCTTTTTCATGCATGTAATAATACTGGTTAAGAAGGAATCACAGTAACCAGTTTTAACTGTGTGTGTAAATGTATTACATATAATGCATATATTAAAGCCTTTATGCAGAAAGTCACATGGATTGAAGACTTTAAATCAGATTTGTTTCTTTTTTTTAATGGTGTTATTTTTCAATACTTTCACTGTATAATTAAAATAATACAAATCCTAAATATCCATTCTGACAGCTAATAAGGAAACATTTTACTTGATTGAGTTTTGAATCGCTAATAATTTATTATAATAGTTGAACTTAGTGTATAATTCAGACTTTCCCTAGC
>NC_138380.1:28995981-29036570 GCF_054177405.1 Leptonychotes weddellii
CAGATCTGAGATTCAACAGTCTTGCACAATTCACAGCGCTTACCAGAGCACATACCCTCCCCAGTGTCTATCACCCAGTCACCCCATCCCTCCCACCCCACCCCCCACTCCAACAACACTCAGTTTGTTTCCTGCGATTAAGAATTCCTCATATCAGTGAGATCATATGATACATGTCTTTCTCTGTTTGACTTATTTCCTGAGCACTACTTTAAAATGTAGGACTTGAATCCCCTAGGACATGATTCTTGAGATTCCAGTGCCTGGTAGCCATCCACCGCAATATGTGGTACGCTAACCATCAAGAATCACGACTAGGAAATTCCACCTGCTCTTCATAGCGTCCCAGAATAAATTTGCTGTGTTCCCATAAAAATAATGTTGTAAATGATGACGGTTATGAATCTAAGGCCACAGATCTCAACTCCGTTAGCAGGTGGCTAGCCGGTTCTAGCCTGACCTCTTTTGTGCATGGAGGAGTAAATGTGGGTAAGGTCCTAGCAGAAGGAGGAAGCCAGTTCCCTGGTGTGATGAAGAGTGGCTCCAACACCAGTGAATCTTTTGGCTTCCATGGCAATTATGGAAGAAGATTCTGGGCAGCGGGGCAAGAGTCAGCCCAGAGGAGGTCTGGAGCAGGAAGAGTTGATGAGTGTTAGAGGTTGGTGACAAGGCAACAGTTAGATCCAAAGTTATGTCTTATGGTTGTTTGGTTTTTTGTTTTTTGGGTTTTGTTTTTTTTTTTAAATAACTACAATACCAAATTCGTATGTCTGTGCTGCTAAAAGAGGGCCTATCTTTATGTGAAGTTAGTAACCAAGACCCATCTTTGCTTTTAAAGTTTCAGGAAGCTAATTCTTAAAAACCTATGGTGTGTCTCTCTCTACGAACTGTAATTTCTCTTAAATTCCCATTATTCTTTTATACCTATTCTGTAAAGAGGGTCCTCAGCCTATGGCTAAAACCCTCTCTCTCTACCATGAAGGACTCTAGATTTTTGGAGCCCCAATGCTGGATGTACCAGTATTGTCTGGGAGGGGGGCGGATTTTATATGAATCAATTGACAGTAACTGTGTTGCTTGTGGCTCTAAAGCCCTACATAAATTCTTTAAAATCAGTGTCAGAAGAGGTCAGAATGAAAGTCCTAGCTATAAAGCCATGATACTTTACGGCCATCTCAGCTTTATTGGCTCAGTAAAAGCCTTTCATTTTTTATTCTTTTTTGAGTTCAGCATCTTAGCAGGACCAGGCCTAAAACCGTCTCTCCACAGTAGAAGCTTTCCCTCAGGCTCTGACAAGTGAAACTCGGAACAGAAGTTGAGGTTTATTGCTTTAAAATAATGCCACAAGTCTGAAAACACATCACAGGTGCCCCGTTGACCACTGCGGAGACAGCAGCCGCTCTGGTGCACGCCGTTTTGCAGGAAAACGCTGTGGAGGGGAAAACAATCAAGGGATGGATGGGCCTTTGTTGAGGGCATTGTTTCCATTTAATCCATAATTCATTTGCGTCACAAAGCACTAATTGACGTGTGATAAGAACTTCCTGAATGGGCTGTGCAGACGCAGGAATAAAAGGGATTGGTACCGATTGTGATAATAAGGCCAGTGTCCCTTTAGTAACAAGAAGCAAAAATGTGCCCCTGGAAACGGGCACTTAGGAGTAATTGTGGTGACTCTAATTCACCTTTCGGCAGTTGAGTTTGGTTTTCTTAAAGAGCAGATCATCTCCTTTCAAAACAATTAAAATATTTACCTTCTGGCCCCCCCCCCCTGCCAAAAATCTGGTCTGCCTGCCTCTCTTCCTGTCTATCTTGAGAGCCCTCTGCTGGCAGCGGGAAGCATGTGTATTTATAATACCTAAGATCTTGCTGTTTGGAGAAATGTAATTTTTAGCTAGAGCAGTTAAATGTGTTTTCCTTGCATAGCTTTGCATGTTTGCACCAGTCTCAGAGCAGCGGGCTCCTGGTAATTATTTTGTTGTTCAGATCTTAAATGGTAACCAACACAACTAAACCATTTGATGAAATAGAACAAAATACCACTAACAAAAAATTGATAATATCTGAAATGAGGAAAAACCTAATGGAATGCATGTATTAGAATGTATGAATGATCTGGAAGTCTGTACATTTGTTTTTCCATTTATTTCCTTATTTATATTTTACCTTATTACAGAGAGGATATTAGACTATTTGAAGACAAAATGCTTACTGCTAGTGAATGGCCTTTTCATGGAGATTTCAAGTAGAATGTTCCCTGTCTGTATTTTGTAAGAACCTACAATCTGAGAACAAATGAGGTGTTGAAACTGAAGACAGCTTATCTATGAAATCTGGTCTCTTGCTGTTACGTGATTTCAAAATCAATCTTGAGACGGTGTAGGCAGTTTGACAAGGAGGGCTGTAATGAATAGAGCACTCTTGTTTTCAGAAGTGAGACAAGATTAAATAGCAATCCTAGTTGGAAATCTCAGGGGTAGAATATTCGTAAATCTTGAAAATCTGTATCCTGTTTCACTGGTATGAAACAATCCATTCCTTGTGAGAGAATTTCTACCCAGTAAGTCATGGCAGTTTGGGATTAATTTGAAGAGTACAAACTTCTGGTTTAAAAGTGCACTTGGCTTGCGGTACCCAATTTCCCACTAAAGTGCTTTTGAAAAGTGGCAAAACTTCACAGTAACAGAGGAAAATAGAACTGAGGTCTTCCTTTAGCAAGAATCTGGAAAAACTTTCCAGTACCTTAAGTGTAAGAGAGTGTTAAACCGGGGCACCTGGGTGGCTCAGTCGTTAAGCGTCTGCCTTCGGCTCAGGTGATGATCCCAGGGTCCTGGGATCGAGCCCCACATCAGGCTCCCTGCTCGGCGGGAAGCCTGCTTCTCCCTCTCCCACTCCCCCTGCTTGTGTTCCCTCTCTCACTGTGTTTGTTTCTGTCAAATAAATAAATAAATAAATAAATAAATAAATAAATAAATATAAATAAAAGAGAGTGTTAAACCCACTTATTGGAGGCCTACTTGAAATTAGGTGGGAAAACACTTTTATTATTTTTCTCCTACCATCTTACTAATGATTCAAAAAAGCGAGGTTGATACCACTTAGAAAATTGGGTGAATATCCTTACTGCGTAGTCTCTGCTTTTGGCAGCATCGTGACCTTCTCCTCCATCTCCTGTCAAGATGGGTCCTTCTACATTCATTCAGAGATGAAAGCTAGAAATACCTGAGCAGGAAGTTGGTGGGCAGGTGCTGGTGAGGCTGCTCTCTCTGGGGAGTGGATTATGTAAGCACCTTCAGCAGGATGGATGCTGGAGCGCGGTGCTTCCTGGGACTGCAGTGTATCTCACGCATTTGTCTGCCATGGTGGACAGCCCAGGGTCAGCCCACAGCAGCCATGGCCCAGTCCTGGAGTGCAACTCACAAGTATAGACAGCAGCCCACCATCCAGCTGTGACCTAGGCAGGATTCAGCTGAAAAATGAGTGGAAAGCGACTGAAGCCAATGACCATCTATACATCCTGCTTTACTGCAGATTCTGTGGTTTCGCAGAACATAAATACTAATAACAAGTTAACGACATTATGCCTGTGGAAGAGCACTGCAGAACAGAATGGAGTTATCGTTCTGAAAACTCAGAATGACAACACCTTAAAATTATGAGATAGAAAGGAAAAGAATTTAGAAAATTATGTCCTTTCTCTAGAGAATGCAAGATCAACTGTGAAAGCAGGGCAAGAAAGCCATGGTAGAGAGAGGCCAAGTTAAAGCAAAAGTGTTGGCAAGGAGGTGGGTGAGGTAAGGAACTCTAAGAAGAACTGAAAATGCAGTGACATCATTACACTTGTACTTGAAACAGTAAAGAGCGGAAGGGAGACGGTGACGATTCTATTCAGTGCTGTGAAAGACTAACTTAAGGAGCTCTCCCCGAACTAGAAGCAAAGGACAAGAGGTATGATAACGATGAGGAGACGGATACACTCTCTGAGGACATAGAGGGAACTTAAGCATTACTGGTCTTCCCTCAAAATAAAGAGAAATAGAAGAGGAGAAATTACCAAAACCATAATGAAAGAAAACATTTCTAAACCAAAAAAAGGTCTGACTGTGGATTGAAAGAATTTACCATGTTCCATTTAAGATTGGGAGAAAGAGGTCACAACCAGACAAATCTGGGTAACTTTTTAAAATTGTAAGTACAGTCCCTGTCCCAGTCTTTTTTTTTTTTTAAAGATTTTATTTATTTATTTGAGAGAGAGAATGAGAGACAGAGAGCATGATAGGGAGGAGGGTCAGAGGGAGAAGCAGACTCCCTGCCGAGCAGGGAGCCGGATGCAGGACTCGATCCTGTGACTCCAGGATCATGACCTGAGCCGAAGGCAGTCGCCTAACCAACTGAGCCACCCAGGCGCCCTCCCTGTCCCAGTCTTAGTCCTTGTTGGCCCTTCTACCATTGCTTGTCTCACAGACCCCCAAAACCATAGAAGACAGCCCAGGCCAGCTACTGCTGACTTCATCCTGTGGCTTTGAGATGCTGATGTTCCTTGGGCAGCTGTAGCTACTGTCCTGTTTCTTTCAGGTATATCATTCTCCCTGATGCTGCCCTAGCCCCAAGGGGAATCCAGCTGTTTCCTTTTGTAGTGAAGGCTTAGCAGTGGTGGAATAATACTTGTATTGAGAGAAAATCACTGGTGGCTAGCAGGCATGCTGTCTTTCAGAACCTAAAACCCGGTCCCAAGTCCCGCATTAGTGGTCCCCTTCAAGGACCACTTCCCTTTTTAGCTCATGGTCTCACACCCAGTGGTCAAGCATGGTTTTCCTCCACTTTCCAGGAGTTAACTCCAAGCATGTCTTGGTCTCTTTGGAGGCTGGAGCTCAAGCCCTAAAGGCCCCAGGTAAGGTTCCCTCTTCCTTCCATGCCACCAGCTTTCCCTCAGGCCTTCCTGTCACATCCCAGGATTGGCTTCTTTCCTGTAATGACGGACCGGTGGCCTGTTCTTCACTAGGTCTACCCCAGCCACCTTCAAGGATGTGGCCTGCCCCTGGGATCTCAAAGGGACAAGCTCATCAGAGCACAGGAGAGCAACACAGAGGTCCTTAAACATGAACAGACTCTTTCATGTGTAACATTCCTCGAAGTCTGGGGGACTCAAGCTTGACACGTGAGCTGAGCTACATTACCCGTACTGGTTAGGGTGCCGCTTCACCTGTTCAGATCTCTACTGTAAGATCTTTCCAAGAAGAAAGCTGCTCCCAGGCATGTAGGCTGGGAGTGGGAGCTCAGCCCTGGGATGACAGAGGTGGAGGGCGTGACTCCCCTCCACGTCTCACTCCACACATCACACTGTCTTTGCCCCATGCAGATGGCCACTGGCTTTCCATTCAGGGCGTGCAGCATCTCTACCTGTTCTCAGGCAAGGTACTCTCACACGGGAGGGGAAAAGGTGTAAAAAAAAAAAAAAAAAAAAAAAAAATCCTATAGGCATCCAGGCAGATTTTTACAGAGTAAAAGTGATCAATCTCTACCCAGGTTTCTTTGAAACAGAATTCCAGAATGGCACAATATATGTAGGTAGTTGACCCAGTAATCTTGCAGTCATGAAGATGTCTTTTATATAAGAAGTCAAAGATATTCTGATATGCAACAGCTGTAAAAAGATTACACTCCTATAGCCCTCTAAAAAAATACACACATAAACATACACACACAAACTACACAAAGAAAAAGCTGAAGGAAGCAAAATATTTTTTTTCTTTGAAGATTTTATTTAAATTCAAGGTACTTAATATATAGTGTACTATTGGTTTCAGGAGTAGAATTTAGTGATTCATCACTTACACAGAACACCCAGTGCTCATCATAATGGGTGCCCTCCTTAATGCCCATTGTTCATTTCACCCATCTCTCCATCCACCTCCCCTCCAGCAACATCCAGTTTATTCTCTCTAGTTAAGAGTCTCTTATGGTTTGCCTCCCTCTCTGTTTTTATCTTATTTTTCTTTTCCCTTCCCCTATGCTTATCTGTTTTGTTTCTTAAATTCCACATATGAGTGAAATCATACAGTATTTGTCTTTCTCTGACTGACTTATTTCACTTAGCATAATACACTGCAGTTCTACCCACATCATTGCAAATGGCAAGATTTCGTTCTTTTTGATGGCTGAGTAATATTCCATAGTATAAATATCCCACATCTTCTTTATCCATTCATCAGTCGATGGACATTTGGGCTCTTTCCATATGCCCTTTGAATCAGTGCATGTGCCCCTTTGAATCAGTATTTTTGTATCCTTTGGTCAAATACCCAGTAGTGCAGTTGGATCATAGGGTAGTTTTATTAACTTTTTGAGGAGCCTGCATACTATTTTCCAGAGTGGCTGCACCAGTTTGCACATCCACCAACAATGTAAGAGGGTTCCCCTTTCTTCACATCACCAACATCCATTGCTTCCTGAGTTGTTAATTTTAGCCATTCTAACTGATGTGAGGTGGTATCTCATCATGGTTTTGATTTGTATTTCCCTGATGATGAGTGATGTTGAGCATTTTTTCATGCATGTCTGTTCATGTCTAATGCCCATTTCTTAGCTGGATTATTTTTTTGGGGGGTGTTGATTTTGATAAGTTCTTTATAGATTTTGGATACTAGCCCTCTATCCAATATGTCATTTGCAAATATCTTCTCCCAATTCATAGGTTGCCTTTTAGTTTTGTTGTTTCCTTTGCTGTGCAGAAGATTTTTTATCTGGAAGAAGTCCCAGTATTTCATTTTTGCTTTTGTTTCCCTTGCCTCCAGAGACACGTCTAGTAAGAAGCTGTTACGGTCAGTGTCAAAGAGGTTGCTGCCTGTGTTCTCCTCTAGGATCTTGATGGTTTCCTGTCTCACGTTTAGGTCTTTAATCCATTTTGAGTCTATTTTTGTGTACGGTATAAGAAAGTGGTCCAGTTTCATTCTTCTGCATATCGCTGTCCAATTTTCCCAACACCATTTGTTGAAGAGACAGTCTTTTTTCCATTGGATAGTCTTTCCTGCTTTGTCAAAGATGAGTTGACCATAGAGTTGAGGGTCCATTTCTGGGTTCTCTAGTCTGTTCCATTCATCTATGTGTCTGTTTTTGTGCCAGTACCATACTGTCTTGATGACTACAGCTTTGTAATAGGGCTTGAAGTCCAGAATTGTAATGCCTCCAGCTTTGTTTTTCCTTTTCAGTATTACTTTGGCTCTTCAGGGTCTTTTCGGGTTCCATAAAAATTTTAGAATTGTTGTTCTAGCTCTGAAAAATGCTGGTGTTATTTTGATAAAGATTGCATTGAATGTGTAGATTGCTTTGGGTAGTATAGATATTTTAACAATATTTTTCTTCCAATCCATGAGCATGGAATGTTTTTCCATTTCTTTGGATCATCTTCAATTTCTTTCCTAAGTGTTCTCTGTTTTCAGAGTACAGATCTTTTACCTCTTTGGTTAGGTTTAGGTATCTTACCGTTTTTGGTGCAGTTGTACATGGGATTGATTCCTTGATTTCTCTTTCTGCTTTGTTATTGGTGTATAGAAATGCCACAGATTTTTGTACGTTGATTTTATATACTGCAACTTTGTTGAATTCATGTATCAATTCTAGCAATTTTTTGGTGGAGTCTTTCAGGTTTTCTCTATATAGTATCATGTCATCTGTAAAGAGTGGAAGTTTGATTTCTTCCTTCCCAATTTGGATACCTTTTATTTCTTTTTGTTGTCTGATTGCTGAGGCTAGGAAGGGAAGCATAAATCTATTTACAGAGGTTGCTTCTCGGTGCGGACACTATCAGTGGTTTGTATTCTGCTTCTTTATGTTTTGTTGTGTTTTCCAGAATATGTTGAAATTACTGTAATTCAGGTATCACTCAGAAGGAAAATAAACTTTGGGGAAATTCAAACTAGAGAGCATCTGCAAGAGATAATAAAGAAAAACATTTGCAAGGGACAAAATATGCTAGGAACCATGTTCCCAGCCAGCGAACTGAACTTCACTGTGGAAGATACAGGGAAGAAAGAGTATGCTTCTTCTTCTTCTTTTTTTTTTTTTTTTAAGATTTTTATTTATTTGGGAGAGAGATAGAACACAAATGGGGTGGGGGCAAAGGGAGAAGCAGACTCCCTGCTGAGCGGGGAGCCCAATGCAGGACTTGATCCCAGGACCTTGAGATCATGAGCTGAGTCGAAGGCAGATGCTTAACCGACTGAGCCACCCAGGCGCCCTAAAGAATATGCTTCTTAATCCAATGTCAGCTCCTCCTATAAATAAATAATATATAAAATACTATATAAGTATATAAATACTATATCTGCCAATATTTCATATTAAAATGAAAGACTTCAAGTGCCCAGTGAATACAGTTAATCCTGAAAATACTAGTGTTTTCAAAGTCTGAGAACAATCAGAAAGAGAATCTCCTACTTGGGTACCACATTTTTTTTTTTTCCTCTTCTTCACATTTTCACCTAAGATTTCCTCTTGGTTTATTAATAGGTCGAGCAGTACCATAATGTCATTTTCCATGGCCCAGAAGGAAGCTTGCAAGACTACATAGCACATCAGCTTGCACTCTGCATGAAGGTATCTATTACTTGTGTACCCTTTCCTTTTCTCTGAAAATTTGAAAGCATGTAGAACTGATCACTGATTTCTTACCACAGCACAGACAGATGGCTGCAGGATTCACCTGTGAAATAGTGAGAGCCGAAGTGGATGCTGGTTTCTCCAAGGAACAGCTAGTAGATCTGTTCATCAGTAGTGGTAAGGCCATTCCAGCAAACTGAATTGTCGTAACTAAAGGACATGATCTTCAGTGATGCCACTGAAAGGAAATAAGCTTCTTTCGGGGGGGTAAATTTAAGGTGACTTTTCAGTTATTCAACAGCCTTGGGATGAAAATGGGAACCTAGATGAACACTTGTAAAAAAAATATATATATTTCTTGTATGTCATTGCATTTATTGCTCATCCTATGTTTTCTTCTTTTTTCCCCCCGTCTTTTGTTTGTAAATCATTATCTGTTGTGAGCATACTATATAACTGGCCCCAGAGGTATACTAAGGGAGGAGGTGTGGGGAGCCACCCACCCTCGCGGGACTAAGTATTCTATCACTGATGCTGTTTAGAATTGCATGGTGGTAATAAAGAGTAGATAGATTTTTAGTAAATTAATCATAAATTCTCTACAACCAAAGCACCCCTTCTTGAAGCACCTGAGTTAAACTTCGTCCACCTAACCCTTGGCATGTCACGGGCTGGCGCTCGGCTAAACACATTGCACACATTAATGAGCTCACTTAATCTCCACTACAGCCCTGTGCAGGTGGGTGTCATGTCTGTTTCCAACGTGAGGAAGCTGGTACAGGGAGGTTCAGTATCTTGCCACAACTACAGAGTGGCAGAACCAGGATTAAATATGTTTATTAATATAGCTTTATCATGAATTTTCTCTTAGGCTCCCAAGGTTACCATACCAAGCTTTACCACAGGGGGCATCAGCATACCCTGCATACCCCAGCATGACTACCAGCTCCCACATACAACCGAAATGGACCAGACTCCAGCCTCCGAGGGCCCAAAGCCACACAGACCCCTGGGGAGAGGGTGCAAGGGGGCGCAGTTGCAAGATCAGGGATAGATGAGCTGAAACACAAATTCAAATCTTTGTGGAGGTGTTTCTCATTTTTGGGGCCACGATCAAGGGAGATGCCATGTAGCTAGGTCAGCCTTAGAAGAAGGAAGTCGAGAAATATAGTTAAGAGGCAGGCTTGGGGAGGGACTGAGGGCTCCACGGACCTAGACCCACATTTTAAGGACAGGAAAATCCCACCGGAATCGGAATGTTACTGTGGTGCGCGGGTCAGTCTGTTCAGAAACTAGTGGCAGTTAGCTGCAGAAAGCAGTTTTCTCTGCAGCTTTTACTAATGATCACTAACATTGATTAAGCTCTGACTCTGGTAGGCCCTATCGTAAACACCCTGACTTATAAACATGAAAACATTTGAAGCAGGAGTTTGGGGGACCCTGACCAAAGAACCCCCAGCAAGAACACAGCCAAGCAGGACTCAGACTGCTACCAAGCCCGCCCCTCACCGCTGCCAGCCACAGCTCCTTAGGAACTCTCCTGTGCCAACACTTGTCTTCTCCGCACCCCCCCACCCCGGCTCTTACAACAGAAGCCCGCTACATTTTTTCCAACTTTCAGTTTTGTTTCATCTTAAAGTAAGAAGCTGAAATATTTTGTTCTCACCCTGTCAGAGCAGATAGCAATTATAGACTGAATTCTGCTCTCTGCCCTAAGCTTAAGAGAGCTGAGAAAATGAGCAGTGAATCAGGTCATAAAGGATGCAGAGGTGACCAGCATAGCATTTCTAAATCTATGGGGGCGGGGCAGCATCTTAAGAGTTCCTCTTCCTATTTCCCAATTTGGTGAGTGGCACAAATCTCTCAGCCTCTCCCACTTGAAACTCCGGTCTTGTCAGCAGGCTTGACGACCTGAATGTCCACAGTGCCAACAGACCACAGTAAAGGGTGAAGTGGGGAGCGGGGAGGCCTGTCTCCATCTACGGGAGGGCAGTAGTTCTCAGCTGCGGCAGCTAGTTGCTGATGGCAGTGTAGATCCAGTGTCAGGTGCTCTTGTGACTTTTAAGAAGTCAGAAATCCCAGGGCGCCTGGGTGGCTCAGTCGTTGAGCATCTGCCTTTGCCTCGGATCATGATCCCAGAGTCCTGGGATGGAGCCCCAAGTCAAGCTCCCTTCTCAGCAGGCAGCCTGCTTCCCTCTCCCTCTCCCACTCCCCCTGCTTGTGTTCCCTCTCTAGCTGTCTCTCTCTCTCTGCCAAATAAATAAAACCTTTAAAAAAAAAAAAAAAAGAAACCCCTTTTTATGTGAAAATGTGGGATTTTCTTCTTTCAGTGTTGTCAGATATTTCCATTTTTAAAGCCATATGAGGACCAGATAGCACTCCCAGATCCTCTCATTCATGGACCCCTTGTCTTTGTCCCATATAGTCCATAGGCACGTCCTGCCAGATGGATCCCAGCATGCCTTTTTCATCCATCCCATTGGTACCATCCTACCTTATGCCCCCTTCCCTACATCTCATCTACTTCCCTATAAATGGCTGCTCGTCTACTGCTTCTCCTGCTCTAACATCCTTCACAGGTAGTCAGACCCTTAGTTAAAAGCTGTCTGATTCCTGCCCCACACATCCCTCTATCACCCACTGAACTAAATCAGTGCCATGCAAGGCCTTCCATTCAAGGACATTAATCCACCTGATTGGCTTATCTGACCCTTTATTTTTTAAACTGAGATTTATTGAGATATACTATTGTATGAGTTTAAGGTGTACAGCATGTTGATTTGATATACTTCCATATTGTAAAATAACTACTGTAACATTAGCTAGTACCTCTATTCACACAATTAAAATATCTTTGGTGGTGAGAACATTTATGATCTACTTTCTTAGTAACTTTCAAGTATGTAATACAATGTTGCTAACTGTAGTCACCCTGCAGTACATAAGATCCCCAGAACTTACTCATCTTATAACTGAAATTGTGTATCCTTTGATATCTCCCCATTTCCTTCACCCATGCCCCAAGTCACTGCCAACCACCATTTTACTCTGTTTGCATAGGCTTGGCTTTTTTACATTCCACATATAAGTGATGTCATACAGTATTTGTCTTTCTCTGTCTGACTTAATTCTCTTAGTGTAATGCCCTCAAGGTGCACTGTGTTGTTGAAAATGGCAAGATTTTCTTCTTTCTCACTGAGTGAAGAATAATCCATTCTGTATATATACCACATTTTCTTTATCCATTCATCTGTTGACGGACACTTAGGTTCTTTCCATATATTGGCTATTGTGAATAATGAAGCAGTGAATATGGGAGTGCAGATTACTCTTGGAGATCCTGATTTCATTTCCTTTGGCTATAGACCCAGAAGTGGGATTGCTGGACCATGTGATACTTTGAATTTTTTGAGGAACCTCCATACTATTTTCCATAGTATGGAAATGCACCAAATTACGTTCCCACCATCAGTGCTCAAGGGTTCCCTTTCCTCCACAACCTTGCCAGAACTTATCTATTGCCTTTCTGATGATAGCCATTCTGACTGGTGTGAGGTGATACCTCATTGTGGTTTTGTTGTACATTTCCCTGATCATTAGTGATGTAATGTATCTTTTCATGGACTTGTTGGCCATTCGTATGTCTACTTTAGAATGTCTGACCCTTTTAAAATAGATGTCTGTGCTCCAACAGAATATGCGATTTCTTCTTTACGTGTCCTTTGCTTTTCTACTCTCTGAGTCTTCATTCATGCTGCAGCTCTCATTGAGAATGAGAGAGTAAATACACAACCTCCCCCCTACACACATACACTGTGACTACCAACATGGCCAGTGCTTTGCAAAATATTATGTTGTACAGTACTGAATAAAACAGACATGGTTTTTGCCCTTTTGGAAACTACAGAAAAAGCCCCTGTTAAAATGCTCTAAGGACACCTCAAATGAAGGCTTCTCTGATCCCTCCAGACAGGGCTTCTCCCTCTAGTGAACATCAGTAGATTTTGTTTATAACTGTGTTCCACCTAAATATAGGTCAAGGCGGTGAGGGTATTATTTGAGCTTTGGCCTTGGCCCACACACACATGGTGAGCTCCTTGAAGGCTAGTACTGTACCTTATTCTTCTATTTTGCCTGGTACACTGATAGCTAATAATTATTGGCTGATGAGTGGGTGAATCTCCTGATAGAAGAAGTAGCACAGGCAAAGACAAAGGGAATGCTAGTCATACGTCATCTTCACGTGTCTGCAAGTGGAAGAGCCCGCTTAGAGTGGATGTAGGAAGAGGTAAGATGAGAGAGCGCAAAAGTTGGTAGTGAAGTAGGTGATGATAGGGCATAAAGATAGACTGATTTGGAGTTTAAAAATGAAGTTTTTGAACAGAATGAAGCCAAAAAATAATCTCCATTTTAACCACCCTCATATGTAGAAGTGGTGTATCACCTTTAAATGGGACAAGGTATTATTCTCTATTCAGCTCAGTAACTTATAATTATCAAATATCTTTTTTCTCTTTTTAATAACAAAAGTAAGATACAAATGCAGGTTTGTCTGCTAAGGCCTTTTTTAAAAAAAATATTTATTTAGAGAGAGCATGAACGAGGGGGAGGGGCAGAGGGAGAGGGAAAAGCAGATCCTTGGCTGAGCAGGGAGCCCGATGCGGGGCTCGATCCCAGGACCCCAGGACCTTAAGGCAGACGCTTAACCGACTGAGCCACCCAGGTGCCCCTCATCTGCTAAGACCTTGAATGCAGTGGCCTGAGGTAGGCACTTGAGCGTTGCCATACATTCCTCAGTTTGCCTGGTCCTCTGGGCCATGTCAACCCTGAGTTCTGCTGAATCTGGTCCCTGAATCTCGTCTCCGCCTCCCACATTCTTCCCCCCCTCCACCTGTTGTTTCTTGCTCAGGGACTGTGGAGGTCTCATTTCTGACCCTTCTTTTTTTTTTTTTTTTTAAAGATTTTATTTATTTGACGGAGAGAGACACAGCGAGAGAGGGAACACAAGCAGGGGGAGCGGGAGAGGGAGAAGCAGGCCTCCCGCCGAGCAGGGAGCCCGATGCGGGGCTCGATCCCGGGACCGTGGGACCATGACCTGAGCCAAAGGCAGACTCAACGACTGAGCCACCCAGGCGCCCTGACCCTTTTTATTTCCTCTGGTCAGCCCCTCACAGGGATCATTCTACAACACAGAGCTGCTCTTATCATTTCCCTGCTGTTCTGCTCGAGTGGCTGCAGGACAAACACATTCTCTGAACAGGTGTGGAGGAGCTTATGGTCTGGCCCCCGATCTTCCCTTGCTGCTATCCATCCTCATCTCCTAAAACTCTGTGCATTATGCCCATCATTTCCTCTCTAGGATCCGCTGCTCTCGACTGGTGCCCAGTGGAGGGATCACAGAGAGAGTGCACGTTAGGCAGAGTAGATGGGGACCCAGGGTTTTGAGCAGGGCAGGGTAATGTCGTGTGAGCCGAAGGGAAGGCGGCATTGATGGGTGTGCTGTCACTTCTTTTGTAGTGCAGAAAGCACACAACAGGGAACGTTCTTTTGGTCAAGAGTGGTGGGAAAGGGCAGAGAGTAGAGGAGGCAGAAGTCTGGATGAGGGAGAAGGTGTTCCTAGGCTCTCCCACTGCGGTTTTTAGAATGATGAGGGAATAGGAGTTATCTGTCGGTTTTTCTCTTGCATTTGTTTTTACTAAGAAATTAAATTGATCCAACTATATTACGGTAAGTGAGGAATACACTGATTTGTAAGGAATACATTTATTCCTGACTTTTAAGCTTATTTTCTCTACAGGAAGAGACTTAAATGACTTGGATGAGGCTGGGTTAGGATGTTGAACTTTAATCTTCCACTGTGCACAGCACATATATTACCTTATTGGCTCCTCTCTCTGACTGCAGATGAAAGCCAGCAAAGAGAGTCACAGAGAATGAATAAAAGAAATACATGAGCAAACTATAAGAAGGAAGAGTAGCAGATGTATTTTAAATAATTGGATTTAAGAGGCACCTGGGTGATGCAGTCGGTTAAACATCTGATTCTTGATTTTGGCTCAGGTCATGATCTCAAAGGTTGTGAGATGGAGCCCTGCATTGGGCTCTGCGCCCTGCTTAAGATTCTCTTTCTCCCTCTCCTTCCTGCCCCTACCCCCTGCTTGCACTCTCTATTGCTCTCTCTCTCTCTCTCAAAAAAAAAAAAAAAAAAAGAATCTAAAACTTATATGGAGATTAAAATAAAATGGTTCCGGGCGCCTGGGTGGCTCAGTTGGTTAAGCGACTGCCTTCGGCTCAGGTCATGATCCTGGAGTCCCAGGATTGAGTCCCGCATCGGGCTCCCTGCTCAGCAGGGAGTCTGCTTCTCCCTCTGACCCTCCCCCCTCTCATGTGCTCTCTCTCTCCTCTCATCCTCTCTCTCAAATAAATAAATAAAAAAATCTTTAAAAAAAAATAAATAAATAAAATAAAATGGTTCCATGAAGAAAAGAATGTAGAACAGAAGAACACATTTAAAAGAAAAAAAGACCTAGCACTGATGTGACCAAGGGTTATTTTGTGTTTATTTTAAAATAATGCCTTCCAAAAAAAAATGAAATTAAGAAAAATAACATCTTCCTTTTCATATTGCCTTTCGTGAGAGAGAGTCACAGCATATGGCTCTGTTTGGTAAAAAGGGTGTGAATGTGTATTAGAATTGGATCAAATTTTGCCTCAGTGTAAGTAAGGTATGTTGTTAAATCAGCAAGACAGATACTTTTTAAAATTACATGTGACAGTAAGTAGTAAAAAAAAAATTTTTTTTAACACCAGATTGGTATTTTAAAGTAACACTTTGAATTCTTGAGAGAACTTTCCTTTTTGGAAGTAATAAAGATAGAATTACCATAATAATAGGAGAATATGGTCATTGGAGTCCACATAACTTTGTTCACCTCCTTGGACCCTGCATTACTTGAGGCTCTTGGAAGGTTTGTCCCTTGCTTCTCATCTGGACTCAGAGCATTATCCCTGCAGAGCCTTGTTTTAGTGGACTGTGAAAGACAGGCTGTTTTCCGTTCTAAGGGGGAGATTATGGACTTGTCACTTTAGACACAAAGGAGTTTGGATTTAACTATAAATGTAATAGGTTAATTAGTTTTAACCCAACAAGTGTTGCTCTAGAACTGACTCTCCAGAACTTTTAATACAAGGGCATACAGAACTGGACTGTAGCCCCGAGCCTTGCCACGAAATATCTGATTAGGATCACCAATCTGCAGGAGAGGAGTGGGGCTGACACAGCCTATGAAGTTGGAAGAAGAAAGGACAAAAAGAGTAGAATCATTTCAGAAATAGAGCTTTGCAGTAGCATAAGGCAAGGGAATCTAAATGGCTGACTTTCTGGCAACAGGTTAAAAGAAATCTTCAGCTATAGCATGGGGTGGGTGGCCTCCTTTCATCTCTGTGGAACCTGATTGGAGTCTGGCTAATCCTTCAAACTGGAAACTTCCTGCTCCTGGGGTTGGTTAGACCTGAAACTCTGCTCTACAATCTGAAGGAGACACATGCTCTTTTGCAAATAAAATTTACCTTTGAACCAATCTATTTAAAGATGTTGAACTTAAGTAGTTAGAGAAGTCGGTGTGATTGAAAAAATAAGGTAATGAGACTAGCAGTGTTGAAGACAAAGCTTTTTATCAGAGAAACCCAGTCTCTTTGACCCTGGGTCAGTCCGTCATGGGACACCAGGATAAACTAAGATGAGGTGGAACCCCAACCCCTTTTTGTCTAGGGCACAGGTTGTCCATTTAATGGGCGATTACTTGATTAGCCATACAGCCCCTGCTTGTGGACCCAAGAGAATGTTAAGCAGTTTCCAAAAGCTCTGCGGCCCTTCTGTGAACGCGTTCATTTTATCTCCAGCCTGAATTCTCCCTGGCTGCTCCCATGCTCGGGTCTCACCACCTGCTGGACATCTCCCGACAGGATGCCTCCTCAAATCCACGAGACCTGACCCATCACCCCCACCCACGCCCCACGTGTGCTCTTGCTCACGAGTGCTCTGCCTCCCTGAACTGCACAGCCTCTTCTCCAGTGGGAACGCCAGAGCTGTCTCTGACATTTCCTCTCTGCACCTCTCTCAAGTCAGTCAGCCCCTCAGCCCTGCTGACTCCATCTCAGACAGCTTTGTTTGGTACCTTGGCCCTGGACGAGGCTCCCGTTACCTCTTGGACTCACCTCAGCAATCAGAGCCTCTAAGTGTGTTTCCCGTTTCTTTCCTCTCGAGGCCATCTTTGCACCAGAGTGAGATTTCAATGCGGGAATCCAATCCTGTTTATCCCCCGCCTTAGAGACTGCCAGGGCTTCCTAGAGCTGGTGGTTTCTCCCTCCCAACACGACATTCTAGATCTTCCACTTGTCATTTGTGGCCTCGTTCTGAGGCTGCATATCATCAAGTCTCACCCCAGACTGCATGCAAAATGCCAATGGCCCAGCCCAGACCAGTGAAGTCAGAACATCTGGGGATGGATCCCAGGGGATGGTTCCCTGCAGCCTGGCTGGGGGGGGGGTGGGGGGGGGCGGGAGGAGGACATGCCAGAACTGTGGCTGCTTGATTGCATTCCACTGATGTGACTCCATCCCAGGCTTTCAGCCAGCCCCGACTGGAGGTGTGTCTCAGCTTTGAGCTCACCATCCTTCACTCTTGAAGCTATTCTGACCTTGACCTGATGCCTTAGTCCCTTGAAGGACTGAGGCCTGCCCAGCCTCCATTCTCTGCCAATGCCATCTCTTACAACTGGAAGGCCTTCTCCTGACCTGTCTACCTATCAAGATGCTGTTCCTTGAAACAGGTACATTTTAAAATGCCACATCCCCTAGGTAGAATCGGTCCCCTCTGGTATGCCACAGCACTTAGCATAGGCATACAGCAAGGGGGCAACGGATGAACAGTTGTTGAAATGCAGATACATGTTCCTATAGAGAGATTCTGGCTGCACGCGGCAGCTTCAGGTCCTTCGGAGCCAGCCGTACCCTCAACACAAATCCAGGAAAAACTGGAGACCGTTAGTCCTTGGTTATAGGAAAGCAGATACATGTACTATTCAACCTGCTCTGGTTTTTATCACCAGGTAGAAAAGGTTTGTTTATCGCTGTTGTTTTAATGAACTATAGATGTATCATACTTCCACAAGGCATGTATTTCTGAAAGAAATGGGCTGGGCCATTGGCATTTGAATGCTGAGCAGCACAGATTTTTAGCACTTTTTACTGAATCGCTGTGTTGAAGGGGATTGGGCACACAGCAGACAGTAGTGTTAACAGCCCCCACAAAACGACGAGATTGAAAGGTGGCTGTTACTGTCTCTGGCTTTCTAGTTGTAAAGCTTCACAGTGTGCAGAAAAGCTATTTCAGTCTCAGAAGAGATTCATTTACAAAATGTTCAAGGAGTTCTTTTGAAAGTGAAAATGCATTTGTCTAGACTAACAAGGGGGACTAGATTGTAATCTATTATGAATATTTGTGAAAGTGAAATACTTGATAAAATACTCTCAAGTATTTTAAATTGATCTCCTTTTCTCAAGGTTAATTTGGCTAAGACTGAGGCATCTTAGAATCTTAAAAAGTGATTTTAATTTTTGATTAATTCACTGGTATGCAGGAAGTAGTATATACGTTTTAACTACAGTATTAACATTTGAGCGCTTAGTAGGTGCTAAGCACTGTTTCAAGTACATTCTGTCTGTGGACTTACTCGTTTCCTACATATTATCATAATCTTCCATTTACTTTCCATCTTTCGTTTTGGGTCGGTATGCAGTTTAGTGCCCCCTTCTTCAGTAGGAGGTCCACGAAGGCAAGATTCAGAAGTCCTGGGGCACCCGGGTGGCTCTGTCAATTAAGGGTCCGACTCCTGATTTCGGCTCAGGTCATGATCTCAGGGTCCTGGGATGGAGGCCCGCGTTGGGCTCCGTGCCCAGCATGGAGTCTGCCTGAGGATTCTCTCTCCCTCTCTCTCGGCCCCTCTCCCCACTTCCTGTGGGCATAGGCATGCACACACCTGCTCTCTCTCTCGCAAATAAATAAATCTTAAAAAGAAAAATCACGACAACAGTCATGAAACCCTAGTCAAACCACTTTAACCTCTGTGAGGTCTGTAAAATGAAAGGATGGATCAGCTTCTTTCTCTGAGGTCCTTATCTCCATAATTTTATGAATATTTCACAAATGTGTAATTTAAAGGTCATTTAAGCATTTCTGACCTTTTGTATTATGAAATATACCTCCGTAAAATACATACTACCTGTATTTATAGATTAATGAATAATGCTAAATAAAATAACCATTTAGGTACCACCAGGCCAAGAAATAGATTATATCCGCCTTCCAGAATGTGGCCTTGTGCCCCATCCCCGTTCACAAACTTTTCCTTCTAGAGGTAACCATTAGTCCATCTTCTGTGATAACCATTTCTTTGCTTTTCTTTATCATTTTACTGCCTTTAAATCTCTTTACTATCTTTACTCCCTTAAATAGTACTGCCCGTGTTTGAACTTTACCTGGTGAAACCATATTATATATATCCTTTTGTGATTTGCTTCTTGCTATATTGTTTTGACAGTCCTGCATGTTGATGCTTGTTGTCGTTTGTTCACTGTCCTCTCCCGTCTATGGATCCATTCTGCTGTCAGTGGGAATTGGGGTTGGTCCTAACTGGGATCTGTTGTGAATCTAGTGGTGGATCATTGTGTACACTTCCAACTGTATTAAACAATGCCAAACTCGAGTCCTCCTCCGTCAGCAATTAAAGAGCATTCTGATTATGTCACATCTTCGCTAACACTTTCTATCTTCAGACTTTGATTTTTAACCAGTTCATAGGGGTTTTTGTAAAAGCTTTAATCACTGTTTTGTTTCTGACCACAGCTTTTCTCATCCCCGTGAAACAGTCTCCCGTGAACAAGAAAGTCATTATCATCTTAGAGAATTTGGAAAAATCTTCATTGTCTGAGTTACTGGGGGACTTTCTGGCACCTTTGGAAAACCGCAGCACCGAAAGCCCCTGGACTTTGCAAAAAGGTAAAGAGAGTGGCAAGAGCCTGCCCAGAGTAGGAGTTGTCCTTCATGTCCCTCTTTCTTAGGCTCGTTGGACTTCGCGTTTGTCTGTTCGTACGGCGTGTTGAGGTTGGGCCGTTGCTTTTGGTTTGTTTTAGGAAATGGACCATCTGAATGTTACTACTTTCACGAGAACTGCTTTCTGATGGGAACCGTTACCAAGGCCTGCCTCCAGGGCGCCGACTTGCTGGTGCAGCAGCATTTCCGCTGGGTTCAGCTGCGGTGGGACAGCGAGCCCATGCAGGGACTGCTGCGGAGGTTCTTACAGAGGAAAGCAGTCAGTAAGGTAACGAAGGCAGCCTCTTGCCAGGGGGAGGGGCGGGAGCGTCAGGGGGCCCCCGGGCTGGAGTTCTACCACTTGCTGACCGTGCAGCCTCGCACAAGGGCAACTTTTAGATAACCCAGAGTTAAAGAAGATGACGCATATAAAACCTGCAACAGTTTCTGGACTATGTTAAGTATTAAAAAAGAAAGAAAGAAAAGCAAATAGGTTTTACTCCTGTAATTAACTGTTCTTGACGAGGAGTCTCTCCAGGTTCTAAATGCTATAGAAAGCTATCTCAGGAAACTAAACACTCGTTTCAGGAATGGCTACTGCTTTCTCAGGGCCTTCAAAACCTTATCCATCCACTCAAGCTGGTTTTAACGTATGACTGACACTGCTCCAGAGTAAATATTAAAAATTCACATGGAAGATTAAAGTTCCCTAGCTTTTGACACGTTTTCAAGCGTGATTATAACTCCTGGCAATTATTGTGGAATAAAATATTCTGTATCCTCCCAAACAACAAAATTAGTGCTGACCAAACCTCGTACACTGCTATTTAATTAATATTCTTAAGGCAAGCTAGGATCTGAGTGTCGAGATTGACTGGAAACATTAGAGCTTGAGTTAGTTAAGACTTCGTCCCTTAATCCAGCACTACAGGCCACATTTGGAGGGGGCAGTATCTTCTATCACCATATTTTAAGCTGTAAATAACACAACCCCCACTAGGCTACCTACTTCACAAAAAGGCATTTTTTTCCTCACATAACCAGTGTCTCGTGGTAGGTGTTGCTGACGTCTGTTCACTGCCGTGATGTCAGGTCCTGGGTCTATAGGGGAAGTCTCCTGAGCTCCCCTCAAGATTGCAGGATGTCAGCAGGGCCTCAGGCACCACACCCACACCCAGGCATGTCAAAGGGGGGAACCTGGATGCCACTACAGGGGAAAGAGAGCTTAGGCCTTCTCAATCTCCTTATCAGGGAGGAAAACATCTTTTTCTGAAACGTCCAGAAACAGAAGACTTTTCCTGTTTCATTAATCAGAACTGGTTTTGTGCCCACCCTATTGCCCCAGATCGTGGCTAGACTTACCTTCCCAAGACGGAAGCTCTCCCCCAAGTACTTGAACAAAATTCTTTGTGCGTGCGTTTGTGGGTGGGGGATCAGGGGAGGAGAGTGGGGAGAAATATAGAGTGGGAATGGTTTTGGTAATTCAGTAAACTATGCTTGCCACTAGTGCTGGGAGTTAGTATCTGAAATTCCTAATTTAATCAGAGAAATCATCTATCTCAAGCTCTGTTAAAATCCACTGGCTGGTAATAAATACATGCTTTTGACCAAAGCTAGGCCATCATATCATGTCCACCAGTAGGAAGAAAAGTAAGGTAAGGACAGTCATAGGTGTGTAGCTTTGCAAATTACTGATGCTTCCATTAATGTTATCATTAATATTTAAATTTCTTTGCCAAAAAGAATTCACATAAATAATCACAAAAGATACTAGTTTTTTTCCTTAAAAACTTTTTTTTTTTTTAAAAGGGCAGTTTTAGGTTACATTAAAAATGAGAGGAAGGTACCCAGATTTCCCACATACCCCCTGCTTCCATACATGCCTAGTGTCTAGCACTCACCAGAATGGTACATTTTTTTTCACCAAGGATGAACCTACATTGATAAATCATAATCACCCGAAGTCCATAGTTTACCTAAGGGAAAAATATGGAAGGCCTCGTGAATTTGCATGTTATCCTCTGAAAAGTCCCAGTTTTATTCTGTAGATGTGGCACTATTTCAGGTAAAATGGACCTCCCCCACATCCAGCTCACTGGTACACATAGTTTGTAAAGGATTTAATTTACTTCCACACTGTGTTTGAGAATGGGAATGTGGGGTGTGCTGTGAAGAATAGGAAGGGGGAGGGATAATGCCTTTCGCTTACCAAGAGTCACTTCAAGTAGGTTAATAAAACAGATTCCTTGGGTACATGTGCAATGGGAATGAATGACTCCTGCAAAACCTCAGAAATCTTGTAACTGTTTAACAGAACCAAATCTTTGGGGAGGGGGTACTTAGACATGCACCGGCTCTTGATCACAATTTCTTCCTCCAATTCCTGAAAGGAATATAAGTCAAGAGGCCTTTCAGGACAATACCAGGCATCCTACTGGTATTTAATAAACAATAATTGTAATTTTATTAAGAAGAAGTAAATATTCAATTATCATTAATTGTAGTACATGATCTTATTCTTGCAGGAAGAGTATCAGAGAAATACAACTATTCCTCTTTTGAAGAGAAGGGAAACTGTAAGAGCTCCCAGGGCCTTATGTAACACAGTAATACCGTTTTAACAGAGCTGCTAGGATCGCTGAACCACTCTTTCATTTTGACTTGGCCAAATTATATCCCTTCAAGTAGGACATACCCATATTCATAAACTATCCCCAGTCTTAATATCATAATAACTTGGTAAAACCAAGATTTATAGGAATCCCTTTCTTCTAAAGTACTGAGTTAACTGCTGTATCTGACTTCTAAATAATTGAAGGATATTTCTCCTAATACTAAAGAAATCTTTGTCCTTTTGTGAAGCCTCTATACTAAAAAGGGACTTGATTTTGTAGAACATAATTCTAAAAACTGCTACCATCAAACCATGTATATTATGTTCTATTATTTAAAATTTGCATGTTTAAAAATTTCAAAACAAATTTCTTTATGTCAGCAGAGTTCTGTACATTTTGATGAAGTTAGCATTTTAGTTGAGACCTTCCTCCTAAGGAAATTAAAATTAATACAAAGTGAACATGCCACAGATCTAGATGGACCATCTTGTCTCTTAACCAAATATTGTTTCATGAAATCAAAATCCTTTTTTAACACCTACTTACTATGTGCAAGGCCCTGTGAAGTACTCTGTATGCATGTGGATAATAATTTCTACCAGAACTGATAGTTAAGAATTTGTGTAAGGTTTC
The DNA here is from genome assembly GCF_054177405.1 of Leptonychotes weddellii. Taxonomy (NCBI): domain Eukaryota; kingdom Metazoa; phylum Chordata; class Mammalia; order Carnivora; family Phocidae; genus Leptonychotes; species Leptonychotes weddellii. The sequence goes on from NC_138380.1 coordinate 29,018,920, forward strand.
CTAGTCTTCTTACTGCTCTTTTGTGTCTGAACGCTTTCATTGCACGTAATAAGCTACAGATCTGTATCTCATGGAACACACATAATAGTATTAGCTGTCCCTCCTTCACCCACCTCAGGTGGATCAGATTCAGCTAGTTTTTTGTTTTACAGTTTTAAATGTTTGTATTTTTCATTTTTGAACTGTTAAAAGAAGCACTGTTCTAAGCCAAGCCCCACGTCCGGACTCTCTGTCTCTGTAGTTCAGAGGTCAGGTGCCCTCCCCCTGTGATCCTGTGTGCAAGACCGTCGACTGGGCCCTGGCCGTCTGGCGCCAGCTCAACTCCTGCCTGGCCCGCTTGGGCACACCTGAAGCACTTCTGGGGCCAAAGTATTTCCTGTCTTGTCCTGTAGTCCCAGGACATGCCCAAGCGACAGTGAAGTAAGTGTTATTTCTCCTTACTTACCTATTTAAAATAGAGCCATGGCCAAGGAGCTCTGCACTTCCCATCAGAGGACGACCGTGACTCATCTGTTGCTAAGTAGCTCCTAAGGAAACTTTTTACTAAGAACTAGTAAGTAGCAGTTTCCAGCTGTTAACAAAAGTCTCCTCAGAGTCCTGTTCAACATACAGTGCGGTGTCTCCTGCGAAAGGCCTACATGAGAAATTCATCGAGGATCTTATAACCAAAAACGAAAGCTTACATTCTGTTGATGAATTAAAAAGCTTCCTCCTTGGGGCGTCTGGATGGCTCAGTTGGTTAAGTGTCCAACTCTTGATTTCTGCTCGGTTCATGAGCTCGAACCCCGTGTGCTGGGCGTGGAGCCTGCTTAAGATTCTTTTTCCTTCTGCCCCTCCCCCCACTCTCTTTCTCTCTCTCTCTCAAAAAAAAAAAAGCTTCCTCCTTTATTAATGATACTTAAATACTATGTTTTCCTTTGTAACAGCTTATGAGAATAGACATATTAACAATAAAGTTAATGAAATAGAAAATCAAGAGGAAAAAATGTATCACCATCCAGCTTAGTAAGGTTCTGTGATTAACTGTTAGCATCGATTCTGTACTTTCTGGCATCCTGGGCAGAAATCCATTTTGGAAAGCAGGGCATACAAATAATCTATCTTCCTATTGTAACAAATGGTCAATTTCAAAACAGCTAATTGGGGGAAAGGAAGAATTACAATAATAAAATGTATACAGCGTTTTCTTGCTGAAGAGCAGAAATATATTTATTCATGTAATCACCTCTTTTTTCATCAGTATTATAATTAACTTTAAGCCTTTCTCACATCCAGAGTCTCAAGATTCTTGGGAGCTAATCTGGGCCTTGCCTATCATTGCCAACAACTACAGGGACTCTGCTGTGAGATGCGTACGCTACTTGCAAGCTAGCAAGTTCGGCTGCTGCAAGCGCGTGACTCCGGGGCAGAAGCCGAGGACTCCAGCCCTGAGCGCAGCCCCAGCCTGTCCCTCACCCACGCAGTGGCTCTCCCTGCGCCTCAGGCCCCGGGGGGGGGGTGACGGACAGTGGCCCATGGATCCCAGCTGCCGAACTCGGAGCTTGAGAATCCCCCAGGCTCCTAAAGGGGGCTGCTAGCAAATCTGCCCGCCTTTTGCCCTGGAAGGAAGTACCACTTTCATTATCCTAGTAAGGAAAACAAATCTGCCTTCTCCAGAAGGAGACATTGTCTCTCTCTTCCAAGGCTGTTTGCATTACTAACTAACATCCTTGAAAAGAGAGCCAAGAAGTGGACACTCGATGTGCAGACATGCCATGGAGGATTGTCTCCCAACAGCTGTGTTCAGGAAGCGCTACTTTTTTTTTAAACCAAATCTTACCATCTTTACCCCTTAATACCTTTAGGAGTGCTTGCGCAGGTCTGACACATGGTACAGAACACCAGATTTTTGTCTTTATTCCCCTCTTACAGTTTTCTTTTTTCTCTTGAATTACATATCATTAGACATTAACAGAGAAGCTTAATATACAGATGCTTGATACCTGGGCAAAAGTTTTAAGTCTTGAAAGGCTTACGCCAATATTTAATAGCTTTGAAAACTTCATTATACTGGGAGATGTGGTTTAGCTTCTACAGCCTTGAAACAAGTGTTTTTTTAATGTTGCAACAAAGGAATTTCAGTTGCTGTTGGATGCCCCAACCTTGGGTAAAGTCCCACTGTTACAGCTATTACTACAAAGAGTCCATCTGGGGAGACAGCTGGTGACCCCATCCCCGCTCTGCAGAGCTAAGCCCACCCACGTGCAAACACTGAGCCTTTGCCTTGGGGTGGAGAGATTTAATTTGCCACTGAGTACAAGAGCTACCCCAATTTCAGAAATATTAAAATATATGTATCTTATTAAGGACATATGGCAAATAAGTTTAAGCTATTTAGACATCGATTTCCAGGAAATCTTCTTTCTAGACTTCCACCTGCAAATTTACTTTCCCTTCCATATATTTTATTTATGCATTCATTCAACACACACTTAAGCATTGATTCCTGCTCTCAGTGATCTTAGAAGGTAAAAGGAAAGAGACATGTGAACACTTTCATCTGCAAAACATTGTATTTTTGAGGCAAAGTCAAATATCTTTGATATTGGATAATTTCACTTTTTTAAAAAATAATTTATTTGAAAGAGTACAAGCAGGGGGAGCAGCAGAGGGAGAGGGAAAAGGAAAGGCAAACTCCCTACTGAGCAGGGAGCCTGATGCAGGGCTTGATCCTGAGACCCAGGGATCACCACCTGAGCCAAAGGCAGCCGCCTGACTGACTGAGCCACCCAGGTGCCCCAATTTCACTTATTTCAAAACTGCCTAGGAAAATTAGCATATCTGTAGAAATACTTAATGTTTTTTTCCATGCTCTTCAAACCCGTCCTTCGTGGTGTGGTGTGTAATCTGTGACCGGACCTCACTGCCAACTGCCCTTCTCTTGCAAGGTGGATGGCTAAGCTGTGGAATGCTATCATTGCACCCAGAGTTCAAGAAGCAATATTGTCAAGAGCCTCCGTGAGAAGACAGCCGGGCCTGGGGCTGACAACTGCTAGAAACCACCCAAGCCAAGGACAGCAGGCTGTGGTTAAAGCTGCTCTCAGCATCTTGCTCAATAAAGCCGTGCTGCATGGCTGTCCCCTCCAGAGAGCAGGTATGCAGGTTGGTGCTGGGAGGGGAGGGGAGGAAATTCACTCTTACATAATACTTGTTTGAATTCATTATAAGGGAGCTCTTCTTTCTTCGGAAGTAAAGAAATTATCTTGACTTTAATGTACATTTGACACCATTGTCCCAGAACTTTTAAAAATTTTTTTTAGTCTTCCCTCCTAAAAATTTTATTTAAATTCAATTAACAAATAATGTATTATTAGTTTCAGATGTAGAGTTCAGTGATTCATCAGTCTTACATAACACCCAGTGCTCATGACATCAAATGCCCTCCTTAATGTCCATCACCCAGTTACCCCCACCTCTTTGCCCTCCAGCAACTCTGTTTGTTTCCTATGATTAAGAGTCTCTTATGGTTTGTCTGATTTCATCTTTTATTTTTTCCTCTCTTCCCCTATGATCCTCTGTTTTGTTTCTTAAATTCCACACAGAAGTAAGATCATATGAGAACTCTCTAAATTATTGGCTCAGTAATTCCAGATCTCCAAGTAAAATTTGCTGGGTCACAACATCCCTGCTTGGGTATTAAGCACAGCCATGATTTTGAAGAATATTTCTTGGAGAATTGCAGTTGTTATATTTTACTTGACTATGAAACGCAGGCTCACTGCCTTCTTTTTGGCAAAACATGATTTGTGTTGTTTCAGAGCTGGACCAGCACACAGCTGATTTCAAAGGAGGAGGTTTCCCATTATCTATAGTCTCAAGTTACAACAGTTGTAGCAAGAAGAAAGGAGAGAGTGGTGCCTGGAGAAAAGTGAGCACCAGTCCTCGCAAGAAGTCTGGCCGCTTCTCTCCTCCGTCCTGGAGTAAGCCGGGCCTGAGCGAGGAAGGTAAGTGAGGCGGCCATGCTGCCTGGAGGCACGTGGGCACTCGGGCTCTGCTTTCGGAGTGTGAGTGTGCTTTTACTTTTCTCACTATGCATTCAACAAAGTTGAGGTTTTCAATGCATATTCTCAGGGAATGAACGCGGGGTAGTAGGTACATTTCTGAAAATATCTGGGAGGAAATAATCGTTTGTTTGTGGCATCCACCATTCAATCTATGTAATACAACAGTTGTACTTAGGCCAAGTTTTCTCCTTTTCTGTGTCATCTCTGAGCCAACCTTAAATTTTTTAAAGTATGTATAGAGATACATTTCATACCAGTTTAAGGCCTTCGTGAATCAATCAGTTTTACACATTTCTTTCTCCTATATCGTGTCAGCTTCTAGTCTACACACTGGAGAGCAAACACAAAAATTCCTGCCCTCTTAGGGTTTATGTTCTCCTAAATTATTAAAAAGATTCAATATAATGGAACATCCTCTATAAAAAAAGAATATGTAAGTTTTTATTCAAACAGGCTAAAACATTTATCTCTGGTGTTAGACCTATGCCTTTTGGCTTTGGCAATAGGGTAATCAGTAATTATACGAATTGACTTTCCTGAAGGAAATCCATATTTGAGTAAGAATGAAAAGATGTTCCAACCTCATATGCATTGTGCATTTCTCATATATGTAATTTGGGGAGCCCCTCCCACCCCCAACATATTCTGTTATGTATAATATCATGCCCATTATATAGTAGAGTTGCTAAAAAGAGAGAATATGCCTAAAATTTTGAAACATGAAAAATTGCCTGTGTTCATTAATGTTTTCATACTTAAAAATCAGCAAAATACAGCATGTATTAATGTTAATACATGCTGAAGTTTTGTAATTACCCCATGCATGTGTCCATAAACTATGACTTTTTTTTTTTTTAATGACTGAATGTAAAGTCACTGAATGAGAGTTTCCTTATACTTTTTTAAGGTGATTGCTGTGTATCTATAATATGATATTCTGATTTTAAGAGCTTGCCATTACTTCCCAGAGTTAGTGTTTGATTCAGGGAGTCAAGTCATTAGACATCAGCCCCCTCCTAAGGCATAGAGACTGCTGAGATGACCTCTGCAGCAAGGATTGTACCTTCCACTTGTCTATCCCTATATGTAGTGCAAAAGAGCTCTAAGATGAGGATTATCTTCTCCATTTCCAGGTAACAAAACTGAGGTTTAGAAACCTTTGGCTGTCTGTCCCTATCACGGGGCTCTGCAACCCATGTTTTTGTTTCTTGCGAGTCCTATGCTGTTTCCTCCATCCATGCCACTCTAATCCCATGGCACATGGAATAATCCATAAGCACTCAAATAACAGGACACCCACCCAGGCTCTTCACTATCGTTTCCAAGTTTATTACAATTTCTGCAGGGTTTAAGACCAGCCTCTGGCTTGAGCCAAATAACTAAACAATAAGCATTGTCAGTGTATACTTTAGAGTGGACAAACAAAATCAATAAAGTGAATATGAATTTAAAACAGTATTAAGTCAAACTCAGAAAACGATTATGTAAAATATTAAAAAGTTAAATTATTGAATATAAGTATAAAATTTATAATTTTATATTTTAATATTTGATATATCAAATGTTATACTCTTGAAACCATATTCAGAAGATTAATAGAATTGTGCGTAACTGGGATATTTCATTTTTTATATTGGTAAATTTTTTCCCCAATAGTTCCATTTGATATTACAATGTTTGGGTTGCTATTGGTTTTTCTGACGCCATTGTTTATCAAAATAGAAACCACTTTGCATTCTACACAGATGACAATGGGTGATTATAAAGTTTGGTAAAGACACAGCCTCTTTTTCTCCTGATGTAAAACAGAAAAGCTATGATGTCAGGTCACAGGCTTCGGGAGACGGGGACCAAGCCCAGGCACCTATCTGGTAATTAGGGAAATCTGATAGCCACCCTTTCTGACAATGACAACAAAAATATGGGCAAAGCAACTAGTATAGAGATTGTCTCTGATGACCTCTTCATGAGGATAGATTCAGCTTTTCACAATCATTCTTTAGAGAGAATTTGTGCTAGCAACACTCCTACAATTTTAGGAGAGGGGCCATTCATTTATAAAAGCAATCCTATGCAGGGAACTCCATCCAGAGCTACTTCCCTGAGGAGAAACGCCTCAAGAGATGGATTCAATCCAAAAACAGTATCAAAGAACAGAGTCCATAGTCTGTTTCTTTTATTTTTTCTTTTCTTTTTTTTTTTAAAGAGTTTGTTTATTTATTTGACAGAGAGAGAAGCACAGCGAGAGAGGGAACACAAGCAGGGGGAGTGGGAGAGGGAGAAGCAGGCTCTCCGCCGAGCAGGGAGCCCAATGAGGGGCTCGATCCCAGGACCCTGGGACTGCGACCTGAGCCGAAGGCCGATGCTTAACGACTGAGCCACCCAGGCGCCCCCAGGAATCTGTATTTTTAATAAGAAGCCAGATGATTCTTTTTTTTTTAAAGATTTTATTTATTTATTTGACAGAGAGACATAGCGAGAGAGGGAACACAAGCAGGGGGAGTGGGAGAGGGAGAAGCAGGCTCCCCGCAGAGCAGGGAGCCCGGACGCGGGGCTCTATCCCAGAACCCTGGGATCATGACCTGAGCCGAAGGCAGACGCTTAACGACTGAGCCACCCAGGCGCCCCCATAATCTGTTTCTTTTAAATACAGAGTTCAAGATGCACAGGGACAATGATTGATTCTACTGAAAATGATTACATTTTTCTTTAAACAGGTATCAAAATTAAAGCTGTATCTCAGCTGAATTATAACAGGAATGCCTCTCTGTCAAAACAAAAGTAAGTTTCCCTTTAACTTGCAGCAAACAATGCATGTTTTCATTATTTGTACATCTATAATGCTATTAATATATTTTTAAAAAATAGAGGTCATTCAAATGCTAGTATTAAACTGAAATCTAACGAATGAATGTGTAATGGTAGGAAAATTTTCTCTTGTAGGTTCTTTGGTCTAATGATCAAATTGATATAAGTCACATTACCAGGAGAAAAATGAATTTAATTTCCTATGTCTGGGAGCCCCAAAGATAGGAGACTCAGGGCCACATCAGGCAGTTGAGGGTTATATTGTCATCCTCAGCTAAGGAATGGTATAGGGGCCTGGGGCTTTGAGGGGAAGGGGGTGAATCACAGGATAAGAGCAGATGCTTGCCCCGCCAGACTGGGGTATTTCAGATAAAAACCTTAGTTCTGGTAGTAGCTCTTTCTAAATTCTAAATTCTTTTAGGTAAGTTTTCCTTGAGTCAGCAGGGTCTTGATTGACTTCAGATCAAAATAACCCACCAGCCAAAGTGACACATTTTGGGATGGCATATTCTCACCTTCACATGAAAACTAAAAAACACGTTCTTTAAGCTCAATATAACTTAACATAAAGCCTTTTTTGCTTGTAGTTTGTTGAAAAGGTTAGAAGTATTAATGGCTTTTTTATCAAACTTGATCATTAATGCTTTTGACATAAAGACATGATGAACAGGCTTTAGATGACTGATGTTTTAAAATGATCACTTTTTCTTATGTTGCTCCTAGGGAATTATTTTAGCTTACAAATTTTGAGGTACAAAAGATGATTTGGTTAATCATGGAAATGTTTGGGCAGCGTGTAAATAGCTCTCCATTGTAACTCAATAAATTGTGTGTCCTGTCACTTGACAGGTGACATTTAGAACCAAGTTCACAGAATTACAGACGGGGGAATTGTAAAGAGAGAGAAGATGGATAAAGGACACCGTAACACATGCGCCTTTCTGCCAGGCACACTGCTGAATCCATTATATACAGCAGCCTATGTAATTTCCCCAGTAACTCTATCATGTAGATAACCCAGAAACTGAAGTGTTAAGGGAAGCGAAAAAAAGAAAATACGACCTGTGGCCATGTTGCTAGTAAGTGGTAGAGCCAAGTTTGAAATTTATAGTTGTTCCAGGGTATCAAACTGTCCCTCTGCTTCCCCAGTATTTCATGTCTTAAGTTTCATCTAGGCTTGGAGAAAGGGAAGAAAAAAGGACTGGAATGTTCTAAACCAAGTAGATTTCTCGGTGAATAAAATTTTGAGTGGGAGTTGCCAAACTGTGCCATCAAGTGACATTTCAGACTCTTTTAAAGGATATTTAGAAACTTTTCCTACCCGATCCCAACTCCCCAAAACTGGATTGTGGTTCCCACTTTGAAAAACTCTTTTCTGAACTTTGTATTAGGTCTTTAGAGAACGATTTATCATTGACATTGAATTTGGAACAAAGACTGTCTCTGGGTTCAGATGATGAAGCAGACCTTGTCAAGGAACTTCAGAGTATGTGCTCCAGCAAATCTGAATCTGATATAAGCAAGGTAAGCAGTACAAAGCGGGGAGGACATGGATTGGCTCCCCCGACAGGAAAGAGATTCTTTAGAGCCACATCATAACACCCATTCCCTGAAAGAAATTCCTGATTGAATAGTATGGTTAATGCTCCAAATCAAATCCTCTTTACCTTGCTTAGAAAAACCCTTTCTTCCAAACTATCTTTTATATAAAAAGGAGTTCTATTCAGTACAGCTCGCTTTTCAAAACTCCTCTGAAAGACCTGAGGTTAAAATTGCATGTTGATTGCATTAGCACAAATCACACCCAACGCATTCAGGCATCACGGTTTCCCTAGGCTTTTCTTCCTTTTTGTTTTTCTAATGTTGGTATACAAGTCACCTATCAATAAGAGAGCATCACAGCAGACTCGTGTTATAGACAGAGGAAAAGCCACAACCTTCCTTACAAGAAAATTTGGCCTCTGTAATGCATATAGTCATAACCTTTTAAGCCGTGAAAATTGAGATCCATATATAGAAATCAATGGACCCAAAATCTCAAAGGCAGTGTCAACAGCTTCAAGTTCAACTTGTTTTGGCACTCTTTTAGCTGCAGCAAATTGAACCAGACTTCCTTGATAAAGGCCTTTTACTTGAAAGGGAGGATAAGAAGGTAGTTATAATGTGAGGTTCCACCGAAAGACTCTTAACTCTTACATCTGAACAATCCAAATCTCCGGAACAAAGTCAAATTGACAGTCTGATTTAACCTTGCTGGAAATGAGCTGAAATACTTACCCACTGGAAAAATAGGTAATGATTAAAATCCTACAATTTTGCCTGGACAGATTTTTTTTTTTCTATAGGGCTCATCATCTGGTCACCTTCTTTTGACTTTTTTTTAAATAATCTCTAAGGAAGGAGGACCTGTTTCTCATGTATTTTCCGGTAGTTTCACTTAAAGGCTTGGAGTCTTTGTTGTGCACAGTATAGGCCTTGAGGGTATGTTCATAGAGCTCCTGAGGGTCAGAGAAGAAGGTAACACATATAGAAAATGCAGATTTTCTATAGTGAATTTAAGTTATGCCTTGAGTGTGTACCTATGACTTGATAAATGGTCTCTTTTCCAGATTGCTGATTCCAGGGATGATTTAAGGAGGTTTGATAGTTCAGGAAACAACCCTGCCTTTTCAGCAACTGTTAATCCAAGAATGCCAGTGTCACCGAAGGTAAGTGCCCATTTCCCTGCAAAATGAGACAAAAAAGGATTGCTGTGGAATGGACTTCCCGAATCTTCTTTCAGTGTGAATCACAGAATTCTTTTTCAACCACAGCTGTGAAAAGAGAAGTATAGTAAAAGTAAGTGTTCAGTAGTTAATCAGGGTTAGAAAGATCACTGTTTAGATAATAGCTTGAAAGAATGATGTAGAAAAGCATTGTGTGTGTCAAAAGTATATATAATGAGACTTCTGTCTTGGTTCTTCTATTTTAAAATGTATTCATTTGAGAACCTTTAAGGTTTCCTGCATTTTAGAATTGCAACAGGCTAAATAATGTAAAGAAAGATCTATCACACCTGAAAAAAAAAAGTCCTTTTTAGGGGGCACCTGGGGGGTTCAGTCAGTTAAGCATCTGCCTTCGGCTGAGGACATGATCCCAGGGTCTTGGGCTGGAGCCCCGCGTCAGGAGTCTGCTTTTCCCTCTCCCTGCTGCTCCCCCGGCTTGTGCTCTATCAATTAAATAAAAAAACTTAAGAAACTGAACTAAAAAGGACTTTTTTTTTTTTTTAAACTTGCCATAATGCGCATTGGCTTCAGTGAGAGGCTTTCCTTTGAAAACAAGGCAGGATGGTAAGTGGCAGAGCGAGGACTATGGTTAATAAAAGCCCAGAGATGGCCCAGCATGGTACTCCTGGGTGAACACACACAATAAAACTACTTCTTACCCAGTAGTTATTTTGTGAGAAGGCAGATTTCATAGAGGCCGTTAGTAAGAGGTGGTTTGTTCACCACGTCACGTGGAGTGTGGCTCACATCCTGTTCTTGTCCCCTCCCGCGGCGGCTGACGAAGACCTGGGGGGTGGGGGGGTTTGCAGAGAGAAGGATTAGAAAGTGAGCATGGTGAGACTATTAAATTATTCATCATCTGCTCACCACAGCCTCTGCTGTCCCACTGCTTCATGAGGTTCCAGTCCCAATTAGTTACACGTGAGCTGTAGGTTTTGGGGGAAGAAGGGGGGGAAGCATTGGCAAGGCTGAGGTCCCAAATAAAAAATACATAACATGATGATCTGTGAAGAAGAGCAAGACAAGACCTTTCTGGCTTGCTATTATCATGTCTGCCTCCCCCACCCTCTCCCCAGTTGGGAACTGTTTAGAAAGCACAGCAAAAACAATTTGGAGAATTGTGAATTCTGGCTGGAAGACATTTTGGTCAGGAGCTGTCCCTCCTGAACACATTTCTTGGGCCTCCGGGACCACTCTTTAGGGTTCCTTGTAGAATAGTCAGTCCATGCAAAGACCAGGAAGAAAAACCGTGAACCTGTTTCTCCAAGGGCCAAGTCACTTTCCTATATAAAAATGTTTACCGGTCGTGACCAGCTGCCATTGTTTAAATGCCTCATGGAGGCAAGGTTTTTGTACCCCTATTTCTCTGTCACAGGACCTTATTGGTTGCTACAATAAGGTACTGTCCACAAAAAATAGTACTGAAAGTGGGATACGCTCAGGGCAACTCAGGACAGCTTGGTTTTAAGAGAGACCTTTAAAAACATGTGTCCTCCTTTACACTCTGGGCTCTTACGCGGTTGAGTTGAGGTGGGTATTAGAACAGCTCCTCCTTCGCACACTGAACACAGGTGGAGGGGCTACCCCGCAAGGGCGAGGAGGTGTTTTTTTCAGAACCTGCCAGCAGAGGGCAAAGTAACACATTGGACAGCCTTCTGAAAGCTTGGCAGGCTCATTTCTTTTCTATCCTTCTGATAAACTCAGCTCGCAGTTCTTGGTTAGATGCCCGGTTCCTTCTGTTATCAGGAAGTAATTCTTTTAAAGTGAGAGCTCTCTGGCTTAGCTGAAATCACTTTCGACAATCCTCATTTGTCACAACAGAACTCTTTACTGCTCCAACAGTAAGGGAATGTAGTGGGATTTATTAATCTGGTGGCAGGTTAGCCTTCTAAATTAAAAACAAATGCACATATTTAAATCACTAATACAACAGACACGGATAGGTTTTCTTCTCATGAAAACCAAGTGACTCCCCCGAAAGCAAAAATTCTCATTTTTGCATAATGAAATCCACTTGAGGATTTGTTTTTAAACCCCAGTGCCCAGATCATGCTTCCTCCACCCCGAGGTTCTGATGTAATTGGTTTGAGGTGCCACCTGGACTTTGATCTGGTCCTCTATTTTGTCCAGCCCCTTTGTTTCTAAATGTATCTTTAGAGGGATTGATAGAGCTTTGTGTAACTTACATGTAATCCACTATTTCTACACCATCCTCTACACCTTCCTGTCTGTCTGCACCCTTTCTCCCCTGTTCACTTATCACAGCCCTCTACCTCCTCAAAGATCCATCTCACTGCCATCTTCTCTACAGTGTTTTCCTTTATTTGTCTCCCCAGCCCATCCCCAACTTCCCCATCTAGAGAGCAGGGATTATAGTATCCTCCTAGCTTCCAGCAGTGAGTCAATATTGAATGAACTGCTCTAATTTAACAATATTACTTTAAAACTTAATTTGGGTGCAGCACTTTTCTATACAAACTAGTAGTTTTCTTTGAGCTTAATATGTACAACATTGATAAGTAACCTTATATGTTTAATAGAACTTTTGGGTCCTAGCCCAGAAAGCATTAAACACCATGAACTCTCCTAGTCCCAGGCTCTTGTACCTCTTAGCCTTAGGGAAAACACCTCCAACCTGTGCTTAGCTGCCCAAGCACACTCTGTGTAGCAGTCACTGGCCCTGTTCTTACACTCCCAGCAGCTCTCCACAGGCCTCCTATTACACCCTCACACCCCCACACCCCAAGCACATGTTTAACTGCAAGGGAAGCTTCTTGTTACTTCATGTCAGCATTTCCTGTCTCAGACCGTAATGATGCACACCGCCCCCCACTTTCATGATGCAGACGGTGGGGTGGACCATGTATCACCTTTTCTCTGTCTGGGCCCTGACACTTACAGATTTCCCTCCCCTCGCTCATAGATTCCATATATCACCCAGCTGCTATCTTTAGCAAAATATGCCATTTCTTCTAAATGTGCCTCACGTGTTGAGTTTCCTGGTGTTTTAGAACAAATTACAAGTTGGGATTGGTCTTACTAGGCCCAGGCCTAAGTCCCATTTTCCAGATTTAGGAAGATGCCCAGGAGAATTCAAAGGCCAGGGGGAATCCACACAGTTACTTTCCTTTAAAAGCCACATTAACTATTTTGCCTGTTAAATTCTAGTTTTACATTTTAAATCTTTTAATGGTTCCATTGCTGTTTAGTTGTATTAAAGGAGAGAAAGTCAGGATCAACTGCTTACGAGGCATGGGGAGCAGCTCAGAGAGGAAGCCTTCCTTCACGTTGGTTGGTTGGCAGAATTTTAGACACTCTAAGGGCAAACACCTTGAGTGAAAGTTGGGAGCCCGAGGTCCGGCCCAGCGTCCTCCCTCTGAGACTGGGGACAAATCACGTCAGCCGTCTAGCTCTGTGGCTGTGCAGGAGGGAAGTGCCCCTGTTACAGCACGGATGGTTTCTGCTCTGGAAGAAACACCCAGAGCCGTGCTCCAGTCTTATAGTTAGTTCATCAACGCATACTTTCTGAGCATTTAATATCTGGTTTCCAGGAAAGCAGAAAAGTGAGGTGACTCACCCAGAGTGAGAGAGTTGATATTTGAGGAGCTGCCTACAGAGACGGTAGCTTTGACTAATCCAGTTTGGTGATGTCTTCGGGGCCAGGACTTCAGGAAGCTGCCAGACTGTGACATTTGATTCACGGACTCTTAGGAGGCCACGAAGGGCCTAAATGAAAATCAGGTGGTGGGTCTGGAGGAAGTTAATCACTCAGCCTCTTCTCTCTATAGTCTGCTGTTTGGTTTTGCAGGAGAACCGTGTTCAGGGAGACTCTCCTCCATGCTGGTGCAGAGACACAGAGCAGGAGGTGAGGACGGCGGTTAGCGGGTGGCCACCAGGTCAGACGTGACAGGCCTGTTCTGCTCTCTCCTCTCACAGGGGGTCAGTCCTCTCAGCAGCCATCAACCGGCCGAATGCAGCAACAGTCCATCAAAGACTGAGTTGGGTGTTTCAAGAGTTAAGTCTTTTCTTCCTGTTCCTAGAAGTAAAGTCACCCAGTGTTCCCAGAACACCAAAAGCAGCAGCAGAAATACAAGGCAAATAGAAATCAACAACAACTCAAAAGAAGAGATTTGAAACTTCCACAAAAACGAACAAGTAGGAAAACTAAACAAATAGGCCTGCCTACAATAGTCTCACTCTCAACTTCTATATATTTCACACACAAACCAAGGACAACAAGATGTAAATACCTTAAAATGAAGGCAATGTTTTCACTGTAATATAAAGTATGAGTGCGGGACCACTATTCAATTTTTTTGTAAAGAATGTATTTATAACCAACATTTTGTTGCTTTTTTTTTTTCTTTCCAATTCTGTAGGATTGAACTTCAATACCAAGAGGTGATGCCAACTTTTCAAGTAGTTTTATAATAGAAATATTGTAATAGTTTTAATCAACATGTTCAGGGGTATTAGAACTGTCAGTGTACTGTATATCTATATATATATATATATCTGTATATTTAAGAAAGTCCATGAAGCATATTGCGTACATGTTATAAAATGTACAACATTGGCTTTTAAATAGAGATAACTTTATGTTCACTTGAATGACTAGAATGGGGCAATAACAAATCATTTCTAAACAGTTACTTTCCATTAAAAGCCATATTAAGTATTTTGCCTGTTAAATTCTAGTTTTACATTTTAAATCTTTTAATGGTTACATTGCTGATTGGTTGCATTATGTATATTTATGCTTATCAGAGTTTGCATTATGACTCCAGAAAATATGAAATTATATAATGCAATAAAAGTGTTATCTTTCTTACAAAAGTTTTGTACCTAAGTGAATATAACTGCAAATGCTTCAATAAATTAATTTAGTTAACTCCCTCTTCGATTTAATTCTAGTAGCACAACTGATTGATAAAAGTTGATATTTTCTGGAAGTGTTTCTTCAAAAATTACTAATGAAATGACATATACAACTCAAAGTTAAAATGCTTTGACATCAATAAAATATTGAATTAGTGAAATAATTTTGCCGTAGTTTCTATTTATAGCTCTTAGTAGTTTATCCATGCAACAGAGATTTGTGTTCAATTATAAAATGTGTTCTCCCTGTTGGTATTTCACTAGCTGTTCACAGAAAGGCCCACCCCTGTTAGAAAATGTTAAATAAAACATTTAAGTGGAGCTCTAAGAATTAGGTGTTCAGTAAACAAAACATATATTTCTCTCATAAATACCCCCCAAAAGGTATGATTTTATACCAAGAATGATTTACTTGTCTAAGAGTATTATAAGCCCTCTCTTGGCCAGAATGGTTATTTACATTGAAGTACACACATGTACACTGATACTATATTAAACTTTACGAAAAATATCTGCAAGTATCTTAATGGGTGTTTAAGATTATGCCACAAGGGATGAATCAGAGAAGATCTTTCTAGCAGGGAAGAATTGGACGGCAGACTGCAAGATGTCTAAAGAAGGCATTTAGATTGGGGGTCTTTCAAAATACAGGTAGAGATCTAATGGATCATTATATCAATTTAGTGAGTCACAACTAGCAATTTTTAGAAGTAGAATGGAAAATGTCAGTATGTCCTAGTGTCTATCAATCAAAGTAAAAACATTTTGTGACGCCTTTGTTTCTATGACATAGATGTAAACATGAATGGGCCAGGCTGGGATGTGAGGTCACGGCCAAAAATCTTTCAAAGTCAATACAATATAAGGGAGCCTAGTGGTGGGGGTGGCTTGGGGTAAGAAGGTCTTTGATGATAAATTGCCCTAGGGCTGAATTAAGCACTGCCATTTCTTAGCTGTCTGGTCTAAGACAAGTTAATTTCTTTAATACACATTTCTCAGCAGTAAAGTAGGGTCATGACAACCTGCAAGTTGTTCATGAGCATTAAATGAGGTAACACAAGCAAGCGTTCCTACTTCTCTCCCTCTTCATCAAATAAGGCATCTTGTAACTCCGTGTGGCGTTCTAACATCTTTTCAAAGTATAATCAATTCACAAATACTGAGGATTTACAATCTGATGCTCATAATAGAGCTGCAAGTGTATGAAACAAGTGAGAGACATGTAATTGGAAATTAACTAAAATACATTAGCAATTTCCATTTTCTTCTTATGTTAACTTGAAGGTGTCTCCAAAGTAGACTACTCTAGGGCACCTGGGTGGCTCAGTTGGCTAAGCAACTGCCCTCAGCTCAGGTCATGATCCTGGAGTCCCAGGATTGAGCCCTGCATCGGGCTCCCTGCTCAGTGGGGAGCCTGCTTCTCCCTCTGACCCTCCCCCGTCTCATGCTCTCTTTTTTTTTTCTTTTAAGATTTACTTTATTTATTTGACAGAGAAAGACACAGCGAGAGAGGGAACACAAGCAGGGGGAGTGGGAGAGGGAGAAGCAGGCTTTCCCGCTGAGCAGGAAGACCGATGCAGGGCTTGATCCCAGGACCTGGGATCATGACCTGAGCCGAAGGCAGATGCTTAACGACTGAGCCACCCAGGCACCACTCATTCTCTCTCTTAAATAAATTTTTTTTAAAAGTATCTTTTAAAAAAGATTTTTAAAAAAACAAAAACAAAATAGACATCTATTTTGCAGTTGCTTATGTAAAAGAGAAAACAAGGGGAGACTTCACAAAAGCTGATTACGAAAAGTAGCCAATTTTGAGAGACAAGGTTGAATTTTCAAAAATGCAGTTTTTTTTTCAGTTAATACTTAATAACTGAAGTTCAGTTGGCTAGCCCTAGCCATCACCTGACTTAGCCACCTGTTATGAACAATTATGACCCATTATAGCAAAGTCAATCTCTGAAGTTATGTGATACTTTCTGAATTCTATGCTACCCCTTTTGCAAGATCATTTTTCTCAGAGAACATCCCACAAATATTAAAAAAGTAAATCAGTGAACAGATATCCTTTGTATGGTTTTTACTATAAATATGTTTAGTTGCAGACTGATGTCTGTTGAGTGTTAATTAGAGGGGACTATGGAAATAAATTGAGAAGAGATACGCAGTTACACCTTATTCTGCTTTAATAGTGAAGATAACACTTGAATATCAGGAGCCATGACCTCAAATTCTGACCACAAAGCTAAGATGACACTTTATATCTCTAGGCTTCAGTATCCTCAGTGGGGAAAAATATTAGAGTTTTTCCTTATTCCCAGGAAGAAAAGCACAACAGACAATCAGAAATCCTGTTAGTTGTTCCCATATAGTCTGATACCTTAAAAGGGTTATTAGCTCACCATACCATAAAAATGGTTTGGCTTATACTTCAAGAAAATCAAGAATATATTTCTCCTTAGCTAATTCAAAAGTTTACATTTGTTCAGAGTGGCTTCAGACCTCATTCATTCATTCAAGTAATATTCTGTGCTAGGGATTAGGGATAAAGTGTTAGGATGTGCTGGATGCTGCTCAACTTGGAGCTTACAGCCTGTTGGGGTGAGATGGTGAGTAAATAAAGAAACAACATAACTTGATACTCTGTGTATTCTGTAAAGGAAATCAGTAGAATGATGTGACAGAGCACACTTGGGAAAGGTCATGGAGGAAGGATTACTTTAGGGCAGACTAGTTCAAGGAAAGGTCTTCATGGACCTAACATTTACTGACACATGAAGGAAGAAAGGGATCTAGGGAGGTAGAAGCCAGGGATTACAGAACTGGCAACTGTCCTAAGGAAGTAACAGGAAGGAGCCTGAGGCTTGAAACACATTTGGCCAAGAGAAGAACTAAAAGGGATGAAGGGGATGGTGTGGCAGAGGTTGGATCCTGGTGTAGGCTCTGGTAAGAATCTGTGGCACAATGAGAAGTCACTGGAGAGTTTTAAGCTAATGTCAGGCATTTATATATATTTTTTTATTCTTATGTTAATCCCCATACATTACATCATTAGTTTTAGATGTAGTGTTCCATGATTCATTGTTTGTGCATAACACCCGGTGCTCCATGCAGAATGTGCCCTCCTCAATAGCCACCACCAGGCTAACCCATCCTCCCA